>NW_006293313.1:1039961-1054332 GCF_000327345.1 Myotis davidii | reverse complement strand
CCTAAGGAGCTTACTCACTCGTTAAGGCATCAGTTACTAGTGGGGACTCCAACACTGAATTCTACCCAAGGGCACGGTATTGGAAGCAAAGGCAACCAACCAGTATTACTGAAGAGGACAGCACAGGAAGAATGTTTTTATTTCCCCAGCTCTCCAGGCAACGTCACCAGGCTGAAGGTCCCATGCAGCTGAGTATGAAACCAAGAAAAATACGAGGCTTAGAAAGTACTGTGGGTTCTATTTCGTCAATCTCTGGCAGGCCAGGAGCCCACGGTCAGGCAGGCAGGAGGCTGAGAGGCCAGCGATCACACAATCTTCACAGTCTTGAGCATATCGGACAGGACATACGTGCCATCCCAACCTCTCCCTGGCTTCCGCAGGGTCTGCTCCAAGGCCTGGGCCATGTCCAAGAGCTCTGGTGTGGCAAGTTTCCGCTCGGGGTGCAGCTGACAGAACAGAATCTCGTTCACTTCCCCCTCGATGCGCCGGACATACAGGAGGGGGAACACCGCCTTGAGCCCACCCAGCACTGAGTCCTTTAGCCCCAAGTCTCGGCACACAAGGTTGAGGATAAAGACACCTGTAGGGTGGGAAGGAAAGAGTCAGAATGACCGCACATCTGGTGACACGTGGAGACAAGGTACAGCTCTGAGGAAAATACCATTTCTGCCCCAGGGAGACTGGGGGTGACTAAGACAGCACCAACAGCGATAGTCAGCTTGCAGAGAACATACGCACACAGAAGGCAGAATGAGGAAAGCAGAGGAAATATGCAAACCAGAGGAAACGTCAGCCCACTTTCTTGCTCTCCTATGCTGCTAAGCAATGGTTTCACCATTCTCCATGTCTGTTTCCCAAAGAATCACTTTGAGAAAGAAGTAACTAACACCCCCCAAGAAAGGATGTACCAACTCTGCAGGGATGTTATGTTCTTGACAAACACCATGCAGTACTAACTAGCCAGGGATGGCCAAGGTCACCTTACAACAGCTAAGGTTCTAAGTCAACTCTGTTCACCACAGCACCATACACCAAATCAAAACATGGGGGCCGCAGACACATGGCTCAGAGCCCCAGCTTTCGCCAGGACCTGGGGTGGAGTCCCAACTGTTATCCTGGCCACCTTGGCAGGTCTCTTTACCTCGGTTTCCTCATCTGAAATGGGCTGTGATGAAGATGAGATAAGATACTGCCTAGTCTGGGGCACGTGGGAGGAATGTGACTGGGAGCTAGCGTTGCCGTGGTGGTGGGAGTGGGAATGACTACAACCACTTTGTAAAACCGGCGGCAGCATCTGCGAAAGCTGAGCACATGCTTCACCTACCATCCAGCGATTACAGCCCTACGTACCAGTATATGCCCAACAGACCCGCCCACGTCTCACCAAAAGGCATCGTTCGAATGTTAATGGCAGCACTACTTATAAAAGCACCCAACAGCAAAACAGCCCAACTACCAAGAGCAGAGGGGGCAACTGAGCGCTACAGCCACACAATGACACTACACAGCAACGAAAGGAACAATGGGAACGCAATACTATGGATGAATCTCACAAGCACCACGTTGAGTGAAAGAAAACAGAAACGTAAGGACTGCCATCTGTATGATTACTGCATTTATATAGAACAAAAATGGGGAAGACTAAGGCATGCTGGTAGAAGTTGGGAGAGTGGTGATCCCAAAGAGGAGGTGAGAGGTGGACATCTGGGCCGCTGGAAATGCTGTGTGTTCAGTGCTGGTAAGTGGTTGTTCAAAGGAAGGAAATCGATCAAGTTACACTTTTATGATATGCGCATTTTTCATTATAAAAAAATATTTTTGAAGGACCCATCCATCCCCCCTTCCTGACCTTTCGTTCTCATACCTTCAGGAGTCAAGATGCTCTTGACCTTCTGCAGGAAGAGCTGGTCCACAAATGCTGGGGGCGGACAACTCATTCCCAGTGTTGGGTCCTTACTGTCCACATCAAACATTATCACGTCGTACTGAGGCCGTGCTGGGAAAGAGAAGCAAACTTTGTGTCTTTGTTGGATAAATAAGGCCATTTACATTCCTACACTGCATCTCTCCTGTGACCTGTAGTGGGCGCAGGTGGCTGAGCCAGAAAGACAACAGGGAGGATGTGCCACTGACATCACCATCCAGAGGAATCGTCACCAAGATTCTGCTGTGAGTACCCCACCTTAAAGACGGGGCCTGGTCTCATCTTCTGGAGCCCATTCTGCAGGGTACTGACTTGGTTAAGAGTCTCTCTGTCCCAGTGGCTGTCAATCCTGACAGAACATTCGAGTCACCATGGGAAGCTTCTAAATACCTACAGAACCTGGGCTCCTTTCTTGCCCAGCTGAGTTGAAAACCTCCCAGGAGGCTTGGCATTTCTCTTCAGCTCCCCAAGTAATTATCAGTGCAGTCCGAGCTGAGAATCATTGATCTGGACAAGCAGGGATCTAAGCCTTTAAGGGCTGACCTACCACATGCCTGGTACTTCTAAATGCTTCACATGTTATTAGCTATCTTGGGCCTGAGCCCCCAGAATGACTCTAGCCTCAGAGAGGGAACCTGTGAAACTCTTAATATGGTCAGTTTGAAGTTAAACTAAGGCAGCATCTGTCCATCTCAGCACCAAATATACTCATCCCAGCACCAAATTGTCATTCTGGTTTGCCACACCCTTACTGGAAGAGATTCTGGTCCAATGAGAACCAGGCATCAGTTACGGAACTAGCAGACCAGGAAAGGTGGGCCTGAGTCCCCCAGGTTCCCTTAGGACTGAACCAACCTGACTTTTCCCCAAGGGACTCAGGCTCCAGAAAGCATAAGTCACCAGAAGCCTATCTATGAACTTGCAGAAGGATCAAGGGGCCTCCTCCAGAACACGAATAGGACTTTTGTCCTAAGTCTGGGATATGAAATATTAGAACAAATGGAACCTTGAACCCAGCAGCTGGAGGGCTGTCGGGATCCCCACCGAGCAGCTTCTGCCTCAGGGCTTTTCAGCCTCAGCACTACTGACATTAGGGGTCAGACAATTCATTGTCGTCGGTGGCTGTGCTTCACATCGTGGGAAGTTCAGCAGCATCCTTGGTCTCTCCCACCAGGTGCCAGAAGCACCCCTACCCAATGGTTATGACAACCAACAACACGTGCAGACACCGCCAAACGTCCCAGGTTTGGAACCAGTGGTTGGTATGAATGCTGTTTTGCTCTATTTCTGGCTTCACTTCCAGCTGATTTTAGAAAAAACACCTCCCAACACACCCCTCAACTGTTCTTCATCTTTCTTCACCCAGCTACATCCTGGAGGTCTCTTAAGGTGGTGAGGAGGTGTTAATGTTGCAGGGTCAAAAGAAAAGCCCACTGTCAGCGCCATCGGGTCAGGAAACAGTCCGTAGTACTTGCTAGACCCTAGCCCCGAGCACAGAGCTAAGCATATGGTTGGCACTCTGTAGTTACTGAAAAAAATGTCAACAAACCAACAGGAAAAAGACTAGGATGGTGCTGATGCCACCTCTCAGAGAGGGAGTCTAGAGGCCCTCATAGGCCTGACAACCTTGGATCAATCTTCCCTTGACACGCCCCAAGTTCCCCAGTAGCAGTACCTTCTCTTCCGGCTAGGCTGGTAATATAGTCCAGGCCATCTGCAATGTGGACCTTCATCCGGTCGCTCTGGGAGAAGCCAAACCACTGGGTGGCCACTTCCAACATGGACGGGTCGATCTCCACAGCCTCGATACGGGACTTTGGGAAATGATCGTGGACAAAGAGGGGGAGGCTGCCCCCGCCCAGGCCTACCACCAACAAAGCCAGCGGGGTCTCTGTAATACAGGGAGAAAGCATCATTTTACCATCGGCTCACTGGAAAGTTTGGTACCAGCCTCAGGAGGGCAAAAGAGGGAGTGAAATTGTTGGCTCTGCCCAGGGGATACCAGATTTAGGGGTCTGGCCTCCCTGTCTCATCCCAAAATTTAGGAGTTAATTTGACATCTGAAAACTCAATCCTGGCCTCACAATCCTTCCCTTTACAAATCCAGAAGATGACCAGTGTGTTATTGTAGCCCCTTAAAAATCCCAAAGCACTCGTCACCAAGAGTCCCCACCATAAGCCTTATTGGACCCCTCTACAAAATGGGGGTCTACAATGGCCAACACCTGGTTCATGATCAAAAGGCAGTGGATTCCACACAGATCAACGCCACAATGGACCAAAGGACACACGCAGGGACTGTGAGTGAGGACAGCTCTAACACAGACAGAAATATGTGGTCTTCACCACTGTGGTCAGATCCAAACCTGTCATTAGTGAGAAGGCTGACTGCACTGCCTGTAATACGGGTTTTTAAGTAGGAATTCAAGCTAGAATCATATAATGCATTACTGAAAAGCCAGAAATTCTCCTTAAGTGCAAAGGCATTTCTCTGGAGACATGGTTTTTACTTATTTTATTTTTTAAATGTATTTTTATTGAGGGGGTGGGGGGAGAGAAACATCAATGTAAGACAGAAACATTGATCAGCTGCCCCCCTGCATACCTCTTACTGGGGATTGAGCCTGCAACCCAAGTATGTGCCCTGACCAACCAGGAATCGAACCAGTTCCCTTTCGGTGCACGGGACAATGCTCAACCAACGGAGCCATACCAGCCAGGGTCCAGAGACATGGTTTTTAAAGGCTCCATCTGGTTATATGGGTATATAAATATGTGAGAATTCATCAAACTGAACAGCTGAAGATCTGTGTACTTTACCTATCTCCCTGGATGTACTTCACACCTTAATTTTTAAATAAATGAGTGGGGAAAAAACTTCAGACTTCGACATGTATGGCCATTTCAACATGACAACTTCAATGTGAGGAAAAAGTTATTTGGATGTTCGTTAACTTAGAAGCAGGTTGGGAATGAGAAAGATATGAATGTTTATGCTATTGCCGGTCTGTGATCACTGCTCTTATTCACAAGCAGCTCCTTTGATTAGCTCTGTCATCTCCTATGCTCCTCGCTGTGGGAAGCAGTGACAACCCCCTCACCTAGGAGAAGCTCGGGGTTTCTCAGCAAGGCCAGGCCGGCGATCATGGCTTTGTGGTGTTCACAGCACAGGTAGCTCTTATCGATGGACTGCCCCGGGGCTGCAGGGGGCTCCTCTGGAGTACCAGCCGGCCACTGCTTCTTCCTGTCCTTTCTCCGCTTCTTCTGGGCTAAATGAAGAGAGACAATGAAGTCCTATGCGTAGTCCACTAGTCCTCAGAGAGCAAAGCACCAGGGGCGGTGGACTGCAGCTGACTTGATCTCACTCACAAACCCAAGCGTTAAATGTGCAGGAATTTGAACTGGTTACATGTCAGAGTCTGAAAAGGAAAGTGGTAAAGATATACCCCAAAGCCTGGGAAAACTCAACTTAGGAGTCCTAATACCTCTCCTATGAGAAATAAAAGGCCACTAACAGAATCTTCAAAAATTCTTGTAGGGAAGGACTTACAATTACCTCCTCTATGACAATTACTATCCTAGGGTTTTCACTCTTTTAGCTCCTACAACAGCCCTGTAATTCCAATTACTGGCAGATAGAACACGTGAGAATCTGAAGAGTTAATAATTAGGTCCAGAATCAGTAGGTAGTGCCACCTGGATATGAACTTGGGACTGCTTGTCTCCAATGCCTATCATCTTTCTACTGTACCTGGATTTGAACCCAGGACTATCTCCAATGCCTATCACCTTTCTACTGTACCATTCAGACAGCAGAAATGGCTCATCTCACAGAACCCTGTTGAATTAGTACCGGACATATGTGGAACTTGTAAAGCAAGTGGCTTTTAAACTAAAGGCATTAAAGTGATGATCATGTTTACTTGGTAATCCATTAGTCCTGCTCCTTATCATTTCACAGCCAGGCTTGTCTCAAGAACAGAACACAGACCTCTATTCCGCTTAAGGCCACTCACATCCTAAGAGCCCAAGTGGTCTAAGAGGACAACCCACTTGGCCATGTGCCTCTGGTCACAGGTACCCAGGTCTGTCTTACATCTCGGCCATGCTCCCAGGTCCTTCTGATCACTCGAAATCAAGAGTCCATGCCGTGTCCATGTGGGTCCCACCAATGTGCTCATGACACCTCACCTTTGTGAGACACACCCTTCAGCAATCTGGCTTCTGACTGCACCACGTTCCTGTTGCTGAGAAAGATGAGCCGCCGGAAGTAGCACTTGTCATCCCCCTGCACGTCCTCGATGACGTAGTCGCCACTCAAGGGGCTGCAGTCTTGGTGCTGAATGGTCCGCACCCCGATGTCCCCACCCACGGACAGGAAAGGCACCTGAAGGTACAGCAAAGATGTGGTCAAACCATCAGCTCAGCTAAGAAACGTGGGAAAGTAGAACCCCTTCCCTGTGTCTATCTGAGGAATCCATGCCTTGGTTCTGGGCAGTAGAACTCCGCAGATGTGCCCTTCTGTTCCAGTTCCTCTCTGGGGCCTTTGACTTGATCTCATTAAGGCTTAATTTACCTTTCTGAAAACTAACTGATCCCCCCAAAAACCATTATAAAATGCAGTTGGTTCTCCCCCAAGAAAAATAGGAGTTTCTCAAGAGTAATCCTCAAAAGCACTTTCAACAATCCAGGACAATCGAAGCCAGAGAGAACCCTTGGGAAGAGACTATAATTATGAGAGAAAGAATATGAACGGGGATGAGATAACGAAATCCAGGGGAAAGCACCTACTCCAAACCTGAAGAGATGTCTCCCTTCCCTTAGCCATTCTCATCCTTTTCTCCCATTATTCTAAACAGGAGAAAAAAATTAGGAGAAAAATACATTTCTCCCCTAAACTGTTCTCTTTCCTTTCCCAGTCTTTACACCTATTGCTTTTCAAAGACCTACATGAATATTTACTAATCACCAGGGATTCCTGACTTCGCAGAGACGTAGGCACTGGTGAGAGAAGGTCACAAAGAACCTCCCACAGGAGCTGGGTCTCTCTGATGGGCACCGACCAAGTCTACCAGGAAGACTGAAATACATTCCTCCGTAAGCACAGGTCAGCCTCGTGAGCAGAGCCCAGGCTGGGAATCGGGAGCCTATTCTTTTTTTCAGATCTGTTACTACAGCACCCAGCCTCCAGGTACCTTGGCTTTCCCCTCTGTCAAGAAGGATAAAGTTGCCCTAACCGGTTTGGCTCAGTAGATAGAGCGTCGGCCTGTGGACTGAGGGGTCCCAGGTTCGATTCCGGTCAAGGGCATGTACCTTGGTTGCGGGCGCGTCCCCGGTGGTGAGTGTGCAGGAGGCAGCTGATCTATGTTTCTCTCTCATTGATGTTTCTAATTTTCTATCCCTCTCCCTTCTTCTCTATAAAAAAAAATCAATAAAATACAGTGGGGCCTTGACTTACGAGTGTCCCGACTAACCAGTTTTTTGAGATACCAGCTGTCCCTCGGCCGATTTCTTGCATTGAGGTGACAGAGTAATTTGAGTTAACGAGCTCCTTAATGAGCTCAGTCTCAGAATGAATTAAACTCATAAGTCAAGGCCCCAACTGTATATTTTTTTTAAAAAAAAGGATAAAGTCACCTGCCCATTACCCTGCCTTGGGACCAGGATGGCATCAGACAGACCACGTCAACTGGTAAGTCCATATCACCACTTTGGCAAAAACCTCCAGTTTCCTTCCCAGTAAAACACCAGACCGGCAATGCTCATATCCTGAAAGTATCCATTTACCCTCAGATAATGGCTCTAAGAAGCAAAAGGGGCAGGGTGGGCTAGAAGGAGTCAATGGGGGAATAAAGGGAGCATATTTAAGACTTTCAACAATAAAGATTTTTTTTAAAAGCAGCAAAAGGGTCAAGAGAGTCTTGTGCGCAAGTGAGGAAATAGACACACAGTCCAAGTCATTGACAGAATGAAGAGCTGGAGCATCTCCTTCATGCCATCTCTGTGGGTCCAAGAGGACCCCCCAACCCCAGACCCAGATGTGCCTGTGGGTCTCAATATCGGCAACCGCTGGCCTTCCTCACACTGCCTGGGGCAAAGGAATGTGACTGATGCCCACTCAGCTCTTAGCTGCTGACATGCCCTCCAGGAGCTGCCTACAGTCACAGACCCTGCCCTAGCTTCTTTCAGGACACCCTCTGCTTCCCGGCTGCTAGTGTGACTTCTCCAGAGACCTGTGAAAGCTGCTGCCCGAGCTTCCTTACCTGCTGCTGGGCGGGCATCCCGGCCGGGGCCAACTCCATGACTCTGGCCGATAGCTCGGCCTGGATGCTGTCCATGCTTTCGTACTGCTGACCTCGGTGCAGGGCCACTGTGATCAGCCTCCTGAAGCCAGCGCTGGCCGCCAGCTGCTTCCGGCCCTCCTCCATGCCAAAGAGCCACTCGGTCTCCCGACCCTGGGGGACTGGAAACAGGCGCCTGGTGACAGGGAGTCCCGGGAAGAGTGTTCAAGCCACTACCGATATGACCACGTGGCAGAGAGCCAGGCCCTGCCCAGGCCCAGAATCCCTTCCAACTGTGACCCACTGGGGGGCTACGAGTCCCTGGAGCACAAGGCCCAGAGCAAAGCTGCCATCAGACACGAGGCAGGACCAAGGGGGAATAAGAAGTGTGAGCACGCATGCAAGGGAAAAAATAGCAATACTACCAACACTTACTACATACCAGGCATTATTCCCAGCAGTTAACAAATAGAAACACATAGAATCTTCACAATAGCCCGGGATGCAGGTAGTATTATTAGTCCCGTTGTATAAATGAGGAAACTGAGACAGAAGTTACATTATTTGCCCAAGGTCACAGAGCTAATAAATGGCAAAGCTGGAACTCAAACCCAGGCAGTCCAGCCCCAGACTCCATGCTCACATCCAGGGCACATGTTTGCTCCCACAGGTGCAGGTAGGATGATGGAATACCTGCAAAAATGGCGCAGTCATCTGGAAACAAGTGGCCAGCATGACCATATCGACACCTTGCATTTATCTAAAATATTCTATTTTTGAAAGCATTCTCTCATATTCTCTTTTTTTTATCATTATTAATGCACTAGCAAATCTGGTATTGTTTACCCCTTTCAATAATAACACTAGTGTCCATACAGCAGCTATCACGTGCCAGGCACCTTCCTAAGAGCTTTGACACTTCTCACAACTACACAAGGTAGTTATGATGTCACTTACGAATGAGGAAACTGAGTCTCAGAAAACAAATAACATGTCCAATGTCACCTCACCAAGATGTGACTGGGACAGAATTGGAACCCAAATCATCTGGTTCCAGAGCTGACCTTTTTTAGCCACTGCTCTGTACTGTCTCTCTAATTCAGCAGAGAAACACGGCCATTTCCCCAGGTCCCACAGCTTAAAGGTTACCGACCTGAGACTGGACAGCTCCCACCACTCGACATTACAAAGTAACTACCATCTCTACAGTGTGTGACTTGCCTAAATGCATCTGTATTACTTCTCTCCTTCCTACCAACCCCATTCTCCCACCTCACCAAGGCTTTGCGATGGAAGATGAGAAGAAATAAGCTTCAAATCTAAGGTAGCTGGAGAGCTGCTATTGTTTGTTCCTCATGCCTTGGCTAGTCTAACCTCTGAAAGGACCATCCCTGCAAGATGAAACCAGCCAAGGCATACCCATCCACCAACGCCCCAGCCCAGCCCTTCCAGGGAAGAGAGGGACCAATCCCAACTCACTGATGAAAATGGCAAAATGATTGTCCCGCGATGGTTTCACAGCGGGGCTGTCCACCACGTGGAGGGTGTAGCGTGGCTCCCCCGTGTCCCCATTGCACAAGTCCAGGGACACATTCCCCAGCCCGGCCTTGCGGTACAGCTGGCTACACAGCCAGGCATACTGCTGACGCTCCCGCACCGCCTCGGCCAGCCGCTCAGCACTCTCCAGCCGCACAGGCTTGCCCTGCTCCTGAGCACACAGCTCCAGGATCTGAAGGGCAGAGCCAGGGATTGGCCTGAACTTGGTCATGATGAAGGCAAAGACAGGCAGGGGAAACCGAGGCTCTGCTTCCAACACCTGGTCCTGGCTGCTGGCCACCTGATGCACCCTGACCATCCACCCCTCCCTGGAGAAGTGACCCACTGCTTTCTTCAGGACGTGAGCCTGAGCCAGGGAGATGCAGAGGTAGCGACCGCCCACCTGCAGGACACGGCCAACCTCAGCCAGCATCCTGTCCACCTGTTGCAGGGTCTTCTCCTCCTCATCTGTCAGGACAGCATCCAGGGTGCCCTTGTCCAGCACCACCTGGAAAGAGGCATCAGGAAACTCCATCTGGGTCATGTCCATCTTCAAGAAGCTCATCTGGGGCCGTCGGTGGGCATTGCGTTCCTTCATTTGCTTGATGACAACCTCACTGATGTCAATGTTCACAATATCCTGATAGCCCACGTCGTACAGCTGCTCGCTGAGCTCTGAGTTACCACACCCAATCACCAGCACCTGGGGGGAAATCGAGAGGACGGAGGTGACTAAGGCAAAGGAATGAGCTTCGCATGTGTGAAGGAATCAAGTCTCACCTTGGCCGCTGCATGTTTTCAGAAGGGGAAGACGCCGTCACAGAAGAGAGCACCGTTACAGAGATGGTTCTAGGCTCCATCTTAAAACACCTCTGATTAGAGGACTCACTAGTGAAAATTACATTCAGCGACAGCCATGCAGGTTATGTGACAATGGGCTTTCCGTAGTACAGAAACAAACTAATCGTGGTTGTGCTTTTCTCTGAATCGGGCATTTTTTACTCAAGAACTGGTAGGAAGTCACAGAATCCAAATGCAGTAAGTAGTTACAGTTGAAATCTCCTATCTGTTTCACTGTTGAAAACCTAGTTCTGGCATCATCCTATTCCACTCATGCCTTTGGCTCCTCCTCATGATATCCCGGTATTTTCTGAAGCTGAACTTAAATACACAAGTTGTTGCCTCCTGCTCTATGCAGCAACCTCCCATCAATCCTTCCAAATACTACCCAGATGTCACCATCACTAGAAAAGCATGGAATACACAATGAGAAGTGCCTAAACTTTGGAGCTTGATGGGCCAGAGTTTAAACTTCCATGTGGCCACTTACTACATGTAAGATATCTTAGGATCTCCGAGCCTCATTTATCCATCTGTATAATGTGTGTACACCACGCACCTCACAGAGTTTATTATGAGAATTCAACTATCAAACACACGCGCACACACACACACAGCACAAGGCTTGGTGCTTAAAACTTCCTTAAAGCTCTCTACCCTCCTCCCTTCCCTACCTCCAGTACAAGCCCGCCTCTGTCAAAACTCCTCTTACTGTACTTACCACTTTTCTCTTCGGGACTGTGCCCAGGGCATTCTATCTTAGTGCTCTGGTAGCGTAAGGGCTGAGCACACTGCCTGAAATTCAGTGGGCCCCGCTACAATTACAGACTTGTGTATCAGTGAAACAGCGCTAGTGCCTTCTCCACAAAGATGCTGTGACAGAAACGCACACTTTATTCTCCAGGAGGCCACATCTAGGTTGAGTTACTAAAAAAAAGTGACTCTTCCAGTGGGGTTATTCATCGAAGAATGAGCTGGGGCGGGAAGTCTTTCATCTCAAACCTTTAAAAGAATATTTTTAACTGCCTTTCAGCCAGAATGATGCATGAACTCCTGAAATTATGGGCCCAATTAGGGCTCCCACGCCTGTCCCTGTTTACCGTGTGCAGGATAACCTGGAAGGCAGTTCCCACGTTCCTGAACGAACACACACGCACATACACATTCATCCTCTCTCCCTCTCCCACTCCCTCCCTCTCTCTCTCTCTCTCTCTCTCTCTCAGCGGCCTGGCCGCGCTTACCTTTTCCCGGGGCTTCATGTATTTGTGCAGCACCCCGCACAGTTCCAGGTAAGTTCCATACCACTCGAAAGCTTTCTTTCCGCGCTGCTGGAAGAACTTCTCCCAATAGTCAACGGAGCCAAACTCCTTGGAGCTCTTAGGTAAGAGATTCATACTTCCACTCCGCAGCTGCGTCTTCCAGGCTGTCCCACCCGGTGTAAGGGAGGTACCAACGGAGGGGCTTTCCCCCACGCTGGCTCCGCTCCGGGACACTTCAATGGGCTTCCTTCCCACAGACAAGCAGCCACGTTGATTTCTCCCCCATTCAAAACCCAAAGGAAGGACCCTTACATGTGAACCGCACGCGCGAGACGCTGAACGTAACGCGCTCGCCCTGGACTCCGCGCCCACAGCCCGGCCACATGCGGAACGCCGCTCCTTCTCAGAGCTTGATTTCAGAACCGGCAATCATATCCGGGTGCGAGGCCTCGCAATTGGTCGACCGCCGAGACCTCCCAGGATCTCATTGGTCACTGATTTTTGTTCCTGGCACCTCATTGGCTGCGATGGGCTCGCCTCACGCAGGCGCCGAGCGTTTGTTTATGTGAGGCGGAAGTAGGCGGGCCCGGGGATGGGGGCGGAAGTGGCCAGTTCCCTGGAACCCAGGCTGGGGTCCGAACCGAAAGAGGGCAGGTTCCGGGGCCCTGTGTTCGCTTCGTCACCAGTTCTTACCATGAGCCCCATAGGAACTGAGCACTCATAATTGAGGTAAAGCTCCAATTCATAAAAAAAAGAAATAAAAAGTTATGTGACAGTAAATCCAGCCAGACCTCCTCTAAGTATGAGATTTGATTCCCAGGATTCTCTGCGTTCAGTAGTTTCCTTCTCTGTCACGTGGACATCTGCAGGCAGGCACACCAGTTTCGTGATAACACATAGACTAGTAGGCAGTTAGTTCACTTTGATAGGGAAAACTAAGGGCATTGCAGTTGTTTGCCTTTTGGACCACTGGGCAATAACTGAAATTAAAAAGCCAGGAAAGATGAGGGAATGTTGCCAATGGCCATGGCCTGTGCCTAGTGCATCGGCCCTATACGTGAGGCCTGTCACAAAGCCTCCTTTTGGATCCCGACTGGATACTGGGAAAGATTACAGTGTTTTCGCCATCATTTCATGATAAACTTCAATTCCATTGTAGGAAAAGGGGGGAAAGCCTGGAAAACAAGTTGTTTTCCTCCTAAACTCTAGCACCGGCCTCGGCTACCACAAACATCTTAAGCATCCCATTTGATGGGATGTTCTCTACACTCAGTCCATAATACAATATTTTCTGCCACCAAAAAAGTTTAAAACAGCATTTAATAAACAAAAATTATGTAGGTGCTCCACCCTCAGTACAACTTCAATTTCTTGCTGAAAATGGTAATATATCAAAGTGAATAAATTGATCCATCAGATATGTGACAGGTATTCTGTTAGAATCTGGGGATATAAATATGGTAAACAGTGCTTGCTGTCCTCCAAGAACAAATAATTCAAGTCAGTGAGACCGGAACCCCGTTCTGACGTGTGTGTGTTTCAGAGAAGATAGAAGAGGGAGAGGTAGAAACATCAATGATGAGAGAGAATCATTGATCAGCTGCCTCCTGCCCACTTCCTACTGGGGAACCAGCCCAGGACCCAGGAATGTGCCCTGACCAAGAATGGAACCATGACCTCCTAGTTCATAGGTTGGTGCTCACCAGCCGGGCCCATTCTGACTCGTAAGTCCAGTGTTGTTTATCTTCTTCCAGGCTTACTTCTGTATTTGATTTAAATTAACTGTAAAATGACATTTTCTAAGCTTTCAGAAATGTTGGGCATAGTCAAAGGGGCTTTGTTCAGGTGATTAAAAGGGTGAGGCTTACACTACCCTTCCTCTAACTAATTATACCAAAATGGTTGGCAAAACTAAAGAATTACGGGGGTTTTTTTTAATAGTTTATTCCTAGAAGCTCTTCAATGGCATGCCAATACAGCTCAATAATCATATTGCCTTCAGTTGTCTTGTAAGAAGGATGGAGGCCGTAATTGGGGAAACTCTAATTGGCTACCAAAACAGGGAAGCACCCCATAACAAGCAGATATACAGATATAAAATCAACTGTAGATGAAAAAGCAAACACTTCTGATGTCTGGGGTAGTCTCCCCATCAAGCCCAGGCAGAAAAACTATACGAAGTTTCCCTTCTAGGTGGTGGACCCTTTCAATCCAAGTCAGTCTGAGCCTGAGTAGTAGTCGATTGTGAATCTACACCCAGGCTTTCAGAAGCTTCAATTCATATCCCAAGCCAGTTAAATCAGAATTTCAGAATTGTGTTTGGGTATCAGTCATTTTTAAAGCTTCTCAGGTGATTCAACTCTACAAAATTAACTCGAGAGTGGCCTCGCCAAGCTATCATTCAATTAGTTACAGTGTGTTTGATTTAAATATGCACCAAGTTAAAACACTTATCAACAAATAGAGGACCCATAGGTACTAAGAAAAAAGACGTGTAGCAAACAAATGATGGGGTGGGGGAAGTGGTGTAA
>NW_006293313.1:1039446-1039897 GCF_000327345.1 Myotis davidii | reverse complement strand
GGGAATGAATAAACGAAACAAATTTTGGATTCCTATGCCCAGCTACTGAAGGTTTAAGATGCTACTAACTTGGAGGGTGGAGGTCTGGGAGGAGGGAATAAGTGGAATGCCTTTGCAAGGATGATTTCCCTCCTGCAGCCCGAGGGCTCCTGTGTCTGCCTAGTGCCTGCCTGAACCTGGTTATTTTAGGTCAGAACTCTAAAGGATGCAGGTGAAGGTCCACCCTCCTTTTCTCCTCGGCTTCCTTCCAAAGGTCTCATCAGCCTCACCCCGACTGCCTCCGCCTCCCCCCAACACCACGCCGGGTCGGAATGGAGCCTCGGGAACCAGTTATTCCTCCCTTAAAGCGCCTTGTAACCCTAGAGATCCGGATCGGACTCAGCACCTGCCGGATCCTCCCTCTCCGGGTAGAGAGAGGAAGGGCGGAATCGACTCCTTCGGCGATCGCCGC
>NW_006293313.1:1031439-1039122 GCF_000327345.1 Myotis davidii | reverse complement strand
GGGGGAGTGAGCCTGGCAGGTGCCGGCGGGCGGTCGCGGCGCTGACAGCTTCGGTGAATAGCGGCGTCTCCGGGCTCCGTGCAGTTCCCGTCGCCGGTTTCCCGGGAACTGCAGCCGCGACCCCGCCTGCGGACGAGAGACGGGGAAGGGGAGTTAGACCCGGAGTGGAGGCGGGGACGGGGGCGCCCGCGGCCCGCCAGCGAGCCTGGTGCGAAAGAAAACACACAAGGTTGCGTGTTGGTTTCTGCCAACGTTTATCAAACAACAGGCTAGAAGCGTGTTCTGTGTAAAGCCCCCGAAAAGAGAACGCACTGCCTCTTCCAAAAATACACACGTGACACTGTAAACGTGGGAGGACGGCAGAGGAAGCAGACGGTGGTGGCATTTTTTAGGTGAATTGTGCATGGCTGTTCTGCCCTCCATGCTGAATTACATGACGAAGACTCTTGTTTACATATATATCTAGACACAAGCACCTGAATGCATACGTGAGTTTTTGTTTGGTTTTTCAGAAATCTTCTTAGTAGAGTATGTATAAGTCTAATTTCTAAGCATGGGTTTGTTTTTTTTTTCTGTGAGTTGTTTGGTACAGATATCATCCGTTGCCCTGTGGTTCATGGTGCGTAGTTAGTTCATCTGCCTGCTGCTTTGCTGATGGCGTTTTTGTTGGTCAGATTCTGGTTTCTGGCCTTCCTGAGGCTGATCCTTGGTTTATGGGACCCGGAGATGGGTCTTGCTCACCATTAAGCTTGTAGCTTCACCGTGTGTTTCATGAAGATGTTCTGTCAATCTGCCTGTTAGGTCCTGTGAGAGGTTGAGGTAGCCTCTTTGTGGGGTTTACCATGCAAACAAAATACAGGTGTAATGAGAAGCTCGGTCCTTCAATTGCTTCCTCCCTTATTTGTGGGCGTTTTGTTTTGTTTTGTTTTGTTTTTTCACGCATTCTGTAACATTTCTGCATGAATGGATTACTCTAAAACCAAGGCCAGATGTAAGGGACAGAAATATTGTTGAATGAACTCTAGAGTTGTTGACTCAGGTGGCAAGAATTTGTGTGTGTTTTTTTTTCTTAACACGTGGTTAGGTTTCATGTTCTGGAGCATTTCTTATTAAAGAAAACTTTCTTACCAATTTGTTTTGACAGGAAGCCAGCTTCAGATCTTTCTTCTATTTCATTTATGAAACTGGACTGTGGGCTTGTTTATTTTTTTACATTATAACATTAACCAACAAACTGATGTCTAGCTATCGTTAATATGAAGATCTTCAGATTCTTCTTGGGGAAGGGGAAGGAGGGCTGCTGGATGGTTATAGGGAAGAAGTGGTCTTTCTAGGACATAACTGTGTAACCTGCTGGGCCACTAACTGAATAAATATCTCAACTGATCATGCGCAGCCACGGATTAATTGAGGCCTTTGCTTCTGCTATTTCAATGAGCAGAGTGGCTAACACTATTCATTACTTGTCTTTACTAAGCATTAGCTTTCCTGTAGTTTTCTCGTGCTTAAGAGTAACAGGAAATGCACATAAATCCCTGAGCAGAGCCCAGCTCACAGTAAAACTTTGGGCACTTCTTAGCTAGTCTCATCTTTCATCCATCTTCTAGTCCAAGAATCTGAAAACTCATACCTGCATATGTCAGCTTTTTCTGGAGAAAATCTTGAGTATGTTGCTGACTGAAGCATGTTTCTGGAAAAATCACAGTGCATATTAGCATATAAAAGGAAGTGAGACTTTCTGTGGGGAGAGAAGAATTTCTTACGAAACATCCCTTTTCTTGGAACACCCAGTGTGCTAAGCTTCAGAACAGGATGTTAGAGTTTACAGAATGCTTTTGCATGTAGTATCTGAGCAGACGCCTCCCAATTCCATGCAGAAGCCTAGAAAGTACTTTTTCACACATGAGGGAGCTGAATCATTGTTCAAACAACTAACGTAAAGTGAGCACTGGAAGTGTTCCGCTGACTGCTCACTCCAAGTAAAAATCCTAAAGCATTCGATGTCTCACTTCCAGGGAAGCACCTCCTATATTCATTTCCTTCCTGTACGGTCTTTTTCATTTTATAAACATTTTGTCACTCATTTCCTCCACAGGTGCTCCTAAGAAAATTACATCCATTTTTTCATGATTTTTACTATTTCTTTTTTTTTTTAATATATTTTTTATTGATTTTTTACAGAGAGGAAGGGAGCGAGATAGAGAGTTAGAAACATCGATGAGAGAGAAACATCGATCAGCCGCCTCCTGCACATCTCCTACTGGGGATGTGCCCGCAACCCAGGTACATGCCCTTGACCGGAATCGAACCCGGGACCCCTCAGTCCACAGGCCAACGCTCTATCCACTGAGCCAAACCGGTTTCGGCGATTTTTACTATTTCTTATGTGTTGAGGCTCAGCAGGGAGGTCTCTGGAAAGGAGCAGGTGAGAAGGGAGTAGTTGAAGTCAGAGAAGTGAAGGAGGGCCCTTCACAATAAGGCCTTGGCCTCTGCTGTAAGTACTTTCTGTACCTCACACCCAGAAGTCTCAAATCCAGTGAAACCTATTTTCTCTTTAAGGTGGTGAGTACTTAACTCTGCTGGGAAGTAGAAGAGTACCTCTAGCGTTAAAAAAAATATGCCTCCCAAGTTCAAGCGCCACCTAAACGATGATGATGTCACTGGTTCTGTGAAAAGTGAAAGGGTAAGTTCAGAATCTTAAGCTTTTAAAAAAGAAAGACTAAAAATGTCTTCATTGCTTTTATAAGCACTTTGTTTTAGAAAACTAAAGTTTATGGCTATATTCTAATCCCTTTGTTCGTCATAGTAAACATTAAAAAGCAGTATACGTTACTTAAATTGGTGACTTAATTGAATCCTCCTTCCATTACTGATCTTGTAAACAGATGTTGGCTGGAAAAATGTTGAACTCTAATCATGTATAATTTTTTTTTTTAAGAAGTCAAACCATTCACGTTAATCCATTGGGGCTTTTTCTGCACTAGCCGGTCCCTCTGCTGGCCATGAATGCTCTTCACCCTGATCTTTGGTTGGCTCTTTGTTACCGTTTGTATCTCAGCTTAAATTTCACCCCTGGAGAGTGATTTTCCTGGACAGCCTAATCTCATTTAATCCCCCTGTCTCTGTCTGTCCCATCACTGTTTTAATTCTCTGCATAGCATTTAGCACCATCAGATATTTTTCTATGAGAGCTCAAACCTTGTCTGTGTTACTCAAAGCTGGTGCTTGGTCCTTAGAACAGTGCCCAGCACATAGATGCTCAAACATCTCTGTTGAATGACAGCTGACTAGAGGAAGGCAGGAGGAGGAGAAGGGACTTGCTCCTCCCAACTGCCCTCCGTTCTTACTCCACACCGGCTCAGTGCCCTTTCTGCCTCGTGGTCAATCATAGGATTCCACCATTAGAAGCACTTTCTTTCAAAAGTCTGCCAATGTGGTCTGTATCTTTTAGCTTCCATTGAAGCCCATGCAATTACTTTTCCCGCTGGAAGCTTGGAGTTCAGAAACTCCACCAGGACAGAACTCATTTTATTACTCCTGGCAGTGTGTAAGCCCTGAAATCTGAAAACTCAAGTCATTCTCTCTCTCTCTCTTTTTTTACAGAGAAATCTTTTGGAAGATGATTCAGATGAAGAAGAGGACTTTTTTCTGTAAGTTTTTTAACAGCTTTATTGGGATGTAATTGACATATAATGTATACACTATGAGTTTTGACATATGTACTGTACACATGCGAAATCATGACCAAAATCAAATAATAAACAGCGCCATTATGTTCAAAGTTTCCTTGAACCTCTTGGTAATCTCTCATTCCCCCAATCTCTAGGCAATCACCGATTGCTTTCTATTTCTATAGTTTGTATTTTCTAGAATTATTTTTATTATAAGTGGAACCATACCTTATGCCTCATTTTTTACTGACTTCATTCACTCTGTATAATTATTTTGAGATACCTCCATACTGTCACATATATCGGGTTTGTTTCTTTTTATTTCTGAGTAGTATTCCATTATATGAATATTCTGCAGTTCATTCACTTAAGATGGCTATTTGGAATAGTTGTACTTTTCAGCTATTATAAATAAGGCGACTATAAACATTTTCATACAGATTGTTTTGTGTGAACATCTGCTTTCATTCTCTTGGGTAAATACTTAGGAATAGAATGGCTGTTGTATATGTACAGCTGTTTTCCAAAGTGGTGTCCCATTTTATATTCCCATCAGCATTGCATGAGAGTTCTAATTGCTCCAAATTCTCATCAGCACTCCATATGGTCAGTCTTTCATTTTAGCCATTCTTGTGGGTGTGTAGTGGTATCTCATTACATTTTAATTTGCATTTCCCTAATAAAAAATTAGGTTGAACATCTTTTATGTGCATATTTTTCACCCTCATACCTTTATTTTTTAAGCGTTTTGTTTTTGATTTTTTAGAGAGAGAGAGAGAGAGAGAGAGAGAGAGAAACATTGATTGACTGCCTCCTGCATGTCCCCTACTGGGGATCCAGCCCAAACCAGGGCATGTGTCCAGACTGGGAATCGAACCGGTGACCACTTGGTGCACAGGATGACAATCAGTTGAGCCATACCGGCCGGGCATCCTCATATCTTTTTTTTTTAAAGTACATGTTAAAATCTTTTGCTCAATTTTAAATTTGTCTTCCTAGTAAGAGCTTTTTATACAAGAGCTTTTCAAGAAAAAAAGTTCCTTATCAGATATGTTGTACAAATATTTTCTCCCAATTTGCAATGAAATCTTTTCATTTTTACAACAGTATCTTTTGAAGATCAAAGTTTTGATTCTGATGAAATAAGTATTAATTTTTTAAACATTACTTTTGCTTATTTAAGAAATCTTTGCCGCCGAAGCCGGTTTGGCTCAGTGGATAGAGCGTCAGCCTGCAGACTGAGGGGTCCCAGGTTCGATTCCGGTCAGGGGCATGTACCTTGGTTGCGGGCGCACCCCCAGTGGGGAGTGTGTGGGAGGCAGCTGGTCGATGTTTCTCTCTCATCGATGTTTCTAACTCTCTATCTCTCTCCTTTCCTCTCTGTGAAAACTCAATAAAATATATTTAAAAAAAAAAAAAGAAATCTTTGCCAATCTCACTAAGATTTTCTTCTATTTTTTTCCTTAGGAGTTTTATAGTTTTGGCTTTTACATTCAGGTCTATAATATACTTTAAGTTAATTGTTACATATGGTTGAGTTAATTAAGTAAAGGATAATTTTTTTATTCTTTTGGCATATGTCTGTCTAATTGTGCCACCACCATTTGATGAAAAGGTTATTCTTTCCCCATGGAATTACCTTAATAATTTGTCAGAACTAATTGACCTGATCGATCCTTTGGAGTTATGGTTAGAAAGGGCTCTCATACGGGCCTGTGTTTATATGTGCAGAGTCGGGAAGGAGGACATACTGTTGTAGTTTCCTCTGGAGATTAATGTAGAGATAATCTTGAGAGCAACCATCGGTCTCTTTGTTATAATGTGAAGTTTTTTGTAGAGGTTTTTCCCGCCCCCAAAATAAAAACATTTTATAAAAAGTAATTGGCAACCATGAAGCATTGAACAGAAAGAGCCTACAGGATATAAAACAAATCCAATTATAGGAAATAGTATCATTTGTTGCATGAAGGGCAGATGAAGTAGGAAGATAATTTCCTACAGGTGACAAGATTTCCATAGAGTCACAAAGCTAACTGCTGGTAGTGCTGACTATGGTAAGGAGCCTTAGTCTACAGCAATAGCTACCTGTCAAAAAAGAACTCAGTATTGGAAAGAAGGCCAGATGCTTTGGTTAAATAAGTGATTACCTGAAAGAAGTTTAGACACCTTTGTGGGAAACACGAACTCTTCAGGCAACGATTTACTACTGAAGGTCCACTCCCAGGTCATGCTGTGCGTCTTCCAAAGGGCTGGACAGCAAAACTAGCACAGTTGTCCACAATTCAACTCCTGTACCTGCGGTTTTGTCTGTGCGTTTGGAAGGGAGACACACCAAATAAAGTTCTTGAAATAATTTTTAAGAATTAATCAACACCCATGTTTATAGCAGCAATATTCACAATAGCCAAAAGTTGGAAGCAACCAAAGTGTCCATCAGTGGATGGAGAGATAAACGAAATGTGATACACATATAGTGGACTTTCAGTCTTAAGAAGGAAGGACATTTTGACACATGCTACAACATGGATGAACCTTGAAGATATTACACTACAGGAAAGAAGCTGGTCATGAAAGGATAAATTTTACATGATTCCACTTATGTGCCTAGAGAAGTCAAATTTATAGAGAACAAAGTAGAACAGAGGCTACCAGGGGCTGGGAGGAGTGGGAACTTGGGAATTAGTGTTTAATTAGTACAGAATCTATTTTCTTTTTAGTTTTGTAGTTTACATCTTATTCTCAATCATCAGAAGAAGAATCATTACTTAAAATATCTAAAAGGTTTTTTTATTTCCGGAATTTTAAAAGGGGTTAATTAAAATGATATAGCATTTTACTATAATAGAGAATGATTTGAGAAATGTTGATATTTTCATAGAGTTCTGCAAAATTTCCCTTTAGCCATGTTGTTAAGTTTAAGATGAGGAATCAAAAAACATACTTAAAAATTTTTATCGTTTTGAATGGATTGTTCTCTGTATATATCCCTGATAATCAGCATTTTATTATAGCTGAAATTCAAGGTGATTGTACTTTTAGTTTTCTATAATTGATCATAAAGCTGTTCAGACTCACTGGCATTGTAGTTGTTATGGTATTTCAAAGTTTAATCATAGAGCATCCTGTGTGTAAGGGTTATATAAACCCACATTTCCCTGAAAGTTATAATATTCAGAAGAATTAGGTTCATTGTGGCCAGCATTAAGTACCATTGAAGGACAGACATGATTACATATTCAGTTCCAACAGTACCAGTAAACTGTGATTCCTTATGGTGAATGACCATGTTTAGGATTTAGTTTGATTTTGTGTGTTTTCTATTTTGTCCTTGGTTTTTAATGCTCTCATTATTTATATGCACTCTTTATTTTGTTTACAGAAGGGGACCATCTGGACCAAGATTTGGACCTAGAAATGATAAAATTAAGCAGTAAGTTTATAAGATACTCATTTGTTTAAGTGATTATCATTTTTCTGTGTGGACCAGACGGGAGGGCAAACTACACAACCTGTGAGCCATGTCTGGCTGCCACCTACATTTGTAAATAAAGTTTTATTGGAACACAGCCATGCCTATTTGCTTTCTTATTATCTATGGCTGCTTTCAAACTACAAGGGCAGATTTGAGTAGTTGTGACAGAGACCTTATGGCACACAAAATCTAAAATATCTATTATCTACCCAGCCCTTTATAGAGAAAATTTGCTGAGCCCTGATATAGACAAAATATAACTGCTGGGTTTTAAAAACGCAGTAATTTTTATTTTCACAAAGCTATCTCTGACTTATAGCTAAGAAAATGCAGTTCCTGATTCTTGGTTTTTCTTGACTTGATTACCTTATGTCAAATCTATTTAGCACATTTTCAAGGTCTGTTTTGTTGCTTTTTAAAAATATATTTTTATTGATTGCGGAGAGAGGAAGGAAGAGGAAGAGAGAGATAGAAACATCCATGATGAGCGAGAATCATGGACCGGCTGCCTCCTGCATGTCCCATACTAGGGATCGAGCG
>NW_006293313.1:1020742-1031347 GCF_000327345.1 Myotis davidii | reverse complement strand
TCTGTCCACTGGGCCAAACTGGTTAGGGAGGACTGCGCTGATTTTGAGTATTGATAGCACATCGTGGGAATAAGATATTGTGATGGGGTATCACATTTTTTTTAATAAGTCTTTATTGTTCAGATTATTACAGTTGTTCCTCTTTTTTCTCCCCATAGCTCCCCTCCACCCGGTTCCCACCCCACTCCATGCCCTTACCCCCCCGCCATTGTCCTCATCCATAGGTGTTTGATTTTTGTCCAATCCCTTCCCAAACACCCTTCCCCCTGAGAATTGTCAGTCCACTCCCTTTCTATGCCCCTGATTCTATTATATTCACCAGTTTACTCTGTTCATCCGATTTTTTTATTCACTCGATTTTTAGATTTACTTCTTGATAGATAGGTGTTGTCACTTTATTGTTCATAATTTTTATCTTTACCTTTTTCTTCTTCCTCCTCTTCTTAAATAATACCCTTCAGCATTTCATATAATACTGGTTTGGCAGTGATGAACTACTTTAGCTTTTCCTTATCTGTGAAGCTCTTTATCTGACCTTCTATTCTGAATGATAGCTTTGCTGGGTAGAGAATCTTGGTTTGTAGGTTCTTGGCATTCATCCCTTTGAATATCTCTTGCCACTCCCTTCTGGCCTTCATAGTTTCTGTTGAGAGATCCGCTGACAGTCGTATGGGTATTCCCTTGTAGGTAACTGAGTTTCTTTCTCTTGCTGCTCTTAAGATTCTCTCTCTGTCTTTTGATCTTGGCATTTTAATTATGATGTGTCTTGGTGTGGTCCTCTTTGGATTCCTCTTGTTTGGGGTTCTCTGCACTTCCTGGACTTGTAAGTCTATTTCTTTCATCAGGTAGGCGAAGTTTTCTGTCATGATTTCTTCTAATAGGTTTTCAGTATCTTGCTCTTTCTCTTCTTCTGCCACCCCGATAATTTGGATGTTGGGATGCTTGAAGTTGTCCCAGAGGCTCCTTACACTATCTTCATATTTTTGGATTCTTTTTTCTTTTTGTTTCTCCAGTTGGGTGATTTTTGCTTCTTTGTATTTCAAATCTTTGACTTGATTCTTGCAATCCTCTAGTCTGCTGTTGGAACTCTGTATACTATTCTTTATTTCAGTCCGTGTATGCTTCATTTCTAGTTGGTTCTTTACGACTTGCGTCAGTGGGGCTTTGGTGCTCACTGAGTCTGCCCCCTGAGTGTGTCCCTTATGGATCTGAAGAGTTGTAATCTGGAGTGGTCCCACTTTGACCACTGGGTACACTGGCTCTTGGATCTCCAAGGAGGTGCAAAGTCAGCCACTGCCTGAGGCCACCCAGCAGGAGCTATAGAGAGATCTGCAGATTCCTTATCTTTGTTTGGGGTTTGGAGGTGCCCAGATTAGGCGCAGCTGTGAAGCAAGGCAGGCTGCTGATGAGCCTTAGGCTTTCTTTTGGAAGCTCTGGGGTTCTTTGACCCAGCTGCAGTTTGTTAGGTTAGGTTGCAAAAGGCCAGGCCATTCATATGCAAGCGCCTCTGCGCACAGCTTGGGTAGAGTTGTAAATTGGGTGTGGTGTGGTCTCAGGAAATCACAGGGCAGTACAAATAGCAATGGTTGCCCGTTGGCCCTGCCCTTTATAGGTCCCTGGGTCTCTGTGTCCTGCAGGAACAATGAACGCTGCAACCACCTCTGAGAGAAACCCGCCCTTGTGTTCCGGCCCGATGCCAGACAGCCCAGTTTCTCCCCATATGAGTTTGGGTCCCCAGAGTCTCACCTGGTACTGGAGTTCAGAGCAGGTGGGAGTTTGTATCTCCCTCCCGATTGAAAAAGACCACAGTGTACCCAGCTGCCAGCCTCCGTACCTTTGCTCTTCTGCACCTCTGCACCTCCTCCCAGTCTTGGTGCGCTTTTCTCTTTCCTTCTTGTTGTAGAACTTCCACTCAGCCAGCCTTCCCGTGGTTCTGGATGATGTCCATTTTGTCTTTTAGTTGTAGTTTTGATGTGGTTGTGCAAGACAGCAAGTTCAGGTGTTTACCTATGCCGCCATCTTGGTTCCTCTCAGATATCACATTTTTTATGAGATACTTGGACTTTACTCAGGTAGCTGCTGCTGTGAAGAAATATGTTCACACTTATCCTAATCCTAGCTCATGGATCCTGAAATATAGAACCAAGGTCCCAAGAAATTGATTCAAGTACTAGACAGGGTGTTTTTATTTTCTGTTGCTGTGTAACAAATTGGCCGGCAATTAGCAGCCTAAAACAGGACACAACTGTCATCTCAAGTTTCCCATGGGTCAGGAGCTCAGTCACTGCATAGCTGACCCTCTGCACAGGGTCTGAAAGGCCTGAAATCGAGGTGTCACCATGACTTATTTCATAAATTAATATAAGGTCATTTTTACCTAATGATTGGAGCAACAGAGGAAAAGTAGACACTTAAAATAGTGAACACGTCTGTGTTGATGTACTCCAGAGTGAGAGTAGGCAGCTGAAAACCAGTCATTAAATTTTTGAATATATATTAAACCTTCATTGAACAGCCTAAACTTTGGAACAGGCCCTCATCACCTGCTATAAAGGAGGAAGTCATATTTCTATTCTGAAGATCAACAAACATGAAGGTGTTCCGATTGGTTCAGACCCTCCCAGGTATTGCCAGTGTCTTAAACACTGTTTAAGTGAAAACCGAGGAGCAGTGAAGAAAAGAGTTCTACCCATTGAGTGTCAGTGTCCAAGAGCAGACCTTACATTTCCATTTGGGGAATGGTGTTTTCATGAGCTCCTGACACACGTGGGCAGACTCCTTCGTTAGTCCTAGTGTGTGAACTATACAGCAGACTTAGGTTACAGCTGTGTCCGTGTGATGCCTCAGCTCCCTGCTGAAAAGAAGATGAAGCTGATAGGTCAGAGTCAAGCTATTTGACTAAATTCTGCAGTACTTGAACATTTCATAGTTGAATAATTCTGAAAATTTGCTATTTTCTTTCATGTCTAATGAAAGTTGCAAAAATTATAAAATCCTCAAGAGAAAAATAAATATTGTTAATCTTTTTTTTAAACTAGTGTTCAGAATCAGGTGGATGAAGTTATTGATGTCATGCAAGAAAATATTACAAAGGTAATTGAAAGAGGGGAGAGACTAGATGAACTACAGGACAAATCAGGTACAGCTATTTTATATATTTCTTGAAATTATTAACCTATGTTTTAGTGTACTTCTCCCATTTTTCTAGCTGAAGTTTAGGAACATGTGACTTAGTAAAATAGTATTTGGTTCTTAACTGGTGACTGTAACGTTTTCACTTTAGCTTCCTTTACTTTAAATCATCTTGTATTATTTCAAGTGGTCAGTTGAGAATGGAAAATTTAAAAATTCATTGTTGAAGAGTTAGAGTGGCGTGTTTTTCTTTTTTCCTGTTACATTGATGTGCTTTGTATTTCCCATCTCCAGGAGAGGTCTAATCATGTCAACACTTATTTCAAATGTATCTGATAGTTTTATCTTTTCTTCCTCTGGTAACATGTTAGTCTCTGTGCCTATAATAGGTACTCAGATACTGTTTAACTAATGAGTGGCTGAATATATGACTAATCCTTCATAGAGGTTAAAGAAAAAACTTATTTAATCACTTTTAAAATTCATATTTTTTTTGCTTCTAAATCAGTCACTTTTTGGTCTTCTAAGAATGTAACTTTCACATGTCACTTTTTTTCTGTAGATGTGCCAAGTACTTGAATTTTTTAAATTTACTTTTTAAAATTTATCTTTATTGTTGAATGTAATACAGATGTACCCTTTTCCCCCATTGACCCCTTCTAGCCTACCCCTGCCCCCCAAGTACCTAAAGAGTATTTTCTTAATACTCTTTAAGAAAATACTCTTAGTACCTTAAGAGAATTCATAAGTTTGTTTGAAAGGCTTAAGGCCCTGGAAAGACTTTTCTTAATGTTATAAATATGGATTGAATAAAATGACCTGCAGCAGTTTTTTGCTTTTTGATTTTTTTTTTACAATACAGAATGTCAAAGTGTTTGGGTGGAGGAAAGGGAGGCTGTTGTTTTCATGCTTAAAAGGGAATAAATTTGCAGAAGTAGAAATTAATATTTTCTTGTCTTTGTGTGACTAGATAAAAGAATCCTGTTATGTCGTTTAATCCTTCTCTCCACCCTCTGTGTGATATAGAAAGCTTATCGGATAACGCAGCTGCTTTTAGCAACAGATCCAAACAACTCCGACGGCAGATGTGGTGGCGCGGATGCAAAGTGAGTAAACCAGAAGCTCATGGAAAGACTGGTCAGCACCTGCGTGCTGTTCCGAGTCCAGAAGGAAAGGCCCGGATTATAAGCTCAGTGAGGACAGAGACTATGGCTGCCTCACTTTCCATTATGTCTTCTGAGCCTGGGCCAAACTCCATTAATACTTGCTGAGTGATGAATAGTTTGGGAACAGAAATAACTAAAGGAATCAGTGCTCAAAAAGTTGTTTCCATGGAATTCTTCAGAGTTACATTTTATTAATAATGTGCTACCTCTAAACATAAGAAATACTGGTTTCTCTTAGAATTTATTATTAGCATGTTTTGGAGCAGCCTATAGCAGTGGTCGGCAAAGTGCGGCTCGCGAACAGCATGCGGCTCTTTGGCCCCTTGAGTGTGGCTCTTACACAAAATACCGACTTCTGCACATGGGCCACGAAGTTTCAAGAAGTTTCAATCGCACTGTACATGTGCGCCCGCACATGGTATTTTGTGAGAGAAATGATGTGAGCTTAAAATTTTAGTCAGTTCACTAAGGACTAACCTTAAGATTTCTCCACAACTGTCAAACTGACACAGAGAATGCTCTCAGCCACACTATTTATCACATAAGGTTATTCATGGAGAATCTAAATTCCTTCCTCAGAGATAAAAGTGCCAAGAAGAAAGTAAGGGGAGCCAAAACAGAATTCTCATATCCTTTGAGCAAGGCTACAGACATGCTGCCTTGTACTGTGTGTATGAAATCATTGTGCTGGATGCCGGTGCTGTTAATCCTATCCTGATTCACCTTTCTAACAGAGTTGGTAAAATGCCGTACTTTTCCTGGTCTCATATTAGAAGTGAGAGCAAGAAATCATACACAAGAAGTCCAGGTCCATGGAGACTTTGATTGCTGTCCACTGGACAGTGATTCTTGAATGGAAAATTCTGGGCAAGCAAAACCCTTAAATTGGGGGAACCAAATAGCAAGTTCATATGAAAAATTCTATTTTGAAAGCCTTTTAAGGGATTAGCCTTAAAAGGTATAATATGGTAAATAACAACAGATAGTCGAAAAAAGTCAGAATTAATATTTATATCTTTCTTACGCTTTTTGTGTGTTGTAGATAAAAGCCATCATGGCGTTGGTGGTTGTCATCCTTTTGTTGGTGATCATCAGTAAGTATTTCCTGGATTGTTAATTTTGGGGAGTATCATTTGTTCTGGGGTTCATTTTAATTCCCTTTTTAATTTGTCTTCAGTTGATGTGGTCTGTCAGGATTGAGTAATAATTTCTGACCCCAGTCAAGAGCTCTTAGCCTGTGATCTCTGAAAATGCTCCTACATGGTATGCAAACACAGGGCTAAGTGCTTTGTTTGAGGTCAAATATGGCTACTGTTACACTAGGGCCACAGCACTCATCTTCTGCTTATTATCAACCAGAAGGAATGGCAGCTTGCATTTCTTAGTATTCTTTGAAGGACAGATCTAGATAAGCTCTTCAGATGAATGTTTTTTTGTTTCTGTTTTGGATTTGAGCTTGATTTCAGTCATTAATAGCCTTAATATTCTTTTAAAGTAAGATCATTTTTGATATCTCATTTTCTTCAAGGCCTGTTTCCCTGTGCTTGCAGGGACTTTATGAAGATTTGGAAAGTGCCTCAAAATAATTATTTGAAAAATTCCATGGTAATATTCTCTTTTTAAAGAGAAAAGAGTTTTGTTGCAAAGAAATTGAGTCAGCTACATATCTCATATCTCAGACAATAAGTAGACATTTCTGCAAAGGTTTCTCATCACCTAGAAACACCCCTGAGGGGCCAGAAGTAGCGATGGTCTCTCTTCTTTGGAGTGAAAATCACCATTATAATTTCAGAGAAATAATCTAATGGTGTTGGTCTGCCATGAGAACCCAAGCTGTAATTGCATCAAATGGCCACAAGATGTCACTATAAGCTCAGTTCCCCCCACCTCCCCAAATGAAAGTAAAAAACAAAGACATATTGGTGAATGACATCATAATTAAAAAACTGACTTGAGGGTGTCCCTTATAACTCACCAGTCAGATGAGGGAACCCCCTCCACGAGGTACATCTCTAAGACGGCCTCTTACGGATTTTTGTTGAGGCCCCGTAAAGCTATGCACATCAGCCTCAAGGTGTGAGCACCACACTCATCTGGGGGCGGGAGGGGGGGGTGTCACATCCTTTTCTGCTCCCTGGAAAGATCGAATTCCACTCTTGACAAGATATGTTAAAAAAACTTCCATGGCTGAAAGGGTTTGTTAAAGCAAGTGCTAGCCAGGAAAAGACCAGCTCCTGGGTATGAAGTCTGAACCACCCGCAGCTACCCACTGACTAACCATCTCCTCTGTCCCTGCCGTCCTGCTGGGACGTAATTTAGGGCGTCTCGGAACTTCCTGCTTATCCTTGGAAAACTAGAAAATGTGGAATAGCATGAAAAAGATACAATTCAACTGTGATTTTCCACATAGTGATAGCTACTGCTAACATAACTATCATATATATGTCAAGCCTTTTCATACTAACATATAAACATGTTTTTAAAAAACTAAGATTACATACAGACTTTCTTATTAATATGTTATATTTTCTCATGTTATTTATTTTTAAAATATTTTAGCAGCTGTACGCTAAGGTTCAGCCATAATCTGTTTAGTCAAAATGCCAATGTTAGATTCAGGTAACTTTGTGATTATTTTAGCTTCTCCGTTCTCATTTGTTATCTGTCCTTTCAGCCCAAAATTCAGTCCTCGTTACCTGCTTCCCAAGTGGACACAGCTGCATATAAGAGTATTATGTCTAACATGGCATGTGGATATGATTTTGACATGTTCCTTTTTCGTGTTTTTCTCTTGCAGTACTTACAGTTGTGAAATACCGCACTTGACTTAATGAGAGAGATCTTCATTAAACAAAATCTGGGACAATAATAATAATAAAATATTGCTGCATAATTTAAATGAAACCCATGTATATAACTTTCAAAACTTCTTTTCCAAGAAACTGAGAGGCAAGTATCACTTCAAACTGGAGCATTGAGAATGTCCATTATCTTTTTCCCCTTCTAGCAAAATGAAAATGTGCGTTTAATAATTATGTTCAATGCCAAGACAGCCAGCCTGTTTTGCCACATTCCAAGGATCTGATTTGAAACTAGATATTTGCTCATTCACTATGTGTGTCTGTAGTTCAACACTGATACGAGACTTCCGACTGCTTCTTCAGTGGCTTAAGGACTTGGACTCTTGCATTAAGATGTGGGATCAGGAAGCCTATGTAGCTGTTCCATCAATATTCGAAAGATTCTTCTCACATTACAGTTGCTTTGCAAGCAATTTCCACGTTTATGGGTGTAACAAAAGCTAAGTGTTGTAAATGCTGCTGCCTTCAGCTGTAACTAAAAACATTCCAGTAAATCTATTTTTGACTGTATACGGGAATGTGTAGTAATTTCTTGGTATTTGAATTATGAAAATGGGAATTTTAACCGGTGTGAAAATAATAGTAATATGGTGCCATAAAACTGGAGAAATAAAAGTATTGGAGAACATAACTGTAGTTTTTGAAAGTGTCCACCAGCTACCACAACAAGTTCATGGTCTAGTCTCCCTCGTTAGCCTCAAGTAAGGAGGGACCAGTCCTAACAAAGTAGGTGAAATCCACAGGGAACACACTCCCTCATTTTATCATCGCTACTAACGCTCCTCTTTAAGCCCCTCTAACCCTTGTACCAGAAGTGCTAACGGAAGCAAAGTCTTCTGCCTAGAATTTGCCATTTTTGCAGCACCTGATCATCCCCTGGGAGGTGCATGTTGAACAAGCAACTATCAGATTAGCCAACAGTATGAGCATAAAGTCAGGAGCCTGGGCGATCAAATGCTAGGTCACCATCACTCTGTCTGTTTTCAGGACAAGGAAACACGTTAAGTTTATTAAAACGTGCCGACCTCCTTGTGTTGTTTAAACTGGTCAGAGTAAAAATACTAAATCCTCTATTGTGTTTAGGAAGCTTCATAATGAAGTTGCAGGTTCTACACAAACTTGTGCCTGCACGTCTTGACATGTAAATGCCACTCTCAATTTGAAATAGGGTTCATAGAAAAGGCCAGTATTTATAGGGGAGAGTGATCCTGTATAGGTTTTATTTTGGGGTTGGGGGGGCGCATTTTAATTCAAAATGTATGAAACATACAACCCTTTAAAAAATTCTACAGCCCTAGGTGGTTTTGCTCAGTGAATAGAGTGCCTGCCTGCCAACTGAAGGGTCCCGGGTTCGATTTCAGTTAAGAGCACATGCCAGGAGTTGTGGATGTGATCCCCAGTAGGGGGCGTGCAGGATGCAGCCGATCGATGATTCTCTCTCATCACTGATGTTTCTCTCTCTCCCTCTCGATTCCTCTCTGAAATCAAAAATATTTTTTAAAAAATTTGCTCATTAAAAAAAAATTCTACAGGATTAGCACTAAGAAGCAAAAATGTTCTGTTTAAAATTGAAAGAATTTTGAAGGGACGAAGCAGATTAAGAAATACTCAGACACCTGCAAGTTATGAAAACCTAAATGTAATTGCTAAATTTTACAGTTTACTGAGAACATTTAAAAAGAAAGAAAGGTCATACATACTATAGTGTTGTCGCTGGTCTCTCCAGTCTTTGTAAATGCCAGTTAATGTAATAAATACGAAATCTTTTGACAAAATAGGACACCCAGGAAAATGAACATTCTTACAGTATCAGTAGCAGATACAGTTCAGCAGTGGAAATGTTTTGACTGAATGGACTGAATCAGTTCTAGCATATGTGTATGTCCTTTTTCAGGGGTTGGAACTAGACTTACCAGTGGTTAATTTTCCATTAATTGGTGTAGAACTCTGGTTCCTCCATACCTATTAGTGAAGATGAAGGTTATTTCTCAAAAAGAATCTATATTTCCAGTGTTTCTTTTCATAAAGTATGCTACTTTTAAAGAAATATAAAAAATAAAATTATTTTTTTATTTTAACTATTAAAAAAATAAAGGAACTGTTTATATGACGATATTATACTGTTAATATATGTAGTTCTCTTTGCATTTAAATGTTTCCTGCCAGGAACCCTGTTGGCAGACGTGTCCCTGTGGGAGTTTGCACTAGTGCTGGCCTGATGTAGTTTATCATTTCATCTTTCTGGGTCTTGATTAATCCTTGGGCCCTTAAAATGGCTGGCATTTTAAGACTTGATTGTGGCATCCTTGGAGACATGAACCTCCTTAAATATGTTTGTTACTAATTTCAGAGAGGAAAGGAGAGGGAGAGAGAGATGGATACATCATTGATTGGCTGCCTCCTGCACAACACCTACTGGGGGTCAAGCCCACAATTGGGGTATGTGCCCTGACCAAGAATCGAACTGTGACTTCCTGGTTCCTTGGGCAGAGCTCAACCATTGAGCCACACTTTCTCAATGAAGTCTCCCCTGAGTACACCATCCAATTACCTTACCACTTGGTCTCATCCAAGGATGTCTAAAAAGATGCATATGGGGCCCAGTAGCACACTCACAAGAGAAAGAATGTTCTTATGAGCTCTCTGTCCACTCTCCACACACTTCTCTCTTGGTAATCTGACCTCCTCTTCCCATTTGAAAAGGCATTTAGGTGCTGACAAATCCCAGGTTTGATGCCCTATTTCATCTTTCTGGGTCTTGATTAATCCTTGGGCCCTTAAAATGGCTGGCATTTTAAGACTTGATTGTGGCAGCCTTGGAGACATGAACCTCCTTAAATATGTTTGTTACTGATTTCAGAGAGGAAAGGAGAGGGAGAGAGAGATGGATACATCATTGATTGGCTACCTCCTGCACACCACCTACTGGGGGTCAAGCCCACAATTGGGCTATGTGCCCTGACCAAGAATCGAACTGTGACTTCCTGGTTCCTTGGGCAGAGCTCAACCATTGAGCCACACTTTCTCAATGAAGTCTCCCCTGAGTACACCATCCAATTACCTTACCACTTGGTCTCATCCAAGGATGTCTAAAAAGATGCATATGGGGCCCAGTAGCACACTCACAAGAGAAAGAATGTTCTTATGAGCTCTCTGTCCACTCTCCACACACTTCTCTCTTGGTAATCTGACCTCCTCTTCCCATTTGAAATGGCATTTAGGTGCTGACAAATCCCAGGTTTGACGCCCACTTGACTTGTGACCTTGGACTTACATCCAATACTCTCTTGGACATGATTCGTTTCAAATCTAGCACGTCCAGCCCTGATCAGTTTGGTTCAGTGGATAGGACGCCAGCCTGCGGACTGAAGGGTCCCAGGTTCGATTCCGGTCAAGGGCATGTACCTTGGTTTCGGGCACATACCCGGTGGGGGGGGGGCAGGGGG
>NW_006293313.1:1012023-1020549 GCF_000327345.1 Myotis davidii | reverse complement strand
CCCCTGCTGGGTCCCCATCTGCTAAGCTCTTTCTCGGGGTAGCTGCACAATTCCCATGCATTCTTCCAGTCTGACCAAATTTCACCTTCTTAATGAAGTCTCCCCCAAGTACACCATCCAATTACCTTACCACTCTGTTTTTCCAGAACATTTACCACTCCTAACAATCCACAGTACCTAGCTTTTTGTCTTTCTCTCATCCAAATGTAAATTGAATGAGATTTTTGTCTCTTTTGTTCTAATACATCCCAAACCAATCACCACAACTGTGAGTGTCATGTTGAGTGCTCAAGTAATTGTTGAATGGATTAACCAATTATCCTGCAGATGCAAAGAAAGACCATATTTTGAAAACGTAGTACTATAAGAATTCAGTAAATTTTTAGAGTACTTCAACATCCCAAATAAGATGCAAGACATGGTCTTTATAAATCATAAAAAAGATGACATTTATAAAAAACAGTGAAAGGAGATATAAAGACAATTAGATTAGATACATGCCAAATAGTAAAACTGGGTTGCTTTCTTACACCACATATAAGAATAAACTCAAAATGGATTAAAGACTTAAATGTAAGGCCTGAAATTATAAAACCCCTCAAAGAAAACACAGGCAGTAAACTCTGACATTGCTGTTAGCAATATTTTTTATATATGTCTCTCCCGGCAAGGGGAACAAAAGAAAAAAATCAATGCGACTACACTAAGTTTTGCACAGTGAAAGAAACCACCAACCAAAAAAGACAGCCTACTGAATGGGAGAAGATATTTGCCAATGATTTCACCTGATAAGGGGTTAATATCCAAAATATATAAGACAGTCATACAACTTGACACCCAAAAAGTAATCCAATTAAAAAATGGTCAGAGGACTTGAACAGACATTTCTCCAAAAAAGACATACAGATGGCCAGTAGACATGTGAGAAGATGCTCAGTGTCACTAATCAGAAATGCAAATTAAAACCACCATGCCATACCCATCAAGTGGCTATCAATAAATCAGCAAACAAGTGTTGGTGAAGATGTGGAGAAAGGGAACCCTGGTGCACTGTTGGTAGGATTGTAAATTGGTGCAGCCACAATGGAAAACAGTATGAAGGCTCATAAAATTAGAACTAGAACATACAACCCAGAAAGTCCACTTCTTGGTATTTATCCAAAGAAATCTAAAACACTAATTCAAAAAGATATATACACCTCTATGTTCACTGCAGCATTATTTACAATAGCCAAGATATAGAAACAACCAAGTGTCCACTGATAGATGAATGGATAAACAAGAGGTGGTACATATGAAATTTTACTCAGACATTAAAAGGAATGAAATCTTGCCACTTGCTAGAACATGGATGGACTTACAGTGTATCATGCTAAGTAAAACAATTCAGACAGAGAAAGGCAGTACCATGTGATTTCGCTTGTATGTGCAATCTCAAACAGAAAAGCCAGAAAAACACTCATCAGAGAACAAATTGGTGGTCACCAGATGGGAGGGGATTGGGAGATGGGTGAAAACGGTGAAGGGATTAAGAAGCACACACTTCAAGTTACAAAAACAGTCATGGGGATGCAAAGTACAGCATAGGGAATATAGTCAGTGCCATTGCAGTAACTATGTATGGTGTCCATGGGTACTAGACCTATTGGGGTGATCACTTCATAAATTCTATAAATGTCTAATCATTATGTTGTATACCTGAAAGCAATATAACATTGTATGTCAACTGTAATTGAAATTTTTTAAAAGAATGTATACAATCAATATTAAAATACAAACAATCCATTTATAAAATGAGCAGAGGACCTGAATAGACATCTTGCCTCAGAAGAAAAACAAAAACAGGAACATAAACTCAAAATCCATGTAAATGGTGACGAGTATTAAGTATAGTTGATAGAATTATGCATGATTTTCCCTTTACATAGACAATTAAATACATGCGTAAGTCCAGTTCAAGCCCTATGAAAAAGAATGTTTATCTTGTTTTAAAATTACCATGCATACATCTTCTCTGCTCCCATGCATGCCCCCTGTCCCATTTACCTTACAAAACACAAGTGCAGAGGTAAAATTATTAAGAATTCCCAGACAGCAACAGAGCTGGCAACCAGGTGCAGTGTCCTGAGAGCACCCGTGTGACTGTGCTTGTCAGACGTCCATTGGCTACTCTCTCTCGGAGAGGAGAACTCACACGTCCTCCGCACCCCTCTTCCAAGGTGGGGCCCATGCTGAGCTCAGTAGCTCAGGTTTAGAAAGGTCGAGTATAGTGGGAGCATTATCTCATAGGGCACGTTGTTCTGCTACCACCAGTGTCATGTTAACTGTTTTTAATGCCACTGCCCTGGTGCTGATTTTACTCTCTGCTCATTATAGTTCGTATCCTTTTTCAAATACGCGACCATCTCGGGCCCAGCAATCCCTGGCTACATCGTTTCATTTCTCAACCTTATGTTTCCTTCTAAATTGATGAAGAGTCTGTGGCTGGATTCAACTTTGTAATTTTAGACCAAACCTGACATCAAACAAGTGCTTCGTATTTGTTGCACTGATTAATCAATTATCTTATTCCCCATCATAAAAAATAAAATGTCCCAAGGTGGTACTGCTACTTGTCATTCAGTCATGCATTCAATTATGTGCAACACAAATATTTACTGAGCACCTCCTGCCCTAGGCCAGGCACTGTCCTTTCCTCCCTCTCACTTCTCCACTCAGCTTTCTCTTTGGATCAAGAATGAGGAGTGGTCACGATGATCATAAATGTCAAGGTGCAGGAAATCACAAAAATATTTCCACCCCACTCCTTTAAAATCTCTCCCCATTTCTTACTGGCCTCCTGCCCCAAATGAGCGGCAAATTTGTCCTCTTACTATTCCTTGCAGGTGTGACCTGCAAATTCAATACAATTATTTTTCTCTAGAACCCAGTCATTAGCTAAACATTCAAAACACTAGCCTGAGCAAAGTAATATTTGAAATATTTTTAAATATTTGGGAGGATGGGGGCAGGGACCCTCAGGCTGAAGGCCACAGCAGTTCTCCAAAGAGAAGGGAGAGTATGGCAATCATTCCAACGCAGCACAGTTGTCCTCACGTTTACCCGCTAATACCCAAGGCCCTGGTGCCACCTCTGAGGGTCCCCCTTGCTCTCTGTGACTAGTGCAAAACCAAAGATAAATTACCTCCATCACGACTTTGTGGACGCTTGTACCTCAACAAAGAGGCCTGATCCCAGGTGGAGTCCACACCACACCCTTGAACTCTGACTCCCTTTGTCAGGACAGGTGAGCAGGAGGTCACTGGCAGGTAGAAGGCACTGAAGAGGAAGGACAGGCTCAAGACCCTGCCATCTCTCGGGACTGGTGTGCTCACCTGCGCCTGCGTGGAGGTTTAAGCTCTCAAGTTCATGGAGAGCCACTGTGAGATGGCTGGAGGAGCCCACAGCTCTCAGCGGGAAGATCTGTGCTCACCCAACAGCTTAACTCACTGAACCTGCTGATGTGTTCTGCATCCTGTATCCTCTCTTGAAATGCAGGGGACATTTGCCTCGGAAAATCCTGGAGTCAAGTTCATCAAAATGCATGCAATTAGCATTCACTGAGTGCCTTACATCCAACACGTGTTTTTTGAATCTGTAACAAAATGGACATGGGATGTCAAGAAATCTAAATGTAATCTGAGGAAGGTTAGAGCTTTACTCAGGGACTCACAGAACATCTACTTTCTCTAACTCTGTCCCAGGAAATGCCCTGGGAGTAAATTGAGCCGTAGGGGTCATCACAACAAGGAAAACCAATCTCTTGATGAAAAACTATCAAGTTCTCTTACCCCCACCTGACTAGTCCATGGTCCACTTGCTCCTGCATAGAGAGAGGAGCACAGGCTCTGTCTTCATCCTCTCCTCACTCTCTCTTACCTTCATCCCTTCCCTTCCCTTCTATCATCTTCAGAGCCATCATCATCATCATCACTATTATTTTTAAGCTCTTAAAGTCAGGCACAGTCTGGATGTTCTATACCCATCCCCTTGACACCAGTCTCTTGGTCACAAACACTCTACCTTCAGGATATCAATTATCAAGGATATCAATTAAACAAGTAAGTTTATCTATTTCCACTGTAATTAGAAGGTGAATCTTAAGTGGTTAATCTTAACACTATGAAAAGAAACCAGTGGTTCACAACTGGGTGTGATTTTGCATCCCCCCAGGACATCTGTCAATATGTGGAGACATTTTTGGTTGAGTAGCTTGCAGAGGTGGCGGGTGCTATTGGTACCTAATTGGGGGAGGTCAGGCATTGCTGCTACATGTGCTAGAATACACAAAATAGCCCCCCCCCCCGCCACACACACACACACCTCAGGGCTCAAAATGTCAAGTGCTGAGGTTGATAAGTTCATCTTTTATAGGGTTTGGAAACGATTCAGAACTTTTTGACTCTTTTGCATCATATTATACAATTTTTGAAACTTTAATTTTTACACCTTGCTGCCATCATCAGAACTATGCTTGAAAGCATTTAAAACAAGTCTTGAGTATTTTATATCATCATACAATGAAGAGTGAAGAAGTAGATTTTTTTCTATTAGCATTCTAAAAAAGTAGAATTTTCTTAGTGAAAAAAAAAAAAGCCCTAACTGGTTTGGCTCAGTGGATAGAGCATCAGCCTGCGGACTGAAGGGTCCCAGGTTTGATTCCGGTCAAGGGCATGTACCTTGGTTGCAGACACATCCCCAGTAAGGGATGTGCAGGAGGCAGCTGATCAAGGTTTCTCTCTCATCGATGTTTCTAACTCTCTATCCCTCTCCCTTCCTCTCTGTAAAAAAATCAATAAAATATGTTTTAAAAAAAAAAGTGTTACCAGGTCAGTGAACAATGGCTTCTTTTATAAGAAAACTGGAAAAATACCATTGTTTTGCAACTTTTTCCTCTCCCCTTCCATGTTGCTGGCAAGCACGGAACTGAACCTATTTACCACACTTTAAGGGGAAACTTATTTCTCATCGTACTTTTCTTGAATCAAGGGGCTTCTTCCGCATTGTGGGGGCAGATTTAAAAGAAACGTCTTGACACCCTCTATTTCAAACAAATATCAACCAACAACAAAGCCAAACCTTTTCTTTCATTTCTGGGACTTACCCTCATATCCTCCAAATGTTATCCTATGGAACATTTTTCCTAATCTGCATCTTAAGCCGTGGCAATTTTTTCCTGGCTTTTCTATAAAGCTTATGTTTCCCCCCAAACATTCATATCATCCTGCTTTCCCAAAAAGTTTATTGTCTGTTAAAACCGGTCTCTATACACATAGCCCAGTTCCCGCTTCCTGATGGCTCTCACCATTGAGTTTCCTCCAGGTCGACAGCCAGCTCTGGGCTTGGCCAAGTTGGCTTTGCCTTTGTTCTCTGTGCCGAGAATTGCCAGGAGAAACACAGAGCCAGGAACAAAAGCCAAGCATTTCAAACTCCTTCGCTATTTTTGAAGTCCATATTCCTTTTAGTGAAGAACTCCCCTTCCTCTCCCTTCACCCCTATTTCCAAACTAAATCAGCTTTCAAGACAAGGCCCACTCTAGAGCCACAAAGTGATGTTTATCTTAGAAACGTGGCCAGCAGTGTTCGAATTCTGAACAGTACGCCCTACATAAGTGGGGCAGGAGAAGGGGGAAGAGAAAAAAATAGCTTTCCCGGAAGCATGCCACTGAAATTTCTTACCAATCTACTTTTAAAATGTGGAATGATCTCTCCCTTATTTTATTACAGGAAAGACTGGCTGAAGGTCGTTGTTGTCTGAGGACTTCCACCAGCAGCCCCGCCCAGTGTTTGTACACAGGCCGCCGGAGCCTGCGGCTTGCCCTCTGTCCCTTTGCTAGTATGTGTGTTATTTCTGAAAGGCAATTGTAGTCAGATGCTTGTTGTACTGTATTAACTGGAAAGACAAGTCAGCTCTAAAGAGACTGGTCATTTCCTCCTTGGCATGCTGCTCGTGACCGGAGTTGCTATTTCCAAGTAAATATTGGAGCCCTGGATTTTTTTTGCTGGTGAACGGCTGGGTGCTCCCCTGCGCCCCACCCCCCCCCCCCCCCCCCCCCCCCCCCCCCCCCCCCCCCCCCCGCCAGTTACAAACTTGATCCAGATGTGACTGAGAAAATAAGGATGATTTACCAAGAAGCACTTTTAACTATGGAACATAACTTTCCCACTTCGCCTGCAACTCTTTGGCTTAAAGAAACATAATTCACCAAGGTCAAAGTCTGGCTGTCTTCTCACACCGAACTCAAGCATTAAGTATCAACATTGAACTGTTATTTCTCCCATTTGCCCATAAAGATTTTTTTTTAAAAAAACTTCTTGCATGTAGAGTTTGGATATCAAGTGTGTGAACAGAGTTACTGTCTGTCCCAAACACCTCTACCTTCACAGAAACTATACCCTTTTTCAATCACTTGGCAATTAATTCTACTTCCCTAATAAGAGACCCTTTCATGGGGTGGCATCCTGATATTCCTAAACACCAGATTCTTTCTAAAACTAAATGTATTGCCTTGGAATAGTCTCTTTTCTATCAAGAACAAAACTTGCTAAGGAGCCACGTCTTAAAAAAACATGGGAAACCCCCCAGGCTCCTTAATTTCAGTCATATTTTATATCTTTTCATTTCTCTTGGGTGTGATCTAGGACTATCTTTCCATTTCTCCTGCAGTGCGTCGGTTTCATTTTCACCCGTATCTGATTAGCCTATAGATTTGCTCTTCCACCTCTGTGTTTGTTACACGGGGCAGGGCTGCTTTTGGAAGTCCTCAGACAATGACCTTCAAATATTTGACTAGATAAGTCATTGTTCGACTTTTCAACCTGCCTGTTCTGTTTTTTTTTTTTTTGAGCACTACGTTATTTTTTTAGGATTCCAAGTCTCCAGTGATTTCTACAATGACTGTTTTATGTTCTCTTTCATATCATCGTGAAAATAATACGAGGTTCCCGGGTGCAGTGCCAGCTGGCCGTCACTGATGGCAGATGGTTCCTCGGGTGAGGAAGGTGTCTCTCTTCCTGTGGGAACCCCACAGAAGTTGCTTCCCAGTTTTACATCATTCCTGCCAAGCATTGCAAGCGCATTATCAGGGATCCATTTTTAAATTATTTCTCACCTCGGGGGTTTCTGGGCCACTGAGTATCCATTCAACCTGCACATCGGTGCCAAGGGCAAAGACGTTTCAGTTTCCCAGGAGACAACTTCAAGCTTCCCCTTTATTGCCTCTAGTTGGTGATTTTTTTTTTCCTCCCCACACTTTTTCGCTGTTCTACAACGCATTTCTGTTGTTTCAGCCACCCAGTTTGTGGTTCTTTGTTATGGCAGCCCCAGCAAGTAATGCATCAATATCAGTCCAAAATTAAAAGCCACCAGTCTCTACCAGCTGCTAGAAGGTTGAACGTGTGAGGGTGCATCCAGCTGTGGAGGGCTGCTCAGCAGTGAGAAGGGATGAACTACGGATCCAAGCTCCAACATGGACGATCTCAAAAGCATGATTGCTAATTGACAGAAGCCTGCATAGTACATATCTTCACTTAGAGGACATGCTTGGAAAGGTAAGACTACAGACAGAAATCAGATCACTGGTTAACCAGGGCCAGTGAGCAGCAGGAATGTTCTGGGGACAAGAGAAACAGTCTGTATTTTGATTGTAAGGGTGGTCATATAACTGTATATTTTTGGCAAAACTCACACACATAAAAAGGGTGAAATTTCTTACCCATCTTTTAAAATGTGGAATGATCTCTCCCTTATTTTATTACAAGGGGACCGAAGTTTGGGCCCAGCCCTGTCTCTCTGCACCTGATGATCACGCTACACCCTAGTTTTCTCCTCTATAAGCGGAAGATGAAACTCATACGACGCGGTCCGTACAACCGGTTGGTGCACCGGATTTCCGTGCCCCAACTCTTCCCTCTTTCTGCCCTCCACCACAGACAGCCTGAGAAAGCGACATAACTACATTCCTACTCTCCCTGGCCAATGAGAGGTCTGTTAGGAAAGTTCTTGCTTTTCTAATAAGAGCAAAGATGTCCCTGGTGCTCCTTGCCTTCCTCCTCCTTCCCGCCTTCCACACAGATGCGATGCTGGATGCAGCTGTCTTTGGTGGCTCTGAGGGAGGTGAGAAGCCAGCATTCTTATCCAAATACTGGCGTGGAAGGTGGAGGGACACTGCTGGGCCACCACGCCTATTCCCAGACTTCTGTTAAATGAGAAAAACAACCTCCACCTATTTAAGCCAGACTTCCTGTTTCGTGCAGATGAAAGCATCCCTAACTGATATCCCAGTTGCTGTGAAGAGCAAATGAGGTGTAAGGGATGGAACTTTGGAAAATGGGAAACCAACGTACACATTTCGGATGCTTTTTGCCGGTCACTTAAATATAAGAGTCATAACATGCTCACGGTCTGTCTCCTGGCGACCCGTTTTTCCCTCTCCGAGCTTCTCATACATCATGAGTTTATATTACATTTCCTATCCTCTTTTCAACA
>NW_006293313.1:1010593-1011874 GCF_000327345.1 Myotis davidii | reverse complement strand
GGAGACATCCACCCTGACTGGAGCCAGGGATTGAGCCTGTAACCAAGGTACATGCTCTTGACAGGAATCAAACCCAGGGCCCTTCAGTCCACAGGCCAAGGCTCTCTCCACTGAGCCAAACCAGCTAGGGCTCAACATTTTTTTCAATGATTTACTCCTGATTGTTTTCAGGAAATTTTTATGCTTAGACCAGAATATACTGTGCATCACTTTTTTTTTTAAGACATGCCTTTTTTAGTAAAATGGGTGTTGTAAACAGTGCCATGCCTGTAGATCAAACGGAGGACTAAGAGTTTTCCCTGGTCAAAAGCAACGGTAAAAAAGAATACTTTTTCTTTTCACTAAGTTGGTTAATGAAATCTTATTAAATTATTGAGTCAGACAGCAAATACAGGGCATCTCTATATCGTAGAGGAAATCAATGAAAACTTCAGAAGATAAACGTCTGGTACTTTCTAAAAATCCCAGATTCTGTCATTTAGGGCAATAAAATCCCTATATGATCTCTTACCAAAAAAGGGCCTTTTCCAGCTCGTTTCCAGGCTTATTTTACTCCTGTCAGTGCTTTCTTTTTCCTCACATTCCCAGCCGCACTGCACACTTAACGAAAGTATTCTTTTACGAAAACAGATACGGGATTCCGTCACGAGGCCTAGGATTAAAATAATGCTTTGTACTTTGATAAGATGGAAAACCTAGTAATTCACCGGTTTCTTAGATGCTATAGAATAATATGCTCTCTGGGAGGGTCAGCACGTACTTATAGGAAACACAAGTAATTGATATACAGGGCCAGTAGGAATTCTACAAGTCCTGATGTTCCTAGGCGGGCAAATTCAGCTAATCCTTCAGGTGTTCTCATGTGCATCTTCTATCTCATAAACTTCTTATATATTTTACTTCAGTTAGCTGTGTCTTAGTTGTGTTTAAAATAACATGGAAATCTCAATATTCTATCTGGAAACAGAATAAAGTATTTACAAAGATACCAAAAAAAGGCAAGGGGCCGTGGCCGATATGGTTCCTTTGGTTGAGCATTGCTCTGTGCACCAAAAAGTCTCTGGTTCAATTCCAGTCAGGGTACATGCCTGGGTTCTGGGCTTGATCCCCCATAGAGGGCATGCAGGAGGCAGCTGATCAATGTTTCTCTCTCTCTCCCTCTCTAAATCATCTAGCCAGCTTGGCTCAGTGGATAAAGCGTCAGCCTGCAGACTGAAGGGTCCCAGGTTCGATTCCAGTCAAGGATACATGGCCAGGTTGCAGGCCGACCCCCAGGAGATC
>NW_006293313.1:1003171-1010366 GCF_000327345.1 Myotis davidii | reverse complement strand
ATCAATGATTCTCTCTCATCATTGATGTTTCTATCTCTCTCTCCATCTCCCTTCCTCTCTGAAACCAATAAAGAAATATATTTTTAAAAAATAAAATAAAATAAATCATCAATAAAAACATTAAAAAAAAAAAACATGGAGGTATAATTGCCAGTCTTGTCTCCATCACAACAGTGGAGTTCAGGCTCATTAGGTGGGTGGTACAGCCACCCAATCCCACCTTCCTGCTCTCAAGAGTATCGCTTTCCTGAGCTAGGAATTCCCACTCCAGTTTACTCCCTAGGACGCGTTGGAAACACGCCAGGAATGGCCTGAGGACGCAGACCCCCACATCCATCCTAATTCACGGCAGAGCATTTAGGAGGACAGAGGAAGTCTTGGAGTAAGTCACCAGCCACACAGACGCGCTTTTCTGACTTTTAAAATGGAGACAGACATATGCCCGGCCTGAGGGAGACCACAGCATCATAATGAATGTAAACCAAGCACTTGGCATTGACCAGGTGCTCTCTAAAGAGAAGCTGGGCTTCCGTGCCTGGAAAGACAGCGATCTCTGCATTTCCGAGCCCAGCAGCCCAGCCCGCTGTATCTAAATCACCCTCTCTGGGTGATCTCGGACAAAACGCCGCCTTTCTCGTGTGTAAGTGATTAGCATCTACTTTATAAGCGTGTTATGAAAGTCTCAGGATGTCATCCTGGTACCGAGCTCAGCACAGCGGCTGGCACATGGCTATCCTTAATAAATGCCAGCTGCTGTTATCATGAAGACGGACACTTCTCCCGCCCTGTTGGCTCTTCCCCGGTAGCATATAAACACAGTCAGTGTTTCCATCTTATAAAAAGCAGCAGGCCACAGCCCAGGGTCAAGTACCAGCGCAGGGCAAGCACCGGGCACGGCAGCCGCGCGTGAGGTTAAGAGCCAGAGAGTCATTTACCCAAATCCTGGCTCCACGACTTTCTAGGTGCGTGACCTTCGGCAAGTCTCTGAGCCTCAGTTTCCCCACCAGCAAGTTGGGGATAAAATCATCGGCCTCGCAGGACTGCAGTGACGCTAAGACAGCTGATGCATGTTGAGGACACAACACAATGTCTGGAACACAGAAGACACTCAGTGCATGGTGGGAAACAAATATTACCTAAAAGGCAATTGCATTGGAACTTGAAATCTAGTTGAATGCCAGGAAGCCAAAGTTGGGGATAAAATCATCGGCCTCGCAGGACTGCAGTGACGCTAAGACAGCTGATGCATGTTGAGGACACAACACAATGTCTGGAACACAGAAGACACTCAATGCATGGTGGGAAACAAGTATTACCTAAAAGGCAAAGTGCATTGGAACTTGAAATCTAGCTGAATGCCAGGAAGCCGGATCTTGGAGGCCATCATGGAGGCCGGCTACCACACACGGGCTCCCCAAGCAGCTGTGTCGATTGTGGGAAGGTAGGTCTTTTGGATATGCTAAGACCCAATGTCCAATGTTGGGGAAGGGGTTCCCCACACCAGCAAACAACTCTCAGCAAGACATCAGCAGGGGTGCCTAAGAATTCAACTCAATTCTGACACGGTCTCCCCAGAGACAGCATCAGACTCCACGGGTTAAGGATTCGGTCCTACAAGACACCCCCCACTTCAGATGCCAGGCACAGGCCAGCCTCTCACCTGCCCTTCTGCTAGACCAGCGGCAGATTGGACCCCTTCCTCAGGGTTTAATTTGCTAGAGCAGCTCACAAGGCAGGGAGACATTTTATTGACTACATTACCGATTTATTGTCAGAAGCTATGACGCAGGAAGGGCAGATGGAAGAGAGGCACTGGGCAAGCTATGGGGCGGGGGTGCAGGCTTTTGTGCCCTCTCCAGGTGCGTCACAGTCCCCACATCTCACGTGCCCACCAGCTCTCTGAACCATATCCTTCCTGTTGGGTTTTTATAGAGGCTTCATTGCCTGGTTGTGGTTGATTAAACATTGGTCGTTGGCAATTGAGTCAACCTCCAGGTCTTCTCCGCTCCTTGGAGGTGGTGGGGTAGGGGGCACTGAACTGTCCAACTCTCTAATCATCTGGTTGGCTGCCATGGCAACCAGCCCCCATCCTCAGGTGGGGTCCAAAAGTCACCTCATTAATATAACAAAAGACACCTTATGCTCTCATCACTTAGGAAATTCCAAGGGTTTAGGGGGTTATGAGTCAGGAACTATGGACCAAGACCAAATGTGTATGAGAAATATATATTTGATCATTTAAATGATCAAAGTCCGCAGGCCAACGCTCTACCCACTGAGCCAAGCCGGGTAGGGCTCAAATATATATTTCTTATCAATCACAATATCACAGTAGCAATTGGTAGAAAGAGCACTGGTCAGAAGGAAGAAAAGAACCCAGCTAAGATCAGCAGACAACCAGAGGGGCACAGGAGGCCAGGGGTTGCTACCACGCGAGTGAAGCAAGATCGCAGAAAGAGTGCAGAATCTATTTAAAATGCTGCAATGATAGAAAAGGATGTTACTGTGAAAAAAATTCAGTTATATTTCAGTGGGCTGCACAATGTTCTTGGATTTTATTTGTCTGTTTTTGTTTTTAGCAGATTTACCTTTTTGATCCAGTCTTGCCGGTGCTAACAGTAAAATCATTCGGACTTCCCTGACCACAGGCCGGCTAGATTTTGTGGAAAAGTAGCCTGGGACACTCGGAGCTTGTTAGGAAACTTGCTGGACCTAAAATACAACCACAGATAATCTGCAATGCGTGTCATTCCCATCAGATGCTCCGGGTCGCTGACATAAGGTCATCTCCTGAGTTTCCACATCCGATGTTTTCCTGCTCTTACAATGGGGCAGAGAAAATAGCTCTTTCTTTTGAAATTCCCCAGCCTCGAGCACTGGATGTAACCTCCCATAGCTGGGTTTTTAAAGAACAAACTGTTCTCACTTGAAGCCAAATTGCCAATGTGCGTGCCTACCTTCTTGGCATTCTGTCATGACTTAATTTTGCAGGTGGGAGATCACAGTTCTATCTTCAAAAATAAAATATACTGTAACGCACTGTTCATTTAAAGCCCTTTGAGTCGTGCGTACTGAAGTCTGTTGCTTGGATTTAACTGATCAGCAAGGAAGACATTTTCTGTTCTCTGTGGAATAAAAGAATTCAGAAAGGAAATGAATAGATGAAAATGTCCTAGTGATGAATTCCCCCTCTTAATAACACATATCATGCTGAGGTATGATCTACTGGTAAGTTTACTTAACTCCAGTCAAATAAGGAAGAACTAACCTATCACCTAGGGAGCCCAAGGCCAGCGGAGGCAAGAAGCTGGGTTCACACCCCAGCTCCCATAATTACCCATGTGTCTTTCCTCAAGACTCAGAAACTAGTGATGTGGGGAGATTATTAACCATCTAGTAGGCTGGTTGAAAGGATGATAGAGTCCGATAGGTTCCATATGTAAAACTCCTACTGTACGATCTGGGCACAATAAGTGATGGCTATTTTATAAGGAAATGATTCGTAGCCCTTGTATCATCTAGCAACATCTTGTAAAATAAATTCAGGAGGAACTGTCATCCTCATGGACTCCCATTGCTCCACTAGAGGTAGGATGAGTAGCAATGAGCATTCAAGATACTCTAAGGGTTTTCATTTTGTCACCTGATCGTCACAAGAACACTTGAGGCGTTTAAAATCTGGAGAAAGGAAGCATGGCCAGTTGACGAGTAACCCCCAATGACACAGTAGTGAGTAGACCACGTGGAGAGATCTAGATCCCAGCAACTTTCTGCTATAATATCCCGACTCCTAAGAGAACAGCAATATAAGGAATGAGCAATAAGATGAGAATATTTTAATGAGCTTTTGTTACTTTCTATGGAAAATATTCTGCCTTTCTGTGAATTCATTGTGGTTGTCATTTGGAAATAAAGTTTATGCTAATTACATGCCAAGAAAAATTGTGATGAACCCAATATAGATCAGAGCTTAAATTTTTAAATTCTTGCATCATTTTGGAGAATGGCACAGGGAGGGGCCGTGGCATGGGAAGGTGCGGGAGATGCCACCAGGAGGCGCTAGACTCTCTTTTAACCACCCATTCATGGATCGGCAAGTCACTTAATTTCCAGTTTCCTCTTGTGTAAAATGGGGTGAGTTCTACTTATCTCTCAGATGGTCAGAAGAGTCAAAATGAACATGAGCTGGTAAATGTAAAAAAAAAAAAATGTTTAGGTACAAGGGACTATCAAAGAGAGAAAGCAACATTTTATCTACTTGTGAACTTTCTCAAAAGCCAAAAGTTTTGGTGTGTGTTTTTGCAGGCCAAGCTCAATCCACAGTTTGCTGTGGTTTCGGCGTGTTTTCCGATGTGTTGCTCCTGTGGCGTGAGGCTCTCAGAGACTCTTACCGCCCTTCTAAGCATTTATTTAATTAGCAATAAGTCAAGAATAGCCTTGACTCCACATCAAAGATCCCAAGTGGATTGTGCCCCACCCGTAATTTGTAGACTTTTAGTGTATGAGAAGCTCTTGTAAACATCGCAACACTTCACAGACCCCCCTGGGAATAGCTGTTGGGCTGGTCATAGGTACCCATGGACTCCTGGACAACCAAGGCTCCAGGCTCTGATTCCTGCCAATCAGATTCCTACCCAAATGCCCATCGTTAGTTCTCCTATTGTCACAGATACAGTCTTCTTTAAAAAAGAAGAAGAAGAAGGAGAAGGAGAAGGAGAAGGAGAAGGAGAAGAAGAAGAAGAAGAAGAAGAAGAAGAAGAAGAAGAAGAAGAAGAAGAAGAAGAAGAAGAAGAAGAAGAAAATGTTTTTCTTCTTTAATAAAAGCCATGAGAAAAATTTTCCCATAGGAAACTGTAAATAAATAGCGTTCCAGAACCCCCCCCCCAAACGCCCACTTCGCCTGCGCTGTTGCTCTATGGCCACTGCGTGGGCGACAAGGGAAGCCCAGCGCATCCAGAAAAGTCCTGCGCAGCCTAGAGTCTCCACGGTGCCCGGGTGGCTGCGTTCCGGTTCCTTAGGGACCTTCATGTTCTCTTTCTGCTGAACGGTGTGTGCGTCCATGCATCCACTGAAAACGCACTGAGCATTTACATCTGCGAGACACTGCGGGCAAAACGGTGAGCAAAGCAGGCGCAGCCCTGCCTTCGTGCGGAGACAGTTTCTCACGGAAGAACTCATGGCGGGAGGAAACAGCAGCCAAGCGGCCTAAACCTAACGGAAACAAGCAGATAAGCGCAGCCTGGAGCGCAATGGGCCTTGGGGCTGCTGCCCGCTAGCGCCCCCTGCCGCCTCCATCCTGCACGGCAGCGCCTCCCGCTGCTGCTCCAACAACCAGCCTAACCCATCGTCCCGGCAGCTGGGAGCCCCCCAGGCTCCAGGCGCCAGAAAGGACATGGGGATGGAACGCGGTCTCACACCGGAGGGAACAGTGTTTCCTCCGCGGGAAAGCGGTCTCCATGTCCAGGAGAACAGCAGGAGGTGGGGGAGTGCGGGCCTGGCCCCCAGGGGGCGGGGGAGGCAGGAAGGCGAAGAGGGCAGGCTGAACCGACCAGATGTTCATTGCTGAGCAGGGAGCAGGGAGTTTCCTGTGTCTTGCAGCGAGCCCTTTTCTCTGCTTTGGGGAGAATATGTCATTCTCTCTCACGAAAGGCTGCACTTTCACTAAATCACTGTAAAACGCTGGGGAATGCGCACGTGTTCCTCCAGTGAAGGCCTCTGCTTAAGGGAGGAGAGGGAGCTAGCTCATTTGCTAGAGCATCGGTTCCTGGGGGAAAGCGACGGGAATCTTTCGTCTGTTCTGGGCAACCCCTGGGCGTTGGGTGGACCTGGCTTATGCGAGAAGGTGGGAAACCTCAGCATCAGGAGATGTCCGTTTTCCTCTGGTTCTGCCACGCGTGGGCTGTGTGACCGGGCAAGCCCCTCTCCTTCTCTGGGCCTCTGTTTTCTCATTGGAAGGGCCCCTGTGGCTCTGGCATTCCATGCAGGCTTTGGGGGGTGGTGATGGGGGGCCAGCACAGGAAGGCGGATGGGGGCCTTGAGCAGTCCTCATCACGTTGAGCCCCAGGGGAAGAAAGGATGGCGAACCACCATGATGGAGGAAAGCTCAATGAAGCCAACGGCCACATGTTCTGCTCCTAACCATGTATAGTGGCTTTTTCCAGGAACCATAAAGAACACACACACTCACACACACAGACAGTGGAGACTAATATTGACATTGGTCCCTGTGATGCGAGACTGGCATAAGAAAGTAGAAGAACAAAGAAGAAAAAAGAAGAAAGTTCTTCCAAAGCTCTGGCCGATAGAGTGTTGTCCCAATACACCAAGGTTGTGGGTGAGATCCCCAGTCAGAGCACATACAAGAATCAACCTATGAATGCTAAGTAAGTGGGACAACAAACAGATCTCTCTCTCTCTCTCTCTCTCTCCAATATCTCTAGAATCAATTAATAAAAATTTAAAAAGGAAACGTTCTCCCAGAGACACCCCCACACTTGTTGTACAGCCAGGGACCAAGGGAGAATTCTGCCCCGCCCTCGCTGAAGCCTGGTGGCCCTATGCCGTGTGTCTGGCTGGCCGTGGGCTCGGCCCCTGCCACGGAAGAGGGACTGTGCTTCCGGCAGGTCTGAGTCCCCGGCTCCTAGCACAGTGCCTGACACAGAGCAGGTCCTCGACAAAGTCTGCAGCACAGATGGAAATAGGAGCTGGAAATAAACCTGTTGAAATCCGCCCACAGTGGTCATGCTGGATGCAGTGGGCACGTGGGAGGGTGTGTGTGCACATTGGTGGGGGAGGGGTAGAGGGATATTATGGGGACGTGTGATGCGTGAAGTGGGACTTTTTTTAAAAAAGAAATTCAAAACAGACTTCTGGAAAGTCGTTTTCTAAGAGTCTTGCCGGCAGTGTGAAAACAACCCTCTAGTGCGTGGCCCCACCCGGGGCCACGTGGCCACCTCTGCCCCCTGCAGGGCTGGTTCCCAGTATATAGGACCCGGCGGGGCCACCCAGCCGGGCACCTCTCCTGTGGGGGAGCCTTCCAGAGGGAGCCTCGCCCAGCCTCTGCCCCGGGGACCCCGTGCACAGCACTGCAGCCACGGGCCCAAGATGCCAGCTGTCCGGCTGCTGCTTCTGGCCTGTCTGCTATGGGACGGGGCGGCCAGGTCAGCCCAGCTCCGCAAGGCCAACGACCGGAGTG
>NW_006293313.1:1001963-1003014 GCF_000327345.1 Myotis davidii | reverse complement strand
CCGGAGTGGCCGGTGCCAGTACACCTTCAGCGTGGCCAGCCCCGCTGAGTCCAGCTGCCCCGAGCAGGGCCAGGCCATGCCAGCCATCCAGGACCTGCAGAGAGACAGCAGCAGCCTGCGCGCCGACCTGGTGAGCACCAAGGCCCGGCTCAGCTCCCTTCCGGGGCCCCGGCGGCTGGGCCCTCGGAGGGGCCGCCGAGGGAGCTGGACGCCCTGATGAGGGAGCGAGAACAGCTGGAAAGCCAAGCCCGGGAGCTGGAAACGGCCTACGACAACCTCCTCCGGGACAAGGAGGTGCTGGAGGAGGAGAAGAGGCGGCTGGGGGCAGAGAATGAGGAGCTGGCCAGGCGGCTGGAGAGCAGCAGCCAGGAGATAGAGAGGCTCCGGAGGGGCGAGTGTCCCCACGCCCGCAGCACCTCTCCGGATGTGCCCCCGGGCTCCAGGGAAGGTAAGAAGGTGGCAGCGTCCAGGGTGACCCATCACCGGTGGACCAGGTTCGCCCTTCCTAAGAACCCCTTCCTCCCAGAAGCCGCACATCAGCTCGAGGCAGACAGGCAGCCGGATGAAGGAGGGCAAAGCTATCGCGTTCACCTGTTCCTAGCGGTTTACCTCCCGATGGCTCCATCTAGGTTAGCGGTGCCGGGTGTGTGCCTGCCCGTGACAGAGTCCTCAGGGCCCACAGCGAAGGGAGAGCGGAAAGGACCAGGGGAGAGGCACCCGGGGGCAGGGGCAGGGGCAGGGGGTGATCCTTTTCAGGAAACGCTCCTGCTGTGAATCTTTGTTCAGAGCAGCCGATTCCTATCTCCTGGGGTAAACGTGGCCTCCATTGATGAAATGGCAAGAGGTTTCTGAAATGATAACAGGTGACCCGTGCCCTTCCTTGGCAGCGTAGACGCGGCAGGAACCCTTTGCCAGTCCCCGGGTGCTGTTTGGGGAGTCGGCCTCCGCTTGGCCCCATCTGAGACCCTCCGCACCAGAGCACCAGGCCACGCCTGGGGAGGCGTCTGCTGAGGGAGATGCTCTGTGTCCCTCGCGGCCCTGTGGGTGGCGT
>NW_006293313.1:999418-1001826 GCF_000327345.1 Myotis davidii | reverse complement strand
GGCAGGGAGGCCACGCTCTCCCCGGCCGTGGGGGAGACAGTATTGGCGGCACTTTTGTGAAATTGTGCCCCCAGATGTTCACTGGTGAGTACATCGTCCCATCAGGAGGAAACAAGCAAGCCCGCCCAGGTGTGGGGCAGTTGGTCCGTCTGGACTCTTCAGAGATGTCACTGTCAAGATTGGAGGGGACGGGAGAGACACGGTCACCAAAGGCAGGTTTGCCCCTGGATTGGCCCCTGCATCCAGGGGGAAAGAGCTGCCCGGGGCGGGGGGTGGGGGATTGGTGAGGAAACGCGCAGGTGGACTGCGGTTGAGTGGGTTGTCCCGGATTCGTGTTAGGTTTCCTGGGTGAGATATGGTCTCGTGGTCAGGAGGGGTCAGGAGGTCTGCAATGTACTTTCAAGGGATTCGGCAAAACAGTAACCACGGTGACTCGGCAGGCCAACTGAGGCCAGGTCCCGGCAGCAGACACCTGCACCAGGCGGGTTGCCACAGCAATGGCTGGGAAAGATGGGCAGGATTCGCAGCGGGGACACCAGGTCCCCCACAGCCGCTGAGGTTTCGCCCCCTCGCCTACAGGCTGGAGCTAACAGCCCCCCTCATGGGATGATCACCCAGATTAGAAACCGTGGGGGTGGGTCTCCAGCATGGAGCAGCCCCCCAGGAAATTGACTGTCGCTACAAAGGGCCTCTTTTGCCCGAGCTCCACTAATGTCTTAAAAGGTCATTTAATGATCAAAATGTCAACATGCTCATAATGGTTCTATAACACACGCCGATTCCAGAGAACGGGCGCGTTGGGATAGCGCCCAGCACCCAGCACGCAGCACCCAGCTAGTCTTCCCTTTCCTCGAGTACCCGTGACGACCTGCAATTATGTGGCACCCCAATTTTTCTCCATCCTCTCCATTTATGCAACACTGACCTAACTTTTCAGGCAAGGACAGAAAACAGCTATAAAAATCATTATAATGTCACTTGCCTATATATACTATACTCATGCAAATTAATAAATTCTGTTTCTGGGTTAATCTCTTTACGTGTCTATAAAGCAGAGATAAGGTAGATAGAGAAGAATATGCAGATTTTCAGAGTTTTGTAATCGACATGAACATCGCACCCTAGAAGGACTACATTTTAATAGACACCAAGCCCTAACAATGTGAGGTGTCTGATATAATAAAGTCCTTAATATTTTCATAGCCTCTTTTTGGTTTTCCCCATATTCAGAATGAGATATGATTTTGAAACATTCCTGAAAAATTTTTGTTTTGACACATCCTTAGGGGAGACCATGTTATTTATACTTTGAGCTAAGAATACTGAGGCTCAGAGAGGTTGAGTAACTTGCCCAAAGCCACACAGCAGGCACCTGGCAATACTGAGCCAGGAAGCTAGGACTTCCAAGCCCAGTCCAGGCCCCTTCACACAACTGCTTCCCTGCCTTTAGGACTTTGGACCTGGGAGCCTTGCATCCTCTCCCACAGGCTTCAGTCCTCACGCCAGACAGCTCTGGTCTGGGAGTCTGCCTGTTGCCAGATGCTCTGGCTGACACAACCAAGAAGAAGCCAGCCAGCGGGCTTCTGTTCCAGCCAGCCCACCTGCCAACTGAGAGCTGGCCTCGCAGTCACCCTGGAAGCCATGCCCTGACATTATGTTTTATGGTGATTCTTGTTTACTTCAAAAGCACCTGAGGTGTGGCTCCCGCAGAGTGTGGCGGAAAAGGGGAGGGAGCAGAGGGAGGAAGGGAGACAGAGAAACGTCTCTGAGGCTTTTGTAACCCCTCTGGTAACAAGCTGGTTAAGTCGGGGACATTTACTATAAAGAGTCGGTGGTTTCCTTAGATGACATTTGTTAAGGCTGGGACTGGAACCGGGAAGGGCGGCGGATAGAAGAAGCTGCAGGGGAGCCTGGCCGGGCGGCTTTGCTCTCTAGAGAGGTTACAGGAGAGACACTGACCAAGGCCGGCTGCTTCTGCTCACTGGGAAGTCAGAGAAAAGGGGGCCCTCGGGATAGGGTCAGGGGTACCCAGATAAGCTGCTGCTGCCCATTGCTCCCCTGGTTGCAAATCTCGCGGGGACCTTTGGGGTTTAGGAGATGCACCCCTGTGGGGGAAGAAGAAGGGGTAGGAAAGGTGTGGGCTTGCTCCCAGGAGGGCGAGCTCTATAAATGACTAACAACGATAAAGGGGTAACCGTGAGCTCTAAGTACACTCTCCATGGCACCCTCGGGCGTGAGGAAGGACACACTTACAGGAGTTCGGGCCTCAGGGGAAAGGTGGGGTTCAGCCCATCAGATGGTGGGGAAGGTGGCCAGAGCTGGTCCAGAGCTGCAAAGGCCACCTCCCGCGTGCAGGTGGAATGGCCAGCAACCTGTGGCTGCGGGCCCTGGGGTCAGGCACAGGCTGC
>NW_006293313.1:989283-990320 GCF_000327345.1 Myotis davidii | reverse complement strand
TTACCCAGCAATTCCAATTCTGGGAATATATCCAAAGAAATCTGAAACACTAATTTGAAAGAATAATGCACCCCTATGTTCATTGTAGTATTATTTACAATAGCCAAGTTTTGGAAACAGCCCAAGTGCCCATCAGTGGTGAGTGGATAAAAAGGCTGTGGTGCATTTAAACAATGGACTACTACTTGGTGGTAAAAAAGAAGGAAATCTTACCCTTTGTGACAGCGTGAATGAACCTGGAGCAGAGAGGTTGAGTAACTTGCCCAAAGCCACACAGCAGGCACCTGGCAATACTGAGCCAGGAAGCTAGGACTTCCAAGCCCAGTCCAGGCCCCTTCACACAACTGCTTCCCTGCCTTTAGGACTTTGGACCTGGGAGCCTTGCATCCTCTCCCACAGGCTTCAGTCCTCACGCCAGACAGCTCTGGTCTGGGAGTCTGCCTGTTGCCAGATGCTCTGACTGACACAACCAAGAAGAAGCCAGCCAGCGGGCTTCTGTTCCAGCCAGCCCACCTGCCAACTGAGAGCTGGCCTCCCAGTCACCCTGGAAGCCATGCCCTGACATTATGTTTTATGGTGATTCTTGTTTACTTCAAAAGCACTTGAGGTGTGGCTCCCGCAGAGTGTGGCGGAAAAGGGGAGGGAGCAGAGGGAGGAAGGGAGACAGAGAAACGTCTCTGAGGCTTTCGTAACCCCTCTGGTAACAAGCTGGTTAAGTCGGGGACATTTACTATAAAGAGTCGGTGGTTTCCTTAGATGACATTTGTTAAGGCTGGGACTGGAACCGGGAAGGGCGGCGGATAGAAGAAGCTGCAGGGGAGCCTGGCCGGGCGGCTTTGCTCTCTAGAGAGGTTACAGGAGAGACACTGACCAAGGCTGGCTGCTTCGGCTCACTGGGAAGTCAGAGAAAAGGGGGCCTTGGGGACAGGGTCAGGGGTACCCAGATAAGCTGCTGCTGCCCATTGCTCCCCTGGTTGCAAATCTCGCGGGGACCTTTGGGGTTTAGGAGATGCACCCCTGTGGGAGAAGAAGAAGGG
>NW_006293313.1:984159-988972 GCF_000327345.1 Myotis davidii | reverse complement strand
CCGGGCTCTGTGATGCGAGGGCTGTGGAAAGATCATGGCCAGGCCAAGGCTCCCGGGGCCCCACCCGGTGGGTTCACACTCAGGCTACCAACCAGCCTCCCACCACGCCCCTCCAGCGCCCTCTACTGAGAAAGCTTAACACTTCCAAGGAGAAACACTGCTTCTTAAAGGAACGTTTGCCTATCTATGGAAAGGGGGAAAAAACACCCAAATCATGCTGGGGGCTGTTCATCGTCGAATCGAGGGCCTCCCCAATACCCCTGAATCCACACCCTGTTCCTATTCAGAAATCAGGCCTTCGAGTGGGAGTTTCTAACGGAGCACAAGCTGCCTTTAGTTTATTTTAAATGTCCTTCTCCTTGCTCGGCACACTGCTATGCAGTTTACTATTTGTGAGCTTTTGATCACGGAATTTTCCCAACATTCTCCAAAGCAGAGAGAAGGATAGGAACCCCAGCTCCCAGCTCCGACAGCTGTCAGCAAAGTCCAATCCTATCCCCCACCCCCCTCCCCCATTTACTATCTTCAAACGCATCCTTGGGAGCCTATTGAGACGCCATCCTCCGCCCAGTCACCGGGCCACTCTTCCTCACGTGGATACCGTCTCTTCCTTTGAATATAGTTTCGAGGTGGAATCCGGAGAACCTGGACTTCCAGGAACTGAAGTCAGAGTTAACCGAGGTCCCTGCTTCCCGCATCTTGAAGGAGAGTCCGCCTGGCCACCCCGGGAGCGCCGGCGGGGACACTGGTATGAAGTTAAGTGTGTTCTCCTCCGTCCCCACGTGGTCTTCATCCGTGTCCAGTCCCGTGTGCTCCCTCTCCAGGGCAAATCCGACTTCCGCCCTAAGGCCTGTGTCCTGTCACCCACACTGGGGATCGCGGGCCGGGCCAGGGTGGGTCAGGCTGGGCTGGGCTGTGCCTGGGAAGATGGGAGATGTGCCTGTTTCACCCACGTGACTGTCACCTTGACTTGATTGCTCATGAACAATGAAGTTTGTCAGTGGATTCTTCATATCTTATCTCAGGGCCAGACAGACACCATTGACCACACAGGCTGTCACTGAACTTTGGGTCCTTAGGAAGCGTACAGTGACCCCACTTGAAGGTGTCCCGAGAGCCTGACGTTAAGACAAAGACTGCGGTTTTCAGAACGGTGACTCTCTGTGTTCTTGACAATAATTGCTAGCACTGCAGGTCATGCCTGGGGATGGGGCACTTGGAAATATTCAAAATACGATTCCCTGAGATACAAGCACCTTCTCTAAGGAAACTGAAGGCTCCTCGTCAAGTGCAGAAACTTAGGATTCTGCTAAATCTAAGTTTCTAACCACCTCTTCATTTTATTGTATTAAAGTGATGCCTGAAATATAGGGTCCATCAGTCAGGTCTTGTAAAACTCTAGCGATTATTCTAATGACCTAATGTTTGTATTTTCTTTGTTTTTAAATAACAAGATGAATCAGACATGAGAGTCATAAAGAATAATACAGTGCACACACATGCGACCCTGGCCAGGGCGAGTCAGATATGACAAATACAGCCCGAAGCTCCGGGGCAGCCTCTGTTAAGGTTCAGTTCTGACCACGTACAACCACAACCTGTACTGGCCGTTTCCTCTGACCAAGCGCTGAACATGTCTAATGACACTGGAGACTGACAACAGCCCCTTTACCAGTGGTTCTCAACCTTCTGGCCCTTTAAATACAGTTGCTCATGTTGTGACCCAACCATAACATTATTTTCGTTGCTATTTCATAACTGTCATGTTTCTACTGTTATGAATCTTCATGTAAATATCTGATATGCAGGATGGTCTTCAGCGATCCCTGTGAAAGGGTCGTTTGACCGCCAAAGGAGTCGTGACCCACAGGTTGAGAACCGCTGCCCTCTACCCAAAGCACTATCGTTATCCCCTTGACCAATGAGAGAACAGAGGCCGAGTTGGCAGAGTAACGGACTGAAAGTCACACAGCCCGCAGGTGGCGGAGCCAGGATTTGAACCCGGGCGGTCCGTCTCTGGGCTCCTTCCTGGCTTGTGCCGGCTCCACAAGGTGGAGAGATAACGGTGAGTCCATGTGTTTTGTGTTTTGTTTGTTTTTAATTCCCCAGGATGCGGAGAGCTGGTTTGGGTGGGAGAGCCCGTGACTCTGAGAACAGCTGAGACCATCACGGGCAAGTACGGGGTGTGGATGAGGGACCCCAAGCCCGTCTACCCCTACACGCAGGAGACCACGTGGAGGATTGACACGGTGGGCACCGGCATCCGCCAGGTGTTTGAGTACAGCCTCCTCAGCCAGTTCTTGCAGGGCTACCCTTCCAAGGTGCACGTGCTGCCCCGGCCGCTGGAAAGCACGGGCGCCGTGGTCTACGGGGGGAGCCTCTACTTCCAGGCGGCCGAGTCCAGGACGGTGGTCAGGTACGAGCTGACCACCGAGACTGTGAAGGCCGAGAAGGACATCCCGGGAGCCGGCTACCACGGCCAGTTCCCGTATTCCTGGGGCGGCTACACAGACATGGACCTGGCCGTGGACGAGTCGGGCCTGTGGGTCATCTACAGCACGGAGGAGGCCAAAGGCGCCATCGTCCTGTCCAGGCTGAACCCCGAGAGTCTGGAGCGTGAGCAGACCTGGGAGACGAACATCCGGAAGCAGTCCGTGGCCAACGCCTTCGTCATCTGTGGCACCTTGTACACCGTCAGCAGCTACTCGTCGCCCGATGCCACTGTCAACTTCGCGTACGACACGGGCACGGGGAGTAGCAAGGCCCTGGCCATCCCGTTCAAGAACCGCTACAAGTACAGCAGCATGATCGACTACAACCCCCTGGGAAAGAAGCTCTTTGCCTGGGACAACTTCAACATGGTCACCTACGACGTCAGGCTCTCCGAGGCATGAGAGGCAGGCACGCTGGGTCAGGAAGGGCGGCGGGAGAGGACGTCCGGGCGTCCCCAGGGGCCGGCCAGCCAAAGCCCAGCAGCTGTCCTCTGCGTCCCGCGCTTTCGCGAATCCAGGAGAACGCGCCCCCTCACCGTCCCTGCAGCTGATGGTGGGAATAGCCATCCGGGCACTTAGTTTCCTAATAGATACTAGTAGATACGCTTGTCTTTTGTCAGCTCTTAAAGGGGTGTTTAGCCAAAATCGTTGGAGTTCCCTGGTGATTTGGGGCAAACGCTGTCACATGCAGTCGTTTCTTCATGAAAACCACAAGGCTTTTTATAAGTGGCCTCCCCTGGCTAACGAGGGTGTTTGGAGAAGAGTTTGGGGAAACGGGCTGGGATCCAGGTGGACGCCGGGGCCACCCCCTGCGCTTGCGTGCAGTGTGGTTAACACAGGCCACCATGAGAGCAGCCCTTGGGGGGTGGGGGAGCCAGGAAGCTCTGTGGCCAGCACTGAACTTGTGTAAGATGCACTGACTTTAGCTGCTTCTCATGCTTCAGGTAGAGTGCAGGCGGGCATGACATACCCTTTGCCCGTGCAATAAAACGATCGCACATGCCATCCTCCTCGGATATTGTGGGATATTTTTCATGAGACGAGTATACAGATTCCAACCATCAGAGAATTCCTTTGGGTTGGCAGCTGGGATGGCAGGATACTCAAGGTGTGTGTGTGTGTGTGTGTAACAGAGGTGTCACCCAGCAAACACTGGAACGTACACCTTCCCAGCCCCATCTCCTGGCCCTCTTGGTCCTTCCAAAATCAACTTTTCTTTCTTTTTTTTTAAAAATATATTTTATTGATTTATTACAGAGAGGAAGGGAGAGAGATAGAGAGCTAGAAACATCGATGAGAGAGAGACATCGATCAGCTGCCTCCTGCACATCTCCCACTGGGGATGTGCCCCCAACCCAGGTACATGCCCTTGACCGGAATCGAACCCGGGACCTTTCAGTCCGCAGGCCGACGCTCTATCCACTGAGCCAAACCGGTTTCGGCCAAAATCAACTTTTCATCTTTCCTCAGCTCACCCTCTCTTCACACTAACTCCACTTTGGTTCTTATTTCCTGGCATGAGTTTCAGAAACCACCCCGTCAGGTAAGCAAACCGTACAGCGTTGTTTTTTAATAACTGAACTTAACGGGCAGAAACCTTCTCTTGCCAGTTCCGCTTGGACTCTGTTCCGTTAGCTTTTTCAGTCAAGTCAGGGGTTTCCTCTTCGCATTCTCTTCAGGGTGGCCCTGGTGGTTGAGATAAGCAAGGGAGGGGGCACCCAGCAGGAGGGGGGGGGGGGCTCCAGGCAGAGTTAGTTACTCATCACACCTGGTCTTAGTCACCAGCACAGATCCCAGTGTTGGCTGCTGACACCGTGTGTCCATACCCAGTTCCAGCTCTGGCCTCCAGCCCATCGGCCCACTGTGTTTCTCTAGCCCGTCCTGTGTCCCACCGGGGACACCGGCACGTGTCAGAGCTCGCCTGTGTCGTCGGACACTCAGGGTGCTCGGGCCCTTCCCCCCCAGATAGAGCTCAGGTTCCCCTGGTTTTCCTGCTGGTGAACCACTTCTCCTGGAACTTTGCCACCAACACATGCTTTACCCAGAACAAGCAGACGTCGCTTCTGCTTTCTCATGCCCCAAACTATCTGGGACCCAAAGGCTTGTCAAGAACGCTCTAGAATTTAAGCTTTTTCCTCTCTGGGGTTCCCTCGCTTCCCCCACACTCACCCCCGACACACACACACACACACACACACACACACAGCTGCTCCTGTCCACGTCACCGTGGCCTTTTTCCTGGATTACTCTGAAGTGTGTGCTCCCGTCCCATGCGACCCAAGCTCCACTCAGCGGCCAGTGAGGCCCACTGAAACGCAAGC
>NW_006293313.1:957220-982362 GCF_000327345.1 Myotis davidii | reverse complement strand
CACACACACACACACACACACACACACACACACACACACACACAGCTGCTCCTGTCCACGTCACCGTGGCCTTTTTCCTGGATTACTCTGAAGTGTGTGCTCCCGTCCCATGCGACCCAAGCTCCACTCAGCGGCCAGTGAGGCCCACTGAAACGCAAGCCACACCTTTCCTGAACACACCCCCCCCCACCCCACGGCTTCCCATTTCACACAAAGTCACAAGCAGAGTCCTTGCCAAGCCCCCCACCCACCACCCCGCCCCGCACTGGGACTGCATCTTCTAATGTCTCCTGATTCCTTCCACTCCAGCCAAGCCCTAGCACCTACTGTCCTTTGAACAGCCAGGCACACGTGGGTCCTCAGGGCTATGTGCTGGCCCTTCCCACTGGCCCTGATGCCCACGCACCGAACTCCATCACTGTCCCCAAGTCCTTACTCAGACGTCACCTGCCTAGAGTGCCCTCCCCAGACCACCCTATCTAAGCTCGTGACTGCTGCCTCCTCTGCCACCTGATTTCCCTTACCCTGTTGTCCTATTTTAGAAGGGTTCCCCGCATCATCCCCGACATGATACAGTCCACTGTTGACATGGTATATACGCTTTTCCGCACTGAAGCGTGAACTCATGGGTGCAGGCCTGGGTCACCCTGCTCAACGATGTGCCCCTGGGGCCCTGCCCAGCTGGTACAGGACGTCCTCAAATGAGCAGAAAGAAACCACCCTGAAACTGACTCAGAAACAACGGGAAATAAAGCCGCCCCAAGAGTCTGTTCGCCCTTCTCCCCGTCCCCCTCCTTGTGCCGATGCTGCATTGACTGTGGCCATGGACAGGCCCCTCGGCCTCCAGCCCAGACACCAGCACCATCCAGTGTGGTAGCCACCAGCCTCGAGTCACTACCGGGCTGTTGAAATATGGTTAGTGTGACTGAGGAAGTAAATTTTCTATTTTATTGAATTTTAATGAATTGAAGTTTAAGTGGCCACATGTGGCCTCCTTGTGCCGATGCTGCATTGACTGTGGCCATGGACAGGCCCCTCGGCCTCCAGCCCAGACACCAGCACCATCCAGTGTGGTAGCCACCAGCCTCGAGTCACTACCGGGCTGTTGAAATATGGTTAGTGTGACTGAGGAAGTAAATTTTCTATTTTATTGAATTTTAATGAATTGAAATTTAAGTGGCCACATGTGGCTAGTCTAGTGGCTACGCTATTGGACAGCGCAGGTCTGTTTCCTCCTGGGACTGAGATGACGTCCTGTGTGGGACACCCAGCGGGCAATGCCAGGTGCCCATGGTGCACCCCCCACGCCCTGGACACCCGTTGCTGCAGCAACCACAGGTGAGGAATGACCGGAGCACATGTTAAGGGCCAGCGTGGTGAGAGAACACCTACCAAGACTCTATGAAGAAGGGGATGATATGAAAGATGGCATCTAAGGACGTTTCCCACACGATCACGTTTGTGATGCTCTCAGGCTGTTGAGAGAGCCGTGGGAGTCCTCTATGGTGCTTTGGGATCAGTGGGAGCCCGGAGTTTGGAGTCTGAGTAATATACTTCTCCCCAGTGAGGTCCCTGCTCTCAGCTGCTGTTCAAGGTACAATCCTTCTGTTACTGAGCTTGAAATTCACTTAAATCTCCAAGGAGCAAACTTTAAAAATATTGCCCATACATGTGAAATGCCACCCGCCTCGCACCAGCGCCGGAGATGCGATGCAGCTCCCTTAGGCCACAGGCCATAAACGTGCCATGTCTCAGGCTGAGTTTCGAAAATCCAAACACCTCAGGGTTCCCTGGAGCTCGCATCTGGAACGTCTCAGAGGCCGGGGCTTGTCATCATCCAGATTTAGTAACAAACATTGAGGCCTGATTGCGCTTTTTTTTATTGTTTTTTTAAATTCAAACAGCATGACTGAAATTAAAGATAAATATATACACACATCAGAGACGTGGCTTGAAGAACCAAAGATGGCTCTATGGCATTTGTGAGGATAACAACGGGCAGCAGTAGGTGAGGAGAAGAAAACAGGAAAGAAAGAACAAAGACCTTCCAAGACAACCCCAGGCCTCCCCAAAACCGTCCTCTGGGTTTTATGTCCAAGTCCATTTCAAAACAACTGACGTATTGCGTGCCTAGGAGACTTCGGGGTCCTCAGCTGGAGAGGGAGGTGGGGCTCGGGGGCATGGGGGGTCGGCCATGTCAGGGAAAGGGACTTGATCCAAACCCTTTGGCTTGCTCGTCAGGGCTTCCTCACCTTCCTTGGTAAGCATCTCTTCTCTGGGAGGAAAGGCATCATGAATGGTATTTTAAACAAAGACAGGATTTTTTAAGAAGAAAAAAAAACAAAACCCTCAGCCCCCAGACCCAAAAGACAGCCACTTCCTGACTCATCTACAGACGCCGACAGAGCTGCCACCTGGTGAAAACGAGCCGCATGCTAGTAGACTTCATAACTGCGAGTCAGCTCGTCTCAAAGGGAGCTCAGCTGTCTGCACGGGTCCCGTGGAACCCATGGCCCTGGGTCTACCCCTACCAGCCAGCACTCCAGTTTCAGCCCAGGGCAGGCTCGACCTCAAGGTCTCATTGGCATCCCAGCTTTTCTCCGCCAGCTCAGTTCTAGGCTCACTTCCCCTCTCCTTTCTGCCTAACGTACCTCCACCCCCATCCCACCCAGCGCTGGGCAAACCCTGCCTTTATGGAACTAGACTAGCCTATCAAGAGCTCAAAGACCAGATTGAACTGTCCCCTGACTGCCTGCTTTGTTCCAGGGACTAGAAATGAACGCGATACGAAGGACATGCAGATTCTCAGCCCAGGAAGCTGAGACAGGCAGCGATTGACCCCCGTCCTGTGGCCCGTAAAAGGCAGGACCAGAATGCAGACTCAGACCTCCTGACCCCAAGTTCATTGCCGTATCTCTCAGAGCTGAAGCCCACTGTTGCTCAGCGGAGGTGGGGTGATGGGGTAGGAGAGACCCCAGAATTGGGGGTGGGGGGAGTCTATTCCTTCTTGCGTGGATGCCAGAGCACGGTGGCCACAGCCCCCAACCCAAGACAGTCTAAACCAGTGGTTGCCATGTACACCAATCACTAAAGGTTTCCAACACCCCACATCCCTGTGGACTAAGAAATTGCTAACTTTTTAAAACCTAATTCACTACTACCTTATATTCCAATAAACTCTAAGGTCAACAAGCGTTGTGAACAATATTGGATAGAGGTCCGTATTTTAAATCAGTATTTCAAAAACAGTTTTGGCTAACTTGTCAGGTTTAATAAAGTCATCCTTTTTAAACTGATACCCAACCTGACAACTCAGAAGGGTCCGCCCTGCCAATATTTGTTCTTTATTCCTATTTCCTGTATTAGAATTGTTTCAGCGCAGGCTTCTTCGCAGAGCCTCGAGGGCCACATTCCTTAAGACCAGATAATATAACTCGTCAATCCCCGTAACAAACAGGTGGGCGTTGGCTGAGTGAAGAGTCCCACCGGCTCCCTCCCGCTCCTGTCCCTCCACCAGGAGATTCAGCTTCTCCACCGAACCTCCCCACACACAGCAGGGGAGGCGTCTGGCCGCACAGGGGTTGGCATAGAGCTCAGCTTTAGTAGAAATGGGAGTCCCCCGTGTTCGGCAGGCACTTTTATCCACGGATGTCTTCAGACCCGAGAGAGGGGGGGCCTCCCTCCCACAGCAACCCCTGCAGGCTCGCCAGATTTAGCAAAGGAAAACACAGGGCCCCAGTTCATCGGGCAATTCAAATAAACCACTGATTGTTCACTAGAAGCATAGCACAAATATTGCACAGGTGTGCTTCGGCCAAAGAAACTTTTTGTTGTTTGTCTCAAATGCAAATGTAATTAGGAACCCTGTGTTTCACCTGCCCACCCTACCTCCAGCGGCAGGCACACGCTCTCCTTCAGGCGAGAGAGCTGTGAGGTGTCTCCTTTCTAAGGGCACCAGGAGCAGGTACTGGGCACCAGGCCAGTCTCGGGGAAGGAGACCGCGTGCCCACAGGAGCTCACAGCCTTTGGGATAACGGCGAGCTTCCGGGGTTTGCTGTGCCCAAACTTTGCGAAGTCACGCATTTTTATACTAAGAGGGGACCTCATAACTTACCAAAGTGACCACCCCCAAATTAAGAGCCACGGATCTGAAATTCATCCCAGCACCCTTACCATCACCTCTGGGGGAGCCACGTGGGAAAGGTCTGCTCCCCCCAAGTGGGTGACAAAGCAGTTTCTCATTCACAAAATCTGCCTCCTCCCTGCCATGGGCGAACACCTTTGAATACATTGACATTCACCAGCGTCTCCAGCAGCTTCAGGTACCACCGCTTCCCGCCTCCCCACCCCTCTGACCCCCAAGCTCTGAGTACCTGGTGGTCATGGTGAACCTGCGTCTGGCCACCTCGGACACCAGGTCCTTGTAGGGGAAGCTCACGCCGTTGCCCACAAGGCTCTTCTGAGCCATGGCCCTGTGCTCAGAGGATTCGAGGAATTTAGATGCAGTTCACCTGTGAGTCTAAAACACAAGCACCAGCAACACAGGCATCAGGGTGAGAGGAAATCTGCCGGTAACAGCCTGGCAAGGTTTGGAGAGGGCTTTCCCTGCCTCGGGGGTCCTTCCTGCAGCGGCCCCCAGCCCTAGGCCTGCCCCGAGGCAGGGACTTCCTCAAAGACCTGCCCTGGGGGAGTGGGGAGGTCCTCTGGCCCCTGAGGTAGGACAGGCTTTCTTCCCCCATCTTACAATATGGCAATGGAGACCCAGAGAGGTGAACTGACTCTCCCCGGGTTGCACAGCTGGGCCCTGAATGGTGCTGCTTCCCCTCAAACGGGAGCCACTGGCACAGAGCCCACCTCTCACAGGCCTGCTGGGCATCGCTGACACCTGCCCAGCTTTCCTCCCGGGGCACTTACCTCCTAAAGAATGGGAAGGCGACACGGACAAAGCTGGGGCTCGAGCCCAGGCTACTCGCTCAGCTGTGCGCCTGTCAGACACCCAAGGCTCGATATTGCTAATAGAAATCATAGCAGCCACCCACTTAGTGCCAGTCCCTGAGGGGTGTCCTCTCACAGGACTTGATTTGATAACCACAGTCCTTCTGCCAGGTTGGTGCTAAGGTCCCCATCAAAAAAGGGCAAGGCGGTGGTGGTGGTGGTGGTGGTGGTGAGGGGGTGAGTAGCGGAGAACTCCTGCAGCTCCCCCAGGGCCACGGGGCTGGAATCTGAACCTAGGTCCGCCTGGCTTCAGAAGGTGCTCTCTCCACAGGGCTGAGCAACCCTCATGTGGGCTCGGCCTCGGAGGAGCCAGAAAAAGTTTGTTCTTAAGAGGAAGCCCCGCTGACTTACCTTTTGATGCCAGATCAGCTCAGTCTAGAACCCCTTCCACACCTCACGTCTCATAAAGATATGCCCTTAGGGTAGACTCTGTGCTCACATTCCAGCTACTCCACCTCCCGGGAAGAAAAGACTGACCCGCCACACCCACTGCCTCACCTGTCTTTTATCCTCCTGAGGCCCTCTCTCCCAGGAACTTGAGTTAATGACAGTCGTTTGCGCCCTTAGACATTAGGTAGCAGCTGATACAAATGATCCCTGCAGCAGTGGAGAAATCCCCAACCCATGGCCTTGTGGCCGGAGAAGGTGGGTCTGAAATGCAGAGCGGGGAAGGGCATTCTGCCCCTGGGGAGAGGAGGAAGCACCAACGCAGGGGCTGGCGAACATGACAACAGCTACTGACTACAGTTTGAAGCTGAGTCATGGACACCTCTCTTCCCAGCACCATCAGCACCTTTGAGCCCACCCTTCTGGTGATTGACAGCACTCCTGCTGAGGTGGCAGGTGCTTTGACTTTGGAAAGAATTGACTGATGGTTCCCACCTTTGAGCTGAGTGATCTTGGGCAAGTCATTTAACTTGGATGAGCCCGTTTTCTTACCTGTAAAGAGGAGTTATACTCTTTCTCCTAGGGCTGTTGTGAGGATTGAGAAAATATTTGCAAAATCCCCTAATTATACGGGTTTTTTGCATTTTAAAATGTTTTTATATATGCGTTTAGCCCAGAGAGGAAGATGAATATGTGTGTATGCAAGAGTGTATGCAATTTCCAATTTCCTCACGAATCCAATGCTATACTTTTTGAAAGGAGGCGCCCAATTTTTCCCTCCCTCCTTCCCCAGGGCTCGGCAGTGTTGAGTGCCAGGTAGGAATCCAACAATCGCTTAAGCTGAATCAGAACCTGCAGGTGCTGTGTTCCCAGCTGCTTCCTTCCGCCAGAGCATCACAGAAGTCTCCGAATTGTGGAAGGTTGTCAAAGTATAAAAAGATTTCTGTGTGGGGCCTGATTGTACGTCAGCCTCAGAAGGAACACGGTGACCGTACTGATTTCTTTAAAAAAAAAAAAAGATTTTATTGATTTTTCACAGAGAGGAAGGGAGAGGGACAGAGAGTCAGAAACATCAATGGATGAGAAACATTGATCAGCTGCTTCCTGCACATTCCGCAACCAAGGTACATGCCCTTTGACCGGAATTGAACCTGGGACCCTTCAGTCCATAGGCTGATGCTCTATCCGCTGAGCCAAACCGGTTAGGGCCATACTGATTTCTTAAAATGGTCTGTTTTATATCTCGTTACTGTGCTGGTGCAATGGCTTTGTGGAGAACTGGGCTTTATCTGGGAGTCCTGGGGAGTCTGCAGTCCAGGTGCATCTGAAATGATTATATGTAAGACTACTTTAGCAGACATCTCAAAGAAATGCACAGGCTTCATTAAAAGTTTGCGTGGGAAATAAATGTATACCTAAAACGAAGCAATTGAGCCCTGGCCAGGGTGTCTCCGTGAGTAAAGCGCTGGTTCTCACACTGAAGGGCCGCAGGCTTGATTCCCACCAAGGGTTAAGGGCACATACCTAGGTTGTAGTTCAATCGATGTGTCTCTCTCCCCTCTCTCCTCCCACTCTAAATGTCAATGGAAAAAATATCCCAGGTGAGGCTTAACAAAAAATAAAAATAAAACCAAGCAATTGAGGCATCCATGATTTTTGATTCACCCAACGGGCCACTAGTCCAGAAATAGTCGAGGGTTTTTACTTAAGAATCCAAGTGACATAATATCACATTCATCCCACAACGGAAATGAACTTCTACTTGTCGGATCCCCAGACAGGCTGAAACTCAACAGCACTCTGGGCTTGGATGCCAGTCTTCTGTGTATTTCAGAAAACCAGAGCCCCTGCTTTGTTGTTGTAATCCTCACCAAAGGCTATTTTTCCATCGATCTTTTAGAGTGGGAGAGGGAAAGACAGAAACATTGATATGAGGGAAACACATCGATTGGTTGCCTTCTGCACGCGTACTGACCAGGGCTTGGGCTGGGGAGGAGCCAGCAACCACGGTACATGCCCTCGACAGGAATCGCACCCAGGACCCTTTGGTTTGCAGGCAGACGCTCTACCCATTGAGCCAAACCAGCTAAGGCAAAGCCCCTGCTTTGAGTGCCAACAGCAGACTCAGCCCTACACCTGAGGGTGAGTGAAGACCAGCAGATGGAGGAAGGAAAAGGGCCAAGGAATCATTTCTCTGGTGACATGCAAATGCTGAGATGGCTGATGTAACATTCAGAGTCATCATCCTGCTCTTTTCCATTTCATTTCATGAGCAGAAACTGTGGCATGGGCTTAATCAGAGGATTGGATGAAAAATAAATGTCTTCCTAAAATGTAATCAAATTATGGTGATTTTCACCAACAGGTGAGCTGTGGTTAACTGCACACTGCGAGGAAACTGGAAAGCGGATGTGAAAATACCAGAAGTGCTCAGAAGCTGATACATGCTGCAGTCAGGCATGAAAAACCTCAGTGACCTGTTACAAGACATGCCTACAATGTGGAAGTCCAGACAGTCTACTCTCCATCTTTTAAAACCCGCGATGCATTCCGATTCTACCTTCTACATCTTGCCTCTGGCTAGGAGTAGGTTGAGCTTCACTTTCTCCAACTTGTATTGTGAAAATGCCAGTAACGGGCCTTTTCAAAATATCCTTCCCCCCCACCCTCCAACCCTACACCCCCAATCTTTTCTTCCATCATAAAGCACAATTTATCATAGCTAAGGACAAAAACATACCCTCCTTTTCAGCAGAAAAGTTCAAGGGGTAAAGAATGTCCAGAAGTTTGTCACCAAACCCACTGCCAACTACTAAATGCAACATCTTTTGAGGTATCATATGGCAGAGAAGCCAGAGATGAGATTTGTATGACCAAACAGAGAAGCCGTTATACAAATACCACTTGGGGTAAAATGTAAAAATATTACTTTTTTCCCCATTGGAGACCCTAGCCAGCAAAGGGCCTAAGGCAGCAGTTCTCAACCTGTGGGTCCCAACCCCTTTGGGGGTCGAACGACCCCTTCACAGGGGTCGCCTAAGACCATCAGAAAACACATATATAATTACATATTGTTTTTGTGATTAATCACTAAGCTTTCATTATGTTCAATTTGTAACAATGAAATTGGGGGTCACCACAACATGAGGAACTGTTTAAGGGTCGCGGCATTAGGAAGGTTGAGAACCACTGGCCTAAGGTATTAGTGGTGTTTCAAGTTAATAATGATTAACTAAGCAAATTAAGATAATTTGGCTTGCAAATGAAGATAATGTAAACTCTGAAAATTTAGGAGCACTGAACTTAAGGATCAGAATATGGAAACCAGTGGCAATGGGAGAGGGCAAATATGTTAGTGACTGAATTACCAGTTTTCCTAAAGCTGGGGCTGGAAGCCATGCTTTTGGGTATGGAATTTTAGGCAACAAGTTTAATTGACAAATCAAATTCCTTGCGTAGGTGATAATGACTGTGAGTGCAAAGATGTTCCTCCAAGTCAGAAACCAGTCCCTGCATAATGTTGTTCACTGTGCACAACAGACCTTGCTTCAGATTTCAGGAATGGATTAGGAGCTCCAAGACTCATTATTTAGAGAATACTTTATTAGTTTCTGTAATCAAACCCATGTAGATTAAGACCATACATATTTAATACAGTGCGTTGCCCCTGTACAAATGGAAAAAATTATGTTGAACGTTTCTAGACCAATATGGCTGTTAATTTCTGTACAATGCCAACCCAACACAGTACAACTGGGATAGTTTTTCCAAAGTTGACAGCATAGCTAAAGTTTCCAAAAATTCAAATTATATATATATGTATATATATATATTTATTTATTTATATAAAAAGACCAATAGCAGTATGTTACGCATCAATAGCAGCAACAGCTTTTCCAGGTTCTGCAGTCATCTGAACAAAATTATAGACATCCAGCACACTCCAATAAAAAAAAAAAGTAAAAAACAAATCTCCAGAAAACAGCAAAGTTCTGTCACTGTTGTGATACCTGGCACCATTTTTTTTTAAGCTTCTCCATCATCATCTGGAAAGAAAACAGTCTAGGATAACGTCATTAAAAACAGCTCTGATAAAGCGCGGTCACTACTTACGTATCATAAAGCAGGTATAAGGTATTTTACATTCACAGAGGTACGATATGGTACTGCCCTACGTCTATAATACTAGAGATACAATTAAAAAGGCGTTGTTTGAGACTTGATTCTGTTTCCCACCAGAGGCCCCAAGGGTGGGACGGCAGCTCTGGGAAGACGCACCTTCTCAGACAGGTTTTCCTCTCATTAGTGGCACAGTTCTAGGTACTGACTGCCCTTCATGAATATCACCTAAAAACCGTTTCAGAAAGACCAAAACGAACAAACAAAAACAATAATCCCCCCCGCACGCACCTCATTGGATTCATATAAAGATGACCAAGTGGAGGCAGGCAAGACTCGCCCCAACCAATATTTACCCGCTGTGTGAATATTGTGTGAGTGATCAGCACTCCACAGGAGAAGCCCAGCAACACTTCACAGCTTGGGCCACGACCAAAGCAAAGCATCATTTCAAAAAGAAGCAGTAGCCGGGCACTGCTCACCCAGCATGTTCAGGTGCCGACACCACTATTTCACCACCGTTGCTCGCTCATCCAGGAAGAAGGGAGATCAGTTACTATACTTTGTGTTCAACTCAATTACCATGTTATAAAAGCAGCAGGCTGCCCGGGGCAGACGTAGGCTTCTCTGTGCAGCCCTAGTTCTTCAGCTCCTCATCACTGTGCCCACCAATGCCACCACCACATCCACAGGCTGGAAGGGAGAGTCACAGCTGTTACCAGCTGGGACCAGGTGCTATTTGGGCTGGGCTACTCCTCTGCAGTGTTACTTTCTTGATTTCTGGTGTCTTATTCTAACCATAAGGACTGAGTTCTAAGTGGTACATACTCCAAGAACGTGTGCACGTGTTTGTATGTAAATCCAAACTGAGATGCATGGCCATCAACAGGGTGTGTTGTGTAGCGGGTGTGAGCTGGCAAAGCCTCGTTGTACGTGTGTGGCCTGTGTCAGTGTGAATGGCTCCTATATCCCCCATGCACCTCCGAGCTCGGGATAGGATAGTGTCACAGACCATTTTACCCCTTCGGCTGCTGGCATGAGCTGTCTGCATCCTTCCTTCTTCCCCTCTCCCCTCCCCAGGCGCCTGCAATAAACCACAGCCTTTTAAGATTTTGTTTCTTCGGTTTTGATGGCCTGAGGTTTGATGGGTCCAGTCCGAACAGGTTTGGTGGCCATGGTGGGTGCAGGAGGAGGCTTTTCTTCTACTTTCTCCTGACAGACACCAGGAGCATCAGTCAGTGCTTCAGGAGGTTTGCTGGAGTCGCCGTCCACCTTCGGGGCCTTGCCCCCTATCTGTTTGCTCTGTTGTTGTTCAGAGAAGAAGCGCTGCGTGGACTGAAGAACCTCTGCTCTCTGCTTTGCCTTAAAGAATGAGAAACAACAACTGAAGATGCTGCAGCATCACCAAAGCCTGTCAATCACTCTCAGTTTGAATTCTTTCACCAATCACCAATAGCTTTCCCACGCTGGTTTGGCCCAAACCAAAAGTACCTCATTGATTTTTCAGCATTTAATGGATAGAGTTCTTCCTATCTCTGAAAACATTCAGTGATTTTTCCTTTAATATTTGAAAAAATCAGGACCACCTCCCACCACTTTTTCAAAGTTTGCCCTCTTATAAAGCAACAAAATAGAAATTGCTGTTACTTTGTATTTTTTCTGGGACAAACCTTACTGATACCATATGTTATCTAGGGAGCCTGCTTGTGAACTTGAAAACATATATGTTACACTTAAAACTTCTAGTTATCAGCATGTGGTCTATAATAAAATGAAAAGGAAGCACTTATATTGTGGCATTACCAACACCTAGGACCAAATGTCTTGTGGCTGAGTCCTCTTCCCACAGCTCTCTTCTGCAGGGGAAGAGCATCAGAAATTAGTAACTAGGACTTCACTGCATCACTAAGTTCTGATAGCTCCCACCACACTCTGAGCTGGTAAAGTAATTGCCTCATTTTAATGACTACATGCCCCAAGTTTATACTTACGTAGACCTATAAATTATACCACTGTAACACGGGTTTCTACACCTCTTGCATATAAAAAATCCCACATGTTCTGTACTATCCAAAAATCTGAAACAATTTTCAGGAAATCTGTGCCCTCCTCCACCCTATTATTAAGCTCCAATGCCATTCCCAATGTGGGAATTTACAAGAAATCAACTGCCGAGGAGCCAGGAACAAAACTGGAAACCAAGGCCAAACAGTGCCCAGAGATTTCTACACAGACCGGTATCTGTCAGTTACGAAGAGAGGGAGACTCTGGGGGCACAGCCTTAGTAAAGGAGGGGACGTTGACCAGGTTCACTGCAGGGCAGTCTTTAAATGCGCTTACTCGGGATCAGAAACAAGGGCTATCCGTGTGGAAAGAAACTCCAGCCAGTCAACCAAATTCTCTAGGATTATCATAAACACGTTTCTAATCCCGAGTAAAACCCAACCACGGCCATTTCCGTTTGGAAGCAGTAAGCTTTTCTTTGTTCTAGTCTGACCGGATACAGACTGGTGACATAATAGGCAAAATTATGAAGACCTCTAAAGTCAAGACTAAGTAAACACAGACATAAACGACTCAGCTGGCTGTACAGGCAGACAGGTAAGGGTTATGCTACAAAACCGTCCCCACACAGGCTCCTCAAAGCACGTCTGCATCAGCACACCTCACGGTCACCAGTGCCTTGTATTGCGAAGGATCCCAAAGTGCTTTTGTGAGTTCTTCATCTACAACTACACAGCTACACAAACTGCTGTGGAACGAGCCACTGCAGGTGGCAGGCAAAGGAGTATGAAAACAGTTCAAGAAAATTGGACTTGGATGACTCAGGGAAGAAAAATCAAGCCAGACATCATGTCTTACCCATTCCAGAGTTTTCTCTGAAGCATGATTTATATCTTAACTTTGGGAAGGGGAGATTGGGGGAGGAAAACAAAAAAAATAAACGGAAGAAAATGGGGAAGCCTATAACAGTCCATATTACTTTTTTTACTCTTCCAAAAAAATGTAGCAGCTAGACTCAGATCTCCCTCAAATATTTATTTTATAAGCAATTCATTTGGCCACAGAATTTAAAATATTAACTTGTTTGTTGACAATAGTTGCAAAAGAAAAAGAAAAAAAAAACAGGTGGGGGGAATAGGGAGAAAAATAAAATAAGTAATAATAATAAAAATAATAAAAAAAAAAGGAACAAATAAAAGCAATTAGCTTGGTGAAGTCTGCTGAGACAATGAATGCCTGGATATGCAGTTATGGGTCCAGAGCATCGTAAGACATGGTTCAGAGACAGACGGTTGCTCTGGCGGCTGCCAACACTGTACTAACCTTCATGTCTTGTTCAGCCTTCAGCGCAGCCTGGGCCTGATTGCCTCTGACTCCAGACAGTGATCCACAAGGACCCCTGGCTACATGTGGCAAACGAGCATGGCTCATGAGGCCTGTGGTCAGCGGAGGAGGCATCTGACTGGCCAGTGCCATTGGCGGCCTCTGAACGGGCGCTGGGAAGGTGTTAGTATGTGGGGCTCTTACCAATGGAGGGACCAGGTTAGGCTGAGAGAGAATCTGAGTGAAAAAACAAAACATACAACATTAAACTGTTAAAAAATTTTATTTTGCCAACTAGACCAGGTTGGCTTATCCCAGAGTCAATGTCACCAATTCCGCCATGACCGCCATGAAAGGGTGTACGGATCTGTGCGCTCTAGCACCGGGTAAGAACCGCAGGCCATGCTGGGAGTCTACGGGAAGACAGTGCAGCATGCCAGTGCCCAGCTACAGATTCTGAGCGGGGACAGGGAGGCTATTACTCGGGACTCCTTTTTTAAAAGATATAATTGCAGAAAAGGTACACACCTACTCCACAGATAATCTAAAGCTAAATAAAAAATAATGCTATTTGGCAAATATCTCAGGTGCCAATTCTAACTTGTGAGTGTTCTTATCAACTTTAGTCCTTCCATCTGATCAGCAAGGGAAGAGAAGCCAACATTTTAATACATAGATTAGAATCTCTTTTGGAAAATTTACCTCACCTATAGTTATCTTAAAAAGAGAAGTGAACAACAACAACAAAACAAACCCCCAAAACAAACAAAAAACCCTAGGAAACTTTAAGCACTGGGACCCTTCTCTGAAAAGTCAACTTCTTCAACAAGATAAAATGAACAGGACTGAAATAAAAGGATCAGAGCTGTGTGGGGAATCTTTCAACTATTTCTATTGTCTGCTTTCAAACTATATAGCTACCTGTGTCTAGCTAAAACTCCTAGAGTCTATACCTGAATGTTATAGATTTACTGTTCAATAAGAAACTGCTTCTCATTAAAATCTGTGCTTCTGAACTGGTTATAATAGGGCAAGACTATAAAATCAGAGAATTCGCCAGGTTAGCAAGCATTTGCAAGTAAATCATACTCATTTCTCACTTGTATCTGCCCACCTGGGGTGCAAACTGTGTAGGAAAAGGCTGTGTCATTCTCACAGTGGCAGGGGCTGACGGGAACTGCTTCTGATAGACAATGCTGCTCATTTTGCTGGACTGGCTGTTCGGACTTGTGGAAGTGGCCCTTGGAAAGAAGTCGTCACTGGTCAGTATGGCAGTGCCGGGTTAATGATGCTATTCGATTTGTAGACAGTGTGCTTGGCAGACTCATCATACTTGGTAATTGATGAGAATTACCAAGGTGAGTTACCAAACATCACAGCAGTGGAAAGACATTGGAGGAGCAGAGGTGAGAAAGGATACTGGCTATATTTGCCCTGTATTACAAAGTTCTTCAATTACAGTATAACAAATATATTCTTAATATTTCAATAGCTTAATATTTCACATAAAACTATCAGAACGTCTGTGCTTACCACAGGACTGGCGACACTGTATGCATCTAACAAACAAAAGGTAACCAGTTATTGGGAATTCTATAGCAAATGCAAATGCCCACTTTACCGGAAGGGACTAGAGGTGGGTGTGGTGCTTCTTCCGCTGATTGGAGGTGTGCCTGGTTTTATATCAATGCCGCTTCCAAAGGCTTTTAGTTCCATTTCAGACATCTGAGAAAGAGCATAAAATAAACCTAACATTTCTGCAACCCCATAAGCTAACCTGCTGTGTTTAGTATTCTATATATGAAGACTTAATCTAGCAAAGGGCAAAGAACCTCAGTACCAAAATCCTATAGTTTTCAAGTACCATGGAATTAACAAGGCCAGATTTGTGGCTGAAAAGTCCAAAAGGCAGTATAAATCCATTTTTCCCACAACATCTGTGAATTCTTTGTTATGAGGTAAAACACAGAGGGGGCCAAACACATTAGATTCTCAAAGAAACTGTCCATTTCTCTTCACTTACTTTCCCCGTGGTTGGGATCATGCTGTGCTGGGTTCCAGCAGGGATTAATCCCCTGAAAGGCTGGCTGACTTGTGCAGGGCGACTCAAGCTCTGGGCCTGTGCCTGGGGGGCAGCGTGCTGTAACGGAGGCTGAAGAGTCTGAGGCAGAGCAATTAAAGGCTGTCCCGTGGATCCAAAGTTAGGCAAGGAAAGCTGGGATGCTGGTAAAGGTACTGTAACCTAGGACATAAACAAACAGAAATTGTAGCAATTTGCTTATACAGAGCCTGTACGTATATCCCTATAACTATAATACAACTCTTCAAATTCTTTTGAATAAGATTTTAAACAGAAAACATCAATATATTAAGCACATTTCACATATAAATCTTTTGCTTAGTAACTATCTCCATTCTTTTTTTAAAGATGCAACAGTATGCCCTGGCCGGGTGGCTCAGTTGGTTGGAGCATCATCCCATACACCAAAAAGTTGTGCGATCTGGAACATGCCAGATAGGGGCATGTACAAGATCTGCCTTCCTCTCCTTAAAAATCAATAAACACATAGTTGGTGAGGATTAAAAAAAGAAAAGTGTAACAGTGTAACAAATTAGCATCGGAGAAACTAACTGAAATAACTATCTTTTAATTAATCTACAGTACATGTCAAACAAAGAAAAAATACAATAAAATCATGGGATTCAATGTAAGAAAGTAGTTACAACTTCCCAAATAGTAATTCATTTTGAATGTCAATAGATAATATACAGGAATGAGTTATCACCCCTAAAACAGCCACCAAAAATAGTTAGGAGAAGATGACTGAGGCTTGCTTCTCTCACCCAGCCCTCCACCAACTTTTAAAGAGTAAGCTGATTAATGAATTGCCAGGAGAGTTTTAAAAATTTATACTTTTCACTGAAAATTATAATTACAATCATACACGTAAGGAATATGTTTGTCATGTACCTTCTGCTGCACTACCCTGGGTGTTACAGTGACCACTATGATGGTCTTTAATCTTCCTTCATCTCTAGCACGAAGTAAAGCACCTATCACTTACACGTAATTGCATATCCCTAACAATAGCCTTCAAATGTTTACATTCATGGACTCCTTTGTTAAAATAAGCAAGTACATGGAAACCCATTAAAAAAAAAAGGATAAAAAGTGGGTGAAAGACGGGTATTGTGGGACCAACCAGTGGACCCCCTGGAATTCCTAGGACACCAGAGAAAGTCTGAAGACTATCACACATCTCCCTATCTTGGTTCTGGTGAAATTCCCAAACAACAGAAGCAGCAGCAACAACAACAACAATAATAATGATAAAGAAAATTGAGGAAATTTACCATGCCATAGTTTACCTGCTGGAGAGTACTCGGTGACTGGGCAGTGTTATAAAAATTTGTCTGACCAGGCTGTTGTACTTGTCCAGAATAAAGATTTGAAGCCTGGGTAAGATTTGCTCTAGCCTAGAAAAAATTTAGTAAGAAAACAACAATAAGATTTTTAAAAATTTCCAATTCAGATACCAAGGTTATGGCTTCAAAGAAATCTGGAAGAATTTTAGTGTCAGATCAAAATGAAGACCTTAGTTTTCCATTGTCTTTTAACATTTTTTCTTTAAAAACTGTCCTTAAATCACCTGCTGCATAAGACTGCAACGACAGACAGTGCATGCTCTCGCTCATGCCGTAATTACCTGGAGAAGATGTGTATCGATCAGCTGGGAGCCTCCCAGTCCCGATGCCTGACCCAGCTGATGTTCATACAGTATAGGAATTGGCTGAGTACTGGAAGTTTGTTGAAACGCAAGACCCGACTGCGCCTTGGCAAGTTCCTGGTGCTGGACAGCTGGGAAATTGTGGATGGCAGTACCAGAAAGGACCACAGATGGCTGGGACAGGCTGCTCTGCATAAAGGCCGGCTGAGATCTACATCAATATTGAAGAGAAAAGGATGTGTTAAAAGTTAATTCACCTGGAATCTGGCAACCTGAAGACTCAGTAGCCTAAATGTCCAAGTACTCTACTTAGCGTAAGAAAGGAGGCAGTGACCACAGACCTTGTCTAAGGTACCTGTTTCAAGCCTTAGCACCCACTATATAAAAATTCTGGAAAAAAGCTTCTTCCCAGAAACCAGCAAGATTTTTTCCTTTTGAACAATGAGAATGATTCTCTTTTCATCTGTTTATTAGCAAGCTCAGAACCAAACCTACCTACCGTCTTCTCTTTGGTACTGACATTCCATTTAATTTACAGCACCAATAGCTCTGACTTGCATCATCTGTATTTCATTATTTCCCCTCCTATATTTCTTATAAGAGGCCTCAAGATCTCTATAGAATGAAGCCGAGTACTAGTTCACATTAGGATTATTCAGAAGTATTTTCTTTCTTTAAATTGAGGTGTAATAGACATATATACCTATATAAAGGTAATAATTTGGTATTTGCATATATTGCAAAATGATCAACATAGCAAGTCTAGTCAACACTAGTCACCATAGCTACAAATTTTTTGATGAGAACTTTTAAGATTTACTCTTTTAGCATCTTTAAAATATGCAACACCAATATTATGGTCAAAGGGTGCAAATTTCTAGTTATAAAATAAGTTACTAGGCTGAAATGTACTCCATGGAAACTATTTGAAAATTAAAAACAAAACAACCCCCTCCCCGCCAATGCTGAAATCTGACTTGGGGTGATGAACACACAATATAGTGTCCAGATGTGTTGTGGAAGTGTGCACCTGAAACTTGCATAATTTTGTTAACCAGTATCACCCCAATAAAAACACTAAGAATAAAAAATAAAATACAATGCTGAAATCTAACTTAAGACCTCTGGGATAGAGGCCTCCAATCTATACTTTACAAAAGGCTAAGATAAAGAGCAAATAACTAAAGTCAAAGTAGTGGATTAAAGATAATATTATCAATTATTACATATCTATCTATATAAAAGCCTAAGTGACAGTTACAACCAGACGACCAGCCAGTAGCTATGATGTGCACGGACCACCAGGGGGCAGATGCTCAATGCAGGAGCTGCCCCCTGGTGGTTAGTGCGCTCCCACAGCTAACCTCCTGCAGTCCCTTCCCCCGGCCAGCCAAGCCTGCCCCGACTGGGACTGGGAAAGAGGGCCCTGATTGGCTCTGGTCACCAGCCAGGCTGAGGGACCCCACCAGTGCATGAATTTGTGCACTGGGCCTCTAGTATTATAATATAATTTTACTCTGTTAAACTGACATGTGGCAGGGACAAAAGCTACCGAGCAGGAGTGCTAGTCTAGAGTCCTAAGTAATCTTAAAGTCTACTGCACTGGCAGATATCAATTCAGGGATTCCTTATGAATAAACACAAGCTGATTAGGTTGAGAGCAAGAAGTAGCAGAATGATGTGGTAGAGATACAAACTGCTTTCGAAGCCTAAACTTGTGTCTTCCAATACACTAGCCATGTACAGCTTACCCTATAGCCCTAATAAACAGTCTGGCCTTCCCAGGCATTTGCCACAATGGGAAGTACAGATACAGAATGCCAGTGCACTGCTATTCCATCTCCCAGGCCATGGAAGACATTGTTAAGCAATCACTGAATTCTCTTGTCAGAGCTGAAAAGTAGCTGCAACTTTCTAACAATGTTTCAAGCAGTCAATAACAATTAAAAGGAGATTCGATTGAGATTATTTGCTAGTTCTGAATTAGAAATTTAAAATTTTTAATCACAGATTCCAAGATAACCACAAATTTAATAGTACAAAAGAGATGGCCTGTAACTTCTACTTGGGGTAAATAGTTTTGCTTCTAATGGGAGAGAATTTCTTGGAATAACCAAACTAAATGATGGAGTAAATACCAGGAAATAAAACATCATATATAGTTAATTATACAGATATTCTACCAAAGAATTCTACCAAAGAATTCTAAATCAAAAAACAAAAGTGAGCACAGCCAGTGTGGCTCAATGCTTGAGTGTCAACCTAGGAACCAGAGGTCATGGTCTGATTCACAGTTAGCACATGTGCCTGAGTTGTGGGCTCGATCCCTAGTAGGGAGGCGTGCAGGAGGCAGTCAATGGATGATTCTCATTAAGGATGTTTCTATCTCTCTCTCCCTTCCTCTCTGAAATCAATAAAAACATATTTAAGTAAATAAATAGATGGGAGAGCCACATTTTTAAAGTTTATTAATAATTATGCTCTGCTAAGGAAGTTTAATTAGCCGAAACTAGCTTTTTTAGGAATATAATTTATGTAATCTAAAAGAAATAAGCTATTACCAATTGATGCCAAGTCTAATCTATATATAGAGTATAAAAATTCTATCTGGACCACATCAAAACCCAATATATTTCTAAAAACTAATGCTTAATTTTGCAACCATTCTAAGCTGCCCTAAAGAAATATTTTACTTTTCTTTTTGTGGGTTTAGAGCCATCAAAAGAATATCGACCACAGCCATGCCACGATGATGACAGAGCTACGCCATGGGTTTTGCTCATGCCCCCACCCTTCCACTCTCATTAAGTTGGAGATGAGACCACTTGGGGTTGAATCAGGCTCTCACTGATTTGTAATGTAACCTTAAGTTAAAACAAACCAACCAACCCCTTTTAAGTCCCAACTCGGCATGTCAAATGGGGATGACAATCCATCTTATATGGTTTTGTGAGGACTAAATTTTCTAAGTTACTGCATGTAAAAGGCTAAATAGTGATCATATATATCACCACTACTTCTCTTCCTTGTCCGACCCTCTACTCGTCTTTTATCACACTCTGCCCTGGCCACAGCCCTTACACAGCAGACTTGGGTTTCCAATTGTTAGCAGCAAGATGCACTTAAACCTTTAGGTCCCTTAGCAGCTATTTTCTATGATTTCCAATTGTCATGGGACTGTTGTTACCTTCTTCTTCAAGAAACGTTGAGGCTTGACTTTGCTCGGTAAAGTCTGACTAAAATGACCACAGACTGAGGTTCATCATCAACACGATTAATAATTTAATGTAGTTTATAAGAGGGTCGTCCTAGCTCATAAAGGGAAGGAAGAAGCAGTAGGAATACGGCAAGAAAGCTCAGCAATTACAATGTTTCCAACCCACAAATGTATTTTAAAGCGTTTTACCTATACGGTTGAAGGGAAGAACTGAATAATTCCTGGGCCTGGGAAACAGCGGGTCCAGCACCCAAACTCAACTGGGCTTGGTGCTGCCCCTGCAGTGGTGCGTAAATAGGAATCGGGATCTGCTAAACCGAAGTGGGCTGCCATGCAAGGAGAAAACGGTATGTGAGCACCATGTATACAACTCACGACATGTGGGAAAATAAACTTAGCTATGAAGAATAAATGATTAATACCACATACCAGTTTTCTTTAAAACCAAATGTAAACATTTTCCTTTCAAGCCATTACTTGATTCTACATTGTTAAAACTTTCCCATTGTTGATGGTTAACATTTTGCTTATACATCCTAGGTAATCATGGGTTGTCCTATATTGTTAAAAGGATTATAACTTCAAAGAGTCTATTTATTTGTAGCCTAAGATAACTGCTACACCATCAAAATGAAAAACCAGAAAAACAGCTGCACGATGGAAGAAGTATGTGATGTTTACCTGAGAAAGACCTGGTTGGAAGCCTTGCTGCTGAGCCAATGATGGTGGAGCCAATCGTGCATGCTGGGTATTGAATAAATGACTGGTATCCATATAGAAAGTTGGGATTTGAGCTATAGACCATTAGAAAAAACACACAACAGTCTTAAGTATCTAAATTTCAGAATTTAGACAGGTATATGCAAATTGAAACAAGGAAACTCTAGTACATGTGAAGGTATAGAAAAATATGACACTCTTATATACTGCCAATGGGGTATAAAATAGAAAAATTTTACATATTCTACTAAAACTGAAAATGAACCCACCTGTTTAATAGCAAGTCCACTCCAATTTTAAATCTACCAACTAGAATTTAGCAAAATATTTAAAAGAACTGACATTTAATAACTGAAAGAATTTGGCACGGATTTTTAAAAAATATTTAAATTGATTTTTAGAGAAAGAGGGAGGGAGGGAAGGAAGGAGAGAGAGAGAGAGAGAGAGCGAGAGAGAGAGAGAGAGAGAGCGAGAGAGAGAGAGAGAGAGAGCGAGAGAGAGAGAGAGAGAGAGAAAGAAAACATTGATGTGAGAGTGACACTGGGCAGGGGTGGTATAGATTTTTAACAGATTTCTTTTCTATGTATTATACACACTATTTTGTTATTTGCCATTTTTATGTTTTGAAGAACTTCAATATTGTTTTTAATTTGCCATCATTATAAACAATACTGTCACGAACACCCTCATACATGTATCTCTGATTAATAAGTTTATGTATATCTTATACAAATAAACTTATTAACTATAAAACTGTTACTACAGTATGTACACATAAAATGTCCTGAGATAACTTTCTGAAAGAATTGAATTATGTCAATTTATATATTCTCACCAGCAAGGTATTTTAAGAGCCTAATACAATACCCATGATCCTGGGTATTAAAGATGCTAGTTATCAATCTTTCTATTATTCCCATATGGAAAGGTAAGAAATAGCCTATTTATTTTGAATTTAAATCATTAGAGAGTTTGAATATTATCCAAATGTTTATTTACTACGTATTTTATTCAGATTAACATTTAGTGATATTTAGTAATACAAGTTACTCCCGCTACCAATATACAAATTTTTCTTCTTTGCCATTCTTACGTTTATTCTTCCCAAAGAACTTTATTATCAATCTGTGAAGTTCCAGATAATAAACTTTTATAATATGACTGGAATAATATCAAGTGCGTAAGTTATTTTCCAAATTATTGGACACTAACTTGTCTAATATATGTTTAAGAAATAAATGCCAAGAGCCCTAGAATGCTTATCAAGGAGAGAGCAGTTAATTCTACCTGGAAATAAATTTGCAAAGCAGATAAAAGATATTTAAACTTGAAGTGTAACTAAAAAGAGAAAAAGCATTCAAAAGTCTTCGTTTTCTCAATTCCTTATATTCAAGTCTAAAAGCCTTACCTGCTGCGGACTGAGACACATAGACCTGTGGACTCTGTTGCTGCTGGGCAATGAGGGAAGGCATACAGCTTAACTGTGAAAAATGACTTGCGGAAGGCAGGCTGCTTGTCTGTAATTGTTGGGGCTTCACTTTACAAATATTAGGAGGGTCTGATGTGGTTGTAGATTTTGTACTCAGAGAAGAGGTAGTGTATGTACCAGCTCCTATATTTGGGAGAGAGATAAAATAAGGGAACAATGTAATATATTTTAAAGGGCCGCTGTTGTTCATAGTAAAGTAACTCAAGTGCTAGCCAGAAACTAGAGAACTAATGTTTATGCCCACCATGTACTTAGATACTGTATGTACTCTGGGCCAAAGGGGGATATGAAATACATCACTATCATAATGATCTCTATCTATCTATAGCTCACCCTCTCTCTCCAGCACCGACCCCCTACATACCTTAAAAAAAACACATACAACTATTAATAAATATGTGGCATTATACAACTTGAAAGGTCAATTATTTCTGTTGATCAATGAGTTCCAATGATTGCAATACTGAAGCAAATGACAACAGTGGTATTTGACTAAAGAGAGACACAATCATTTTTAGACATTTAATGAAGTTCTATATGAGAGAGCATCAGATTAAACTACCTTAGCTGTTCAACTTGAGTCTCTACCAGTACTATGACAAGATGGCCCTCATGGAAAAATTTATCCTAGTTGAGGGACTATGGAGAAACTATAGACCTGGAAAAAAGGAAGTAGCTGGGTTCCCAAGAAGTAGGAAGCTTTGCAGTCCCTTATTTCCTAAATCTTCCTACAGACTCTTCTCCAGTAGACGGGGGCCTAAGCAAGAGCCAGTAGCAGAATAAAGATGCCTTGCAAATGGGTGGTGAGGAATGTTTGCACAGAGAAAGAGATATAGTTGGAACACTCCCTTTGATTTGAATCTCTGGATTTGTCTTAATAAAGAACAATACATACTTTTGATTCTAGATCAGGGGTGGGGAACCTTTTTTCTCCCAAGGGCCATACAAAATTATCAACTTAAAAATTAGCCCGCTATATTTGATCAAACATTTAACTCACCCCTAGTGCTTTGGCAGGGTTAGACCAAATGATTTCTCAGGCCTTACACGGCCCGTGGGCTGACGTCTCCCACCCCTGTAAACTGTAGCATAACCCAACGATCAGTTGTTTTAGTACTTACAACTAGCAAAGCATGTCAGAATATTGAAAAGCAGTACTACCATCAGTAAATAAGAATCAAAGAAGGTAAATTCTTTGCCAGATATATTTTATAACTATTAGAAAGGAGTTTCTCGCTGCTTTGGAAATATGAGAATACCAGGAAGCTTGAAATAAAATTTGTTTTCAGTAAAAGAAACAGCCTTCTAATGGGGATGCTGCTGGACTCTCCTTAAAAACAAACAAAACCAAAATACTAGTGGATATTATCCACTCAAAACACAACCTGGAAATTCTCTATCCCTACCCTTCATCAGAAAATGTCAACTGAATAGATTTAGGCCAATAGCTCCTTCAAATTAGGTAGAGACAGCCAAAAATTTAAAAACTATGATTCTATGTTATTTCTAAGTTGATTCAATTAGCTGTATGAGTTAAAAAATAAGTCAAAAGGTAAATTTTGTAGAAAAACACAATACAAATTTTTTCACAAATTACTTATTAATAATTGTAACAGGGGATAGCAGGGGAGAGAGGAGGAAGAGAAGGTTCAGGAAAGTGTTTTAGTAAACCAATAAGCATTTGCTAAACTAAAACTAGGAGAGGGCAAAGAGAGGGGAGGATACGAATGGCATCATTTGATGTCTTTTATAAATAACTAGAGGGCCGATGCACGAAATCTGTGCAAGAGTATCGGCCTTCCTTCCCCCGACATCGGCTTCCCTCCAGCCACGATAGGCACCCGGGACCCGGGCTTCCCTGGCAGCTCCGGAAGGTTGTCCGAAAAGACATCATTATGCTTTTATTATTATAGATACTTTTGGGGGATAGTTAATAGAAAAGTGATCCTAAGAAATTTGAATTGAAGATACTGAAAGGAAAGGTACAAAGACTTCCACCTGACAGTGACGTTGTGGGGGTGACCGAGGCAACAGGGATCTGAGGCATGGACGCACTGGAGAAGGAGTTGTAATTAGCACTGCTCGGGCCACTGGCACTGCTGCTGACACCACTGGCAATTGGAGGAGCTGTGGAAGTTACTGGAGATCCCTTTTCACGCACATTTGGAGAATTCTCCCAAGCCTTCCGTGCAGACTCCATCTGCAATGAAATGGGAAAAAAATCACTATGCGAACATGGACTACACATATATACATAAATATACTCACGTGTGTACATATATAAATTCCAAATATCTTTCAGAAACCCCAAAGTAAAAAATGAAGACCCTAGAGTTTGTTTTTTTAAAGATAATTTTTAAATTCTGACACCTAATCAATTTTTTTCAGGTTGGCCACCCCACTGGGCGATGCTACTATTTTTTATTTTTATTGATTCCAGAAAGGAACGGAGTGGGAGGGATAGATAGAAACATCAATGATGAGAGAGAATCATTGATTGGCTGCCTCCTGCACGTCCCCTACTGGGGATCGAGCCCGCAACCTGGGCAGGTACCCTTGATCAGAATCGAACCCAGGACCCTCTGTCTGCAGGCCAACGCTCTCCACTGAGCCAAACCGGCTAGGGCGACCCTAGAGTTTTCAAACCTTTCATTTTCCCCTTTATCTTTGCTCTTTTACTTAACCCTTTGAGTGCCAACTAATATCCTAGGAACTGTGCTAAAATTGCCAAGGCATTTTTGCTGATTTTACAGCAGTTTAAGGAAAAAAATTATGAATTGCAAGTAAATGAAGTTACATATTCAATATCTTCCACAAAATCATCATTTTCACAGCAAGAATTGACATATTTAGCAATATAACCATCACTAATAAAAGCAGACTTAGAACTAGACACTGCAGGAGGAGCGCGATCGCTCTCCCCGGCACTCTATGGGTTAAATTGGGAGGCAGGGGACTTTAATGATGTCTCCACAGAGAGCTGTGGATGGCTCTGGCAATCAGGCCAGTGAAATATAAAGTCACAGCCCCTGTATCATCTAGATCCGAGTCCTTACCCTGACCAGCAACTAAGGAAACAGAAATACCAGGCCCCTGCAGGAGTGCTTTAAGGCTCTGACTCTAGTAGGAAAGGCACCAACCCCCCCCTCCCATCAATACC
>NW_006293313.1:932020-957179 GCF_000327345.1 Myotis davidii | reverse complement strand
ACACTCTGTTTTTAAGCCAGCAGTTCTCAAATGGCAGATGACAGGCACCGTTTGTTTGGCTGTTTTATGCTCATAGCGTTTGACAAGTTAATGTAAGTAGACAGGTTTAGGCTTGAGTGCAGCAGAGATACCTGTTTCACATCAAAGCCTCCTTGGGCGTTTCAGGTACTGACTGCCCTATTTGGCTTTGGGGCTACTGATTTTAGCAGTCGTCTCCTAGTTTCTTAAAAGGAAGAAAGAGGTCTTATTTCAATCTATATTCAATCTCTCTAGAGCACTGCTGTTCAACAGACATATAAATGTAAGCCACATATATAAAGTTTAGTAGTTGTATTTTAAAAAATAAAGAGGTAATTCTAATTAAAAAATATATATATATTTTATTGATTTTTTACATAGTGGAAGGGAGAAGGATAGAGAATTAGAAACATCGATGAGAGAGAAACATCGATCAGCTGCCTCCTGCACACCCCCTACTGGGGATGTGCCCGCAACCTAGGTACATGCCCTTGACCGGAACTGAACCTGGGACCCTTCAGTCCGCAGGCCACGCTCTATCCACTGAGCCAAACCGGTCAGGGTGAGGTAATTCTAATTTTGATAACATTTATTCGACACAACATAAAAACGTATAATCACCATAAAAGTTGAGATGTTTTAATGTTTTAAAAAATATTAACCTGTCAGACCCAGTGTCTATTTTATTTTATACTGAAACACACACTGGACTTGAACTTGGATCAGCCACATCCAGTGCCCAGTGATTTTAACCACAGGGGCTGATGGCCACAGAGCTGGAGAGAACAGATGCAGATTCTCACTATCCTAAAGCTATTTGAACAGGGAGGAAACACATAGGTTTTGACATTTTTAGTTTTAGTAGTCGAGATATTGGGTGGGCCAAAAGGAAAACCCAAGATAATACACAAAATTCAGTTGCAATGATTCACATGAGAGGATTTTTTTAATAAGATTTTTTTATAGTACTGCTAAGAAGCTTGTAGTTCTTCAAGTACCAACTTTTAAAACTGTAACCTTATTTTAATTGTGAGAATTTGAGAATTACATGCCTCCCCGCTTTTCTGTTAAAACACACACTATATGTAATTTAACCTTTTCTTAATGACTAATGTCATCTCCATAAATTTGAAATATAAGATAATTCATATTTGCTTGAGTTTTTTCACTATCACTTTGGTTTCACATGTGTTTTATTTTAAAACAAGAGTGGTTTTTTGTGTGTTTTCTTTTTTTGTGGGGAGGGTGGGTTTAAAAATAACTTATGAAATTAAACATAATGCAATTTGCAATCTGAGATTTTTATGGTTTAGAGATTTTTTAATACAGAGCAATGTCTTTTATACCAGTTTTGTTGTGGTGAAAACACATTAAGTCATGTCTAATCAAACTTGCATAATATATGTAGATCACATACATTTGGCTTCATTTCTTTTTTTTTTTTAAAAAATTGATTTCAGAGAGGAAGGTAGAGGGAGAGATAGAAACACCAATGATGAGAATCATTGATCGGTTGTCCCCCGCACACCCACTACTGGAGATCAAGCCTGCAATCTGGGCATGTGCCCTGACCAGGAATCAAACCGTGACCTCCTGGTTCATGGGCCAACATCAACCACTGAGCCACACCAGCCAGGCTATTTCATTTCTTAAGCAGCAAGAAAATTCAGATTACAATTTTGGAAATTCTAGGAAATTCACCTTTCCCCTCAATAAATATAGTGTATATAATACCCACATAACAGAATTTTTCTATACCTTATATGTTACCCAGAAGGATGTCAGAAGTACAAATAAAGAGGAAATTTTAAGTTAATGAAATTTAAAGTAATTAAAATTATACTATTTTTTCTTGGAGTGTTAAAAACACTGAGTAAAAGGCAATGTTGAAGGGTTTTTCTGAAGAATTAACAATGGCCTAAAGAATAATTAATGGCATTATACTTATTTATGTGGCATTAGACTACTTCCTTAAATAATATAAATACATAAGATGAAACAGACTGAGACAGTCGTTCAAGTGGAATAGGATTTGGCAGTCAGTAGTAAGAACTGGGAGAAGAACGAACAGCACAAATTTTATAGTCTCAGCCGACACTCATTAAGCCTCTTACACACAAGTTGGGGGGCAAAGGGTCAAGTGGTCAGGAGGCTGGAGACTCAAACAGAAAGAGTCTAAACGTGAACACTGTCCACATTGTGAAACAATTTCGTTTCCACTCCTGACGACCATCAGAAAGATTCATTGACAACCAGAGCCACATTAGGAGGTCCAGCTATTACACATAGAATACCTGCGTTTAAAAACCCCTCACTTAATTCTATGTCTGCATTTTTTTAACCATTGACTAATCTTGAGGTGAACTCTTTGAAAATGCTCTCAAACAACTCAAATATAACAAAGCATTAATAACACAGCTCAACATTATAAAGAGATTAAAAAACAAACAAAAGAAGCCTAAACTTCTTGACATCAAAAAGCACGTGTTGTCCAAAATCTTTTGCCCTCTTATTGAAAAATTATCCAACAATCAATTCTAAATCACTTGCATAATTACTGCTTCATAAAATGTTCTAACTGCTATAATGCTTTCATTCAATTCACATGAGACTTACTCTCCTGTAATTTTAAGACCAAATTCACAAGCATGATAGGCCTTACTTTAGAGAGGATAGCAAGTTGCTGCTAAGGGTATTAGAAGCTAATAAAAGTTTAAGGTGTAATTTGACATCACATCATTTCCTCGGCTTAGCATTGTTGCTTACCACACAAAACTAGTAAAAAACCCAAGAGAATAGTATTAACGTATGTCCCCCTTGCATGCAACAATCATGGACCTTTAGAGATGGATATGGTACATACCTTGAAGGTGAGGCTGAAAGTAGTGGGAGGAACTGAAGTTAGGCTGGAGCTCTGTTGTATAGTCTCCCTCTTAGGGAGGGGAAGGGTGTTGGGCAGGGGCACCTGAAAAGGCAGGCAACACATATCATAATCTAACTAACTGGGTCTGCTACCAAAGCCCAGTTAATGCTATCATACTCTAAGGGTGTTCTATTTTTCATCAGAGCCAACATGAATATTCGATTACTTAGACTGTGTTTATAGTCATTGATAATTTTGGACATCTTAGATAAAACTTCTGAAGAGAAATATTTTCTGCTGTTTTATGCATGAATTGAAAGAGCCTGTCCCAAATATAAGGCATACCCTTGATGGCAGTGCTTCTCATATTTTAATGTAGATACAAATCATCTGAGGATGTTGTTAAAATGCAGATCTTGATTCAGCTGGTCTGGAGCAAGGCCTGAAATTTTGCATTTCAAACAAGTTCCCAGGTGATGCTACGGCTGCTGGTCCCTGGACCATACACTATGCAGCAAAGCTTTAAGGGAATACAATTTCCCCCATTTATGGGATTTACAGGTTCTATCAGAAGCATTCAACATGATAAATATAATACATTTAAGAAATAAATCTCTTTCCTGAAATAGTCAAACTTTCTGTCAACTATATTCAAGAACAAAAGGAATATTGGAAGGAAAATATGGAATATTGCTTCCCCCATTACACTAAACAAATTGCTTTGTTATATAATATATACTAATGACACAATTACGGCAAATATTGTTAAATGCCTGAAGATATTAGAGACTCACTACCCATATCTTTTTTTCCCCTTCTAAGTCCCTGGGTCTTGAGATTTTTTATGATGTACTATTTATTGCATGATTGATTTTGATGGTTCCCTCAGTTGTTCAGGTACAATGACTGAGATACTAGGGTGCCAGATAATCACTTTGTGACACTATGGAGATTCTGATACCACAGACTAGTTACTGGAGATGAGCTGTGCTATAATAATCAAAATCATCACCAGCATTTATATCTTCAAGACATTCAAAACAACTGTATTATTAGGTAACACTAACCAATAAATATCAACTAAGATCCTAAAAAAGTATATTAAGCTTCAATAAGAGAAATAAGCCTCTTTTAAGTATAATTTTTAAAAAGACAGAAATCCTACCATAAAATAGAACAACCAAACAAACTAATGAAGAAAACAAAAACATTTCAAAAGGAACTAAACTTTGGACATTATTTTTAACACTATATTAACTAAATTCAAAATCACCACCATACTTGGCACAAATAAGCAATGCTATGGAATGATTCCAAACTGGTGACCACTTATGATGCTCCGTGACCCAACCTGATCTTCCTGTTTCCAAACGTACTCTTGATAAATTGCTAAAATCAAACGCAGATTATTCACTGATACACAAGATCGGGTCTCTTCCCCTCAGTTGTTTCTGTGCACAACTCACCATGTTCATTAGCCTAGCAAACCACATGGAAACCAACAAAATGCTCATATGAATATTTTCAGTCATTTTTAGAGGATTTGACAGAAAAGCATTATATACTTTCTTGAAAAAGTAACATTTAAGAAATACTCTGTTTTTTAAACTGAGAAGACACCACAATTAAAGTACAATTAACTTTACTGATATGTTACTGATTATTTGATAATCTACATAGTGAGCAATTTGCCAGGAAGTCTTTTTGTCCTTCCCAAGTTTTCCATTACTTCCTACAGGAAGTTAAGTAGATTTCAACCTTTCTCCAAAAGGTCAGGGGAAAGGTTTGGCCTATGAAATGAAGTTTTGTAAGATCTAAATTTGGACAAATTACATTAACCAGCTCCTAAAGTGCACTCCTATCACAAAGAGAAAACGTGTGACGCATTCAGCTACATTGCAAGAGCCTTTCAGTTGGACCACAAAGTTGGATTAAATGGTCTCTAATGCATGTCACCTCTCTGACTCTAGCTTGATGCTAGAGGGAACAGAAAGTATAAGAAAAACTTTGTACCAAAACATAATCAAGATTTTTATTCTCAAAATGATAGAGTTAAAGCCCTGTGTGAACGACTTTTAAATATATCTATAAAGGGTATTTTTTGAAAAGAATATGCCTTTGCTTATTATACGGGATGACATTTAAAGCAGCTGACCAAATTTCCACCATCTGTGCCCTCCAAAACAAGGGCCTCACATGTAACTCCTAAAATGCTCTCTACCACAGCAGGTCACCTAACTTTGTTGGGCTCGCCGTTCAATTTTTCAGTCAGTGAACTAGTCAAAATGATGGACTATGATGACTTGTAACACAATCTTGAATTATAACATGGTTGCTCTGAGAAACCAGAGCCAAATTTACATGACTTATCACCTTTTAATGAAGCATTTAAAAGTTGTTGAAGCACATATACATTATAGCCCAGTCTTCACAACAGGAATGTTGCTATTAAGGCCTGGTATAATTTTTTTCAAATTCAAAAAGGAAGTACCTGAATCTCTGGTGACATTGTGTTTTTACTGAGTGAGCTTTCATGAATCATAAAATGGTTTCATTTAAGAACAAAATTACCAACAAAAATAAAACACTGAAGTATGTGATAGCTAAGAACCAAACTTCTTATCAAAACCAGGGTAATGGACTAGTCCTGACGACACTAAGCCGAAGCAGCAAAGGCCTGGATCCTAAATGGAAAGCGGACAACTTTTAGGAGGAAAAACAAAAACTCTACTTTTATTATTTTTGCTAATTACATTACAGTGCTCCTAAATACAAATTTGCTATTAACTTGTCCCCTGAGAAAAGTTAAATATTGGCCATATAGTACGTATAACAGCCAGGTTTCTATCCAAACTTGCCACACCACAAGTTGATTACTTACATTATTAACCAAAGTATCCTCCATCTTTGCATTATTAGTAGCCACAGTGTTAGGCAGAGAAGAAGAAGGTGTAGTGTAGTCTGTTACAGACTCCTGTGGAGTAGTAATAGAGAAAAATAGATTTTAAACTGAATTAATGAGTCACTTTCTAATTACAGCCTACCAGTTGTAAAGTTGTTTCGGAAGAAAGCAATAGGAGGACAAACCTTAAGACTGAATTCTCCCAAATCTTAACTTAAAAACCAACAGTGGGATAAAACAGAGAACCACTGCTGAAATAATAACATTTCCACTTCTGTTTGGATCCTGTGCATTTTTAAAAATGCACTGCACAATACTGGGAGGTTGTCATCAGTACTAAAGATTTAATTTCTGTGGATTCCTAAAAGAATTCTTTGTGTGGTTCTCACAATCTATAGATTACTTGCAACTCTTTTATTCTCTTCAAAATAAAAGTAAGTAAATGAATGTCAAGATCTTAGCTGTCGCAATTCACTGTTTTAGGATAAACTCTTGCTTATTATCATGAAACTCTTCCTTAAATGTGGTAGAACTAAATCACATGAGCTTTTAAGAGAAAGATACTCAAATTAATATGAAAGAGTCCATCTCTCTTTCTTCTCAATAAATACACATCCTGGAATGGCAGACATAAATTTGCTATTCTCACAAGTGTTAGCTCCTTTAGGTTACTCAGTGGAATTTGCCTTAATGAGTTTTCAAAAAATCTATCTTTAACTCAATGTGGTCCCTAAGCACAAGTCAACTACTTCCTCTGGGGCTTAATCAATGCAATAGTGATTGTTCCAACCCTGGAAAAAAATTGGCTATACTGGGGTTACTAAACTTTGCCTTATTTCCTGACTTCAAAATCTCATGAGTGGGCAAAATAAAGCTCCACTGTTAACTCCACTAACAAAAGTAATGGAGAGAAACTTTTTCAAAGTCTACAAACCCAAATAAAAAGCATCTTAATCTTATGTAGGCATTTTTCACTTTAAACAACCGAATGGTACAGAATTAAGAGTAAATTTCCACAAAAAAGGAAATAATTTATTGCAAGGAATTTCTTTAGATCACACATGCACACCATGAAATAAAATCTCTAGTAATAGTAACCCATAGTCTATAGTGCTGTATGTCTCAAGCAAAAAACAAACAAACAAAAGTGTAAGGTTGTTGTTTTAGACATGATTTGCATCAGCTGAACTGGGGATCTCTGGATGCTGCTCACCTTCACATTAGTGGCATATTCTGTGGATGACACTGAGATCATCGTTCCTATTTCAGTAGACATTTCTGAAGCGGCTTTGGTTTCCTTTGCTGTCCCCGGGTCTACACTTCTGACTGCAGCAGGGCTTGGTTTCTCTTGTCCTTCTGGCTCCACCTGTTGGGCATCTTTTACTTTTCTATTTTTTAATGAGCGTTCCTTTCCAATAGGACCAGGTTTATGTTCTTTGTTTTCTACTGGACTCAAATCTGGAAGCTAAAGTCAATGTTTACAAACACAAAAGGATCATGATCAAAAGCATTCATTGAATACAAAACTTAAAACTGTTATTTGCTCTCATAAATGTTAGTGGCTTTTATACAAGGACCCCTGGAGTATGAATTGTGTTTACCTTTTGGGCTTTGATGGGGCCTGCCCGTGGCTGCTTCTGCCGTTGCTCTTTAGGTTCAGGAATTTTGTCAGTTTTTTCCGAAAGCACAGGAACAATTTCATTTTCGTTCCCATTTGAAGCTGGAGCACCAAACTGAATTGTGTCAATTCCAATTTCAACTCCACTTTCTTGACCATTCTTTGTTCCCTAGTAATAGAATATTTAAAAACTTGCTATCAAACAGAGTTCAGATTTGATTGCATGATTTATGTAGCCCCACATATTTTAAATAGAAGGAAGCTTAAGTAACCCACATATTAACTGACATTAACTGCCATTGATTGTTTTAAGAGAACCTTCCCTTAAACACAATGATTTGTATGTATTAGAAAACAACTAATAAAATGAAAACTAGGACAAGACTTAATTTTTTTGTTTTTAATTTCAGAGAGGAAGGGAGAGTTTGAGAGAGAGAGAGAGAGAAACATCAATGATGAATCATTGACTGGCTGCCTCCTGCATGCCCACCCCCTACTGGGGATCAAGCCCACAACCTGGGCATGTGCTCTTGACTGAAATCAAATCCAGGACCCTTTGGTCCCCAGGCCGACACTAGCCACTAAGCCAAACCAGCTAGGGCAGTGATGGTGAACCTATTACACGCATGTCAGAGGTGACAAGCGAACTCACTTTTTTGGTTGATTTTTCTTTGTTAAATGGCATTTAAATATATGAAATAAATGTCAAAATATAAATCTTTGTTTTACTATGGTTGCAATTATCAAAAAATTTCTATATGTGACACGGCACCAGAGTTAAGTTAGGGTTTTTCCAAAATGCTGACACGCCAAGCTCAAAAGGTTCGCCATCACTGAGTTAGGGCAAGACTTAAGTTTTTAAAGTCCTGATTTTTGTGTCATGAGTGTAACCATAGGCCATCACAGCCTCAAGTTCTTTCATCACTTAAAAGAAATGTAAAAGCAACAAACACAGAAAGACACTACCAGCAAGAAATAAACAGACGAATGAATGGGGGAAAGAAGATAGCAATACCAGTGTTGCCTACTTCTAAGCGTGCTGTGAAAATAAAACGATATACTCATTTTTGTTGCACTTTCTGTGTGCTAGGCAGTGATGCAGAGACAAAATCTAACTCGGAGACCTTGCATTATAATGGATAGAGAAAATAGAAAACTGAAAAGTCAGATAAGCAATACACAAAAATTAAAATATGGTGAAGCCATTTTAGATTGGTGGATGGAGAAAGACCCCAGGAGGTCATACTGAAAGTGTTTCTGGCAGAGCAAACACCTAGTAGAAGGTCAAGAATAAAAAAGGCTAAAACAGCTGGAACACAGCAAGTTAGGAACAGTGACAAAAGATGAATAAGCAGAAAGCTAGACGACACAGAATTCTGATGCATGCTGAAATCTGAGAAACTGTTTTAAGGAAGCTCTGCCCCAGTAACCCCACCAAGACCATTAGCAAGTCTATTCCTACCTCTGATGAAGTAGCTGATCCAAACGATGTTAGAGGCTTATTCCAGGCACTGACGGAAGGTGGCTGTGGTGGACTAATGGGCCCTACTGAAGAGAAGAAGCCACAGGAAATGTGAACACCAAAATTGAGAGGCTATTAATCCAATCTTTATAACCCTTTATTTAATAGTAACTAAACAATAAAACAATTACTTTTCACACCACACTCAGAGATTCTTGCATACCAAAATAAATATAAGTTCCCATTGTGTATTGCTTTTATCAACATATAAAATATGGCTATTAAAAATGTAACACCTTTGATTTAGAACCAAAGGTTTTAAGAAAGGAAGTTAAGATTACTTTAACTGCTTCCTACTAAAGAAAAGGCTAAAAAAAACCCCATACTGAACATATAAACCAAAGTAAAAACAAACCCCAATATTCCCAAGCCCTCACTTCTGTTGCACTTACATTTCTTAGAGATATCATTCAGCACAGTGGGTGGGGCCACCTTGTTATCCCATAATTCAGCTGTAAGAGTGCCATGTGACTGTGAGGCCTGGATGGATTTTCCTGTGGCTGCATAATCTGTGCCATTGGGTGTTTGAGCTGAAGGCAGTCTAACTGAAGGTGGTGGCTGTTTTGAAGACTGTGCTGTAGTCTGCAAGGGACTCTGGACTGGTTTGTGAGTCTGTCCCTGAGTTTGGGCTGGGGCAGTGGGGCCTGGGATTGTGACTGTGACAAGGGCTGGGGTTGGAAGTGAGACTGGGGTTGGGACTGGGGCCGAACTGGCTGGGGCAGTTGGGGCCGAACTGGCTGGGACTGTTGGGGCTGAGCTAGCTGGAGGTGTTGCTGAAGTTGGTGGTAGGGCTGAAGCAAGAATGGGGATTGAGGCTGAGGCAAGAATGGGGACAGTGGCTGGATTTGAAGCTGAGGCAAGGATTGGGGTTGGAGCTGGAACTGAAGAAGAGGTTGGAGCTGAAGTGGAGGCTGGAGTAGGAGCTGACGCTGGAGTTGGGAGTGGAGTGGAAGTTGAAGTTAGGACTGGAGATGCAGATACAGCTGTGGCCGAGGGTGAGGCTAAAACTGGACCTGAAGGCAAGGTTGAAGTTGGACCTGGGGCTGAGGCTGGAGCTGGAGACTGGGCTTGCTGGGTCCCAGTAGATTGTTTTTTGGCAAATCTTGGAGGAAGCTTAGAAGTCTGACTTCTTCCTTTCTCACTGGCATTCTTTTTGTTCCAGATCTTAAAAAATTGGTAAAAATAAATAATGTCATTAACAGCTAAAAGTAACAGTTCATAAATATGATTTCTAACAAAGCTACCTACTGCTAATTTAGCTCCATTAACTATTCAAAATAGATACTTCACAGAGCAAAAATGTCAAAGCTGCTCATGAGATTTTAAATATGAGAAGCCAGGATGTGATTGGGAATAAAAGACAAATGTATTATACATCCTTTTATATTTTGCATTTTCATATATATATATATATATATATACATACATATATATATATATTAATCTTTATTGTTCAGATCATTACAGATGTCCCTCTTTTATCCCCCCATAGCTCCCCTCCATCCGGTTCCCACCCCACCCCACTGCCTGTGTCAGTAGGTACTGCATACCATAGGTACATGCATGTAAGATCTTTGTTCAATCTCTTCCCACACCTCCTTCCCCCCAGAATTGTCAGTCCGCTCCATTTCCATGCCCTTGATTCTATTACTCTCACCAGTTTATTCTGTTCATCAGATTTTTTATTCATTTGAATTTTAGATTCACTTGTTGATAGAGATTTTGTTGTTCATAATTCATCTTGACCCTTTTCATCTTCCTCTTCTTAAAGAACTAGAAGCCCAGTGCATGAAAATTCATGCACTAGAGGGGGTGTCCCTCAGCCTGGCCTGTCCCCTCTCATAGTCTGGGAGCCCTCAGGGCCGCCAGGCAACCCAGTGACCAGGGGAAGGGGACGCCCCCATCACACTTCTGCTGCTGCCACTGCCGGCAGCGCAAGCCTCGGACAGCCCTGGGCAGCCGACATCCGAGGCTTGCTTGTGCCTTAGGCCAGCCCAGCTGCACTGTGTGCCTGCCCCACCTCCCCTGGAAGGGCTGAAAGGACTGGAGGACTCTGGCAGGGCTGAGGGGACTGGGCACCACCTTCTTGTGGCTATTGGTGCCACCATCTTTGTGATGGTGTGATGGCCACTTTACATATTCCCCCTTTATTAGATAGGATACCCTTCAGCATTTCATATAATACTGGTTTGGTGGTGATGAGCTCCTTTAGCTTTTCCTTGCCTGTGAAGCCTTTTATTTGACCTCCAGTTCTAAATGATAGCTTTGCTTGGTAGAGTCACCTTGGTTGTAGGTTCTTGCTATTCATCGCTTTGAATATTTCTTGCCACTCCCTTCTGGCCTTCATAGTTTCTGTTGAGAAATCAGCTGACAGTCGTATGGGTACAACCTTGTAGGTAACTGTTTTTCTCTTGCTGCTTTTAATATTCTCTCTTTGTATTTGCTATTTATCATTTAAATGATCTTGTGTCTTGTGGGCCTCTTTGGGTTCATCTTATTTGGGACTCTGTGATTCCTGTTCTTGTGCATCTTTTTCCTTCACCAGTTTAGGGAAAGTTTCCGTTATTATTCATAAAATAGGTTCTTGATCATTTGCTCAGTGTCTCCTCCTTCTGATACCACTATGATGCAGATGTTATTTCATTCCAGGTTGTTCCAAGTTTTCCTAAACCATCCTCATTCTTTTTCATTATGTTTTTCTTCTCCAAATGTCCTCTCCCACTACTTTTTCTCCAAAATCACTGTTTTGATCCTCTGCTTCATCCAACCTACTTTTAATTCCTTCCCGTGTATTCTTGATGGTAGATATGATGTTCTTCATTTTTTGTTGTAGTTAACCCTTGATTGCTTTTGGTATCACTGGGGGGAATTGACCTCCAGGCCAATTGGCTGTGATGACCAGCTGTGTCTACAATGGAAGAGCTGCTGTGCAGAAGACACCCTTATGGGGCAGGACTTGCTTCAGTGGGGCTTTGGTGCTCACTGAGCCTGCCTCTTGAGTGTGTCAGTTATGGATGTGAAGAATTGTAATCTGGTATGGTCTCACACTGACCACCAGGTACACTGGTTCTTGGATCTCTAAGGAGATGCAGTCAACCACTGCCTGGGGCCACCCTGGAGCTACAGAGAGATCTGCAGATTCCTCCTCTTTGTATTGGATTTGGTAGTGCCCAGACCAGGCACAGCTGTAAAGGAAGGCAGGCTGATGCTGGTACCAGCCTTGGGCCTTCTTTTGATAGCTTTGGGGCTCCATGACCAAGCTGCAGCTTGTTTCACAGGTTTTAGGCTGAGAAAGGGCAGGCCATTCATATGCAAAATCCACTGCCCACAGCTTGGGTGGGGTAGGGGTCTCAGGGAATCTTCAGGATGGTGCAAAAAGCAATAGCTGCCAGTCAGCCCTGCACCAGGGAAGTCCCAGCACAGTAACAATGACCGTTGTGAGCACCTCCCTCTGGAGGAAAGACGCCTCTGTGTTCCTGCCCCGATGCCAGACAGTCCAGTTTCTTCCCGTATATGTCTGGATCCCCCAGAGTCTCACCCGGCACTGGAGCTCAGAGCGAGAGGGAGCTTGTATCTTCCTCCCAATTAAAAAAGTGGCACACCCAGGTGTCAGCGCATTCTGCGCCTCTGTACCTTGTACCAGTTTCAATGTGCTTTCTTCTTTACCTCTCTAGTTGTAGTACTTCCACTAAGCCAGCTTTCCCGCAGTTCTGGATGATAGTTGTTCTGTATTTTAGTTGTTATTGGGGCACTATGCTACACAGGATATATGCATTATTAATTCCACCATCCCAAAGATAATAACTAACAAATGACTTCTGAAATTATCTAGTTGTAAAGGTCATGTCCAATTGAACTCAGTATTACTATCCACATACAATTTTTATAGTGTCTCGATTTTAAGCTCTCTCATCTGCTAGAGGTCTTTATCACTATAATTCATGTGTTCAACTTATTTTTATCTGTGTCAGCATTTATCAAAAGGGGTATTTGGGGTGATTTAAATAGAATAACTTATTCATTTTGTGTGTTAATAAGTGAACTAATTTAGATTACAACTCAAACTTTCTAAGTCAAGTACCTGCAATTTTAGATCATGACAGTTGCGTTTACTAGGTTTCCAAGATAATTTAATGTTAATGCTGACAAGATGAAGCAAACAAGACAACTAGTACTGGAACATAAAATATGTTACTAAAGTAAGGGTCTACACCAGTGGTTCTCAACCCGTGGGTCGCGACCCCTTTGCGGGTCAAACAACCCTTACACAGGGGTCGCCTAAGACCATCGAAAAACACATATATAATCACATATTGTTTTTATGATTAATCACTATGCTTTAATTATGTTCACTTTGTAACAATGAAACTGGGGGTCACCACAACTTGAGGAACTATATTAAAGGGCCGCGGCATTAGGAAGGTTGGGAACCACTGGTATACACTAAGCTTAACAGTGATTATATTCTATTTAAAATTTATCTCAATACTGGTTAAAACAGTTTAAAGTTGTGAAAATCCAGTCACTCTCAACACTGAGTAATAAATCCAGCCTTGACTTTCCAGGTAGACAGAAACCTTGATTATTTGCTAACATGTTTTGAGCAACAACCTGAACAACTAGCAAAAAGCTGGAACACTGAACCTGTATGATCTGTTCTTCCTTCTTCCGGCGTTCCTCATCCTGTAAACGTTTTTGTTGTTTTTTGGATACCACTTCAGTAAAACCATCATCATTCAAATTTGACTGTGGGTCTTCAACTACCGTTACTTCCGGATGGTCATCAATTATAACAACACCTGTGGGTATGGAAGAAGATTTAAAATATTTTTCCCCCCAATAGAAAAGATACATAGAAATGCTCATCCAGTAGTGATTAAAAAAGAAAGATAAGGCAAAGGTCTAGTTCTTCCTGTAACTCATAGTGTAATCCATTACCCACGCCATAAGATGTCCATTCATTAGTAAGATTTGAAAAGATTTCATAAACAAGGTTAAAAATAAAAGTCCTGCCCAGACGGTGTGGCTTAGTAGTTGAGCGTGGACCTATGAACCAGGACAACACGGTTTGCTCCCTGGTCAGGACACAAGCCCAAGCTGTGGGCTTGAGCCCCAGGAGGGGCCATGAGAGAGTCAGCCCATCACTGATTCTGTCTCATCATTGATGTTTCTCTTTCCCCTTCTCCCTTCCTCTCTAGAGGAAAAATAAAAGTTCTAAAATTATCTGCTTTGAACAATGTAGTTTTTCCTTAAGCAATACAGTGGTAATGTGTTTTTTAAAAATAAATATTACCCTATTATCTAGTCAAATCACTTTAATCTCTACCTCTCCCAGACTGAGATTTGTATTATGCTGTAAAAATCTATATAGCACTTTACCTCATTTGCATCTAGCCTTTCTTAAGAGGTGGGTATTGCTGTTTATCTTTTTCAGAGGATACAGTAAGCTCTGAGATGCCCATTTGCTAGGTGAAGTTGACTAGCCAACCTGATCTTATGACTCTTAATGCCTCTATTTTACACAGACTATTGTCACAATGTGTACTTGTTAAAAACAAGTGGCATGGATGCACACATATCATAACCCATCACATGAATGACTCCACTCATTGTCCTATTAAGAATTATTCTAGCTGTCTTATTAAAATTATCATATATCCCAGTGAATGTAAGACATCTAGATTCATTAAGCAATATTAAAAAAATTAAAATAGATCAGATCTTAACCTAGTAAATCTCTCCATTTTATTCAGTTTTTCCAGTCTAAGTTTCATTTGAGTGAATGACAAATAGCTCATTTTCACCTAAGTGTCTAATTCCTTAACTCCCTCATTAAACATGCTCTTATTGTCATCCTTTGCATCCAATATTCTTTCACTCCATAGCTTTCTGAAAGTATCCATAGCAACACAGTCTTCCATACTATCATTTATTCTCTAGTTACCATATCTTAGATACCTATCTCATTAAGGTCACAACTCAATGAGGTTTAGCATTTCTTTCATTTAAGACAGCACATGTATACAGTTATTATTTTAGTTCAAGTTAAGTCAGTGCTTCATATTCAGCTTCTATTGTTTAGGTCAACTCTTTCCTTCTTTGATAACTTTTTTATGTATAGCATCCAACTCAATGCAGCAAACAGACAGACAGATAGGTAAATAAATAAAATAAGTAAATAGAACCTAAGACATACTTGCATAATTGTTGAGATCAAATTGTGACAGTGCATCTACTTTCTCTTTGGGTTTCTTAGGGCCTGGTTTTGGGTCTTCTCTTTTTTTCCCTGCAGAATCTTTGGAGTTCTTTTGTCCTGTTCCATTAGGTGTTCCTTCCTGGTGGTGTGCAGAGCTGCCATTGACAGGATCAACACCAGTTGTGCCTGCAGACTGGTCATCAAATGGCCTACAAAATAATAATTTGAGATATTACCACCGCCACACTCGGGTAGGGAATCCTTCACTGGCAATTGTAAAGTTTAGTCTAAGAAGAAATAACAGTGGGATAAAAGACCTTAGCTCAAAACCAACAAGCCTTAGTGGCTTTAGTTGAAAACAACTTCACTAAAACTGAGCTTCCCAGTAAAGGAGATGGACTAGGGTTGTTCTTCCCAGCAATTAAATTAGAGAATCCTGAAGGTTCTTATGTATCTATTTGTTTATCATTTTATAAATAAATGAGCTAAGCAACACTTTATAGCAGAAAATCTGTAACCCAAGCTAGTACAAAGTATTCACTACTGGATCTTTTCTTTTTTAAAAATATATTTTTATTGATCTGAGAGGAGGGAGAGATAGAAACATCACTGATAAGAGAGAATCATCGATCAGCTGCCTCCTGCACACCCTCTACTGGGGATTGAGCCCGCAACTCGAGCATGTGTCCTTGACTGAAATCGAACCTGGAACCCTTCAGTCCACAGGTTGATGCTCTAACCCAGCCGTGGGCAAACTACAGCCCGTGGGCCGGATCCGGCCCATTTGAAATGAAAAAAATTAAAAAAAAAAAAAAAAGACCATACCCTTTTAGGTAATGATGTTTACTTTGAATTTATATTAGTTCACACAAACACTCCATCCATGCTTTTGTTCCGGCCCTCCGGTCCAGTTTAAGAACCCATTGTGGCCCTCGAGTCAAAAAGTTTGCCCACCTCTGCTCTAACCACTGAACAACCAGCTAGGGCATTACATCTCTTTTCCACAAGAGGGCAGCCTATGAAAAAAAATTTAGAAAAGCTTTCTATGTTTATACCATGTTTTTTTAAAAGTTTAATCAGATTTATACATTAATGTAAACACGTTAAAAAACACTTTTATATGGAAACAATTCACTTCATAAAACAAATGTATTTCTAAAGTTTTTGTTTCCCAACAGATAAATTTAATCTTGGTTCATTTTATAAATATTTTATGAAAACAGGCTAGAGAAGATGGGCTTAAAATTCCATTTTCATCATAGCCTATAGCAGTGATGGCAAACCTATGACATGCATTTTTTTGGTTGATTTTTCTTTGTTAAATGGCATTTAAATATATAAAATAAATATCAAAAATATAAGTCTTTGTTTTACTATGGTTGCAAATACCAAAAAATTTCTACATGTGACTCGGCACCAGAGTTAAGTTAGGGTTAATGCCTAACACAAGCATGACCTCCAACATCTGAAAAATAGGCACTTGTCTTCTAAACGGGACTCTTACACCATTCATTTTAACTACAAGGTGCAACTGCTGTTTCTGCAGGTTCAGCATTGTTAGCATTTACATGGCACTAAACTCTTGCTAAGTAGTTGAAATCTACATTGCTTAGAAATCCACAAGAATATCTTAAGTATTACTCAAACTTCTAATAGTTAAGGTATAGTCAATAACTGCAAAGTTATTGTAATATATGTTATCCTTTTCTTTTGGACCTTACAAAAGGATGTTCAAATTTTTGTTAAGCAGATTCCCAAGAAACACAACTAGTTGGATTATCTCCCTGGAACTTTTTCTAAATTATTAGAAAGCAAAAATGTTCATTGATGGATGAAATGCTAAGTATATGCAACTTGCCAGGCCTAGATTTATTTATTTTTCTAATACCAAAGAAATCAATAACTAACCAACATTTTAATATTTAAAAGAATAGATTAAGTTTAGCACAGTTTAGAAAAATTCTTTTAAAAAAATCCAATAACCTGGTATTTATGTTAGTGGTGGCCTTGGTGTTTGGGCAGGACTTTGCTTTCTGGGTTTCTCTCTAGCTGCAACATTTATTGTAGGCTTGCAGCTAGAGGGGGAATATAATTTATCCTTAAGCTCAACATTCACTATCTATAAACCAGTACAAAGTGATATAGTCTATAGTTATTATAACATTTTAATTTAAGTCCAGAAGACACTTGTGAGCACCACAGCGAATGAGAAACAAAGAAAAAGGTGGGCTACTCATCAGTAAGAGGACTTACTAAAACGGAGAACGTTGTACAGATGCAGCCCCAGGTGCATAAATTTTCCCAAAGCTACAAATTCCTAGAAGGCCCCTACTGGACACCAGGCAGGCAGAGACTCCTGAGGGACATTAACTCTCTCCTTCAAGCACCCATTACACTTGGAGAACAGAAAAGATAATTGGGGAGAACAATGTGTGGTCCTCTACCTAGACTGGCTCCTTTGCACAGTTCAACCAAGAAGTCTACCTTGTGTCTCTTTAAAGGCACAAAAGTAATTATATGTGAAACAAAGGACTCACCCTCGCTTCCCACTTTTGGATGGTGGGCCACTTCTTCTTTCATTTCTAGGACCTGAGAAATTCCTCCCAGATTTGGGTGGACCTCCGTTGCCACGCCGATTCTGGCGGTCCACGCCAGGTCTTTGACTAGAAAAACTTCTCTTTGCTATTTCTCTTTTGGGGGCTGAAACAGTCTCTCCGGCCTTCACAGTAGCTTGTGCATTCAAATCAGCGCGTTTTTTTTCATCCCTCTCCCGCCTCTCATTGAAATCACTGCTTTCTGAGGCTGTTTCCCATTCTTCGTTTGCCTGATCTGAAGAGTTCTGGTTAGACAAGTCTGGAGTCTTATTCCCAGAAACATCCCCAGCAGTACTCACTGGTTCTTGAACCACGTTACTCACTGTGCCATTTGTGGGCACTGCCACCTCATTGGTTTTTGAGACCGCCTCCCTCTCTCTGAGCCGTCTAAATCGAGGAGGCTTATCTTGCCTGGGTGGTCGGGTAGGACGCTGCCTTCGAGGCCTCTCTCTAGTTGGGTCAAATTTTCGCTCAAATTTTGGAGGTCGCTTATCAGCTGGTATAGGAATAAATTGCTCATGTCTTCTTGGTGGCTCTCCATCATCTGGTTTAGGAGCTTCTGCCTGCCTTGGGTTCCACTGATTTTCCCGATAGGCAGGTCTCCGTAAGGTGGTAGGGCGCGAGGGGCGTCCTCCAGGGTCCCTCCCACCGCGTCTGAATGTCCCCCCTCTGCCTCGCCTGGTGGGCTCTCCTTTAGGAAGGAAGCCTGGTTTAGATTTGTCATCATCCCTTATGTACGGTTTGTCTAGAGGTCTATTATCTATTCGGACATGATTTTCAGGCTTGTAAGAAGATTGAGGCTTTACAAGTTTTTTGTTTTCAGACCGGTCTTCTCTTTTGGGAAACTTTCCTTTGCTTGAACTGTCCTTGTCACTTGCACTTTCATGAATTTCACTGTCGGTGTCAGTCTCGGAACCTCGCTGTCGTCTTCTTTTGGGAACAACTTCAAAATCGGAGCTCTCACTGCGAGTTTCACTTTCCTCTCGCTGTCTGAGAGGTCCTGAGGGCACATGCTCTGTGCGAGGCTTAGTGTCCCTGTACTGAGGATACTCTCGAGTGTGCCCTCTGCCACCACGGCCCCGCCCTCCGTAAGAGCCTCTATAGCTTCGGCCTCTGGAGTAATATTCTCCTCGGCCTCGGCCTCTGTATGCTTGATCTGGAAACCAATCTCTATCTCTCGCTTCTTTCCAATAGGTCCTAGGAGGTTGGGCGGATTCTTTTTTAATTACTGGCCTTAAATCTGACCGAGGCCTCTCTGTGACAAGGTCTTTGCTGACAACTTTCTCAGGTTGTTTTTCTTCTTTAACTGTTGGTGCTGTTACAGTCTGACTTACAGTTTTAGTTGCAGGCTCTATCTCAGCACTACTTACAGGTTCCAAAGGCTTCTCAGTGTCTGGAGGTGGCTTTTGCACCAAAGTTGGAGTTTCTGTTGAAGGAAATTTCTCTGGTTCTGGTTGAGGTGGTGGTGGAACGGCCTGTGGCTGAATAGGTGCTGCGGGTAGTGGCGGTGGAGGAAGAGGATCTTTCTTTTCAGTTTTTTCCAGTTTTACAACCTTCTCAGTGACCTTTTCTCCTTTTTCTCCTTCTTTCTCCTTCCTCTGCTCTCGTTCCTCTTTCATATCTCTAAGGATAGGTTTTTTAATGGGACCTGACCTTCTCACAGGCCTGTCATTACCTTCTTCTCTCCTGCTGGAGCTTGGCCTCGGGCCCCAACGAGTTTCCGATTTAGATTTATACAGTTTTTCTGGTTTTGGTCCTTCAGAAGATCGTAGAAAGCCATCTTTTTTTGGTTTTTCCTCTGACCTTTCTGCTGGTTCTTTTGAATCAATGCCCCTGCTGGTTACTTTAGGAATGCTGGCAGATGTCTCGTTTCTTTGCTCCTCTGATTTTTGAGTATGGTTAGATCCATGGGATACGCTTCTTTTTCGGGCAGGCTGATTTTCTCCCGATGAAATCCGCTCTTCTTGAGGAGTGGATATAGTCTTCTGATCAGGAACATCAAAGCAAGCAGACTGACTGACTGTGTCAGAGTGGGGAGGTTTAATGTCTTCCACAGACCTGCTTAAAACCTTCTGTACTTCGGCCTCACCTGATTCTCTAACAAAGTCTGCCTTTGGATGGGCCTCTAACTGACTATGTTCTACAGGATAAGCAGCAGTGATCGGTTCCTGATCCAGCGTGGCTTCAGACCTAGCATAAAGAGAATTCAAAAGCATAACCATCAAGACAAAATCTTTCACACATGTAAGTGCATAGCAAAATAAAGCCTCTAATTTTAAAGCAAACAATGGATCCTAATCATAAACAGCATCTTCATGTCTCTATAAGGTTTAGTGCAATGTTATTCAAAAATAGCCAAGAGGGAGAAACACCTTAAACGTCCCTGACAGATGACTGAGTTAAGAAAATACAGTATCCTATATAAATAAAAGGGTAATATGCAAATTGACCCTAACAGTGGAACAACCGGTTACTATGATGCACTCTGACCACCAGGGGGCAGATGCTCAATGCAGGAGCTGCCCCCTGGTGGTCAGTGTGCTCCCACAGGAGGAGCTCCGCTCAGCCACAAGCTGGGCTGATGGCTGCGAGTGCAGAGGTGGTGAGTGGGAGCCTCTCCCGCCTCCTTAGGCCCCCGATCCCCCGGGGAACAGGCCTAAGCCAACAGGTGGACATCCCCCAAGAGGTCCCAGAGTGCAGGCAGAGCTGAGAGACCACCCCCCCCGCCCCCGCCCGCTGAGCGCATGAATTTTCATGCACTGGGCCTCTAATGGATGAGGACTTTGTGTTAAGTGAAAGAGTCACAACAAGGACAAATACGTAATGATCCCACTTACATGAAGTATATAATGTAATCAAACTCATCGAAGCAGAAAGCAGAATGGTAACTGCCAGGGACTCAAAGGGAGGAGGAATGAGGAGTTGCTACTAAATGGGTGTACACTGCAGTTGGGCAAGAAGAGTTAAGTTCTTGAGTTCTGCTCTGCTATACATACTGTACAACGTTGTACTGTATACCTAAAATTTTGTTATGTTTTCCCCACAAAAAACATTAAAGTTCATTCCTTTAGACTGTGCTGATAGGACTTTTTAACACATCAAGACTGATAATTTCCACCTATTACCACCTTGAGTAGGTCTACCTTTCCCAAAGAATCAGAATTATAAAAATCATAATATACAAAGGGCAGAAATACTAACTTTATGGGTATAAGTTTATATAGACCACCGACTGTCTGCTACTTCAAAGTTTCTTTGAATTAGATTGTGTTTTAGATTGATCTTAGAAAACATCCATAAGATAATTAAATGTCTGCCATTTCTCATTAGTGGAAGAATTACATCAACACTTTAGTGAAACTGTATGTCAAGTACCTTATCACTGGTAGAAACATGCCAATTTTAACATGTACTGAACTTCAGCATTTAATTCAGAGTACGGAACTAGTTTACAAAAGCCCTAATCAATACAGAAATGCCAGAAAAAAGAAAATATGTCCAAAAATGAAATGACACACAAAATGGGAGGCTATCAGGTTTGTGGCTCAGTCCTGAATCAGAATGACCTTCAGGGATGCTAAACAGTATTGGTTTCACCACAATATTCTATTGGGTTTATGAACAGTTTTCATAATTACCTTACACCTTCAGGTTCTTCTGCTGTCTTAGGAGCAGTGGCCTGCTGAGGCTCCGTATGAGGATAGGCCTCTGACCCCCACATCATACGAGGCTCAGAGAGGGAAACCGCATGATCTCTTGCAGATCGAGCTATATGCTCAAATGACTCAGAACTGTTGGCTGAACCTTCCATCTGGTCTCTTCTCATCAAAGGCTTAGGAGGAATCATTCCTGCACAAAAGGTCAGAAAAAGATGGGGGTCGCGGGTGGGAGGGAGAGAAATGAAATAAACAAAAACATTAGAGACACAGAATGTAGGTTATTAATTGCTATTTGGTATTCTTGATATACTCAAGCTAAACAAATACTTTTTGCCATAAAATTAATGAACTCAACAAATGATTACTGGCAATTATGTTTTTTCATGAGTGAGGTTTTCATAGCTATTAAATAAATATATTTAAGAACTGAGGAAACAAAGCAAGCAAAACCACAATAGCAGCCTATTTTACCATTAGTAAACAAATATAATCAGATGACAAGCATTATAATTCTATGCATGTTAATACAAACATAAGGAGAATCACACCAATAGTAAAAACTTCAGACAAGATATATTCTATAGAAAAATATTAATCTAGTTTAATTAGCTGATCAATTTGCTATTAATTGTGCCTTTTAAAATTTCAATATCACAATGGGATTTCTTGATCATGTTTTTATCATTTATAAATTTTCCTCAATATTTTGATAATGGGCTGCCTGGATTTATTTCAATAGATTCCATGAAAGGCTGCTAATTCTTTTGTTTTTAGCTAAACTACAATGAAACAAATGTTAGGCTGATAAATGTTGGAAAAAACTAAGATGGAATATATAATATATGGAAAAATTCAAAGCTACAACAAAAGAATGAAACAATGTAGCAAATAGATATTGTTAATGAAAGTAATTTTCCATCTTAAAAACTTTAAATAACATTTACAAAACAGAAAATAGCTAGAGGAATTTGGTCTTACTAGTGTCTGGCATTTAACTACTCTCAGCTAAAAGCAAGTTATCTAATTTTATGATTAAAAATCTAGCAGTCCTTTTAAGTTCTTAGAGGAATTAAGACTAAAAATGGAAGTAAAAAATGAAAAACTTTGAACCTGCATAACTACAAGTGAGCCATGCAACAATGGGGATTTGAACTCACCAGGATGAATGGGAGGCATATCCATAGCAGGTCTACCTGACATCATTCGAGGATCCATGTATGACTGCATCATGAGCCACCTTGGATCAAAGCCCATGGAAGCCAAGTGCTGAGGGTGGGGTTGCATGGGCTGGTACAGAGGTCGGTGTGGCGGAGGAGGGACGGCAGCCCCAGATGGCTGTGAAGGGACCGCCTGGGGAAGGACACCTTGTTGCTGCTGCTGCTGCCACTGCTGCTGTTTCATCTGTTCCTGAAATAGCAGAGCCCCTCAGCTTGAGATTCTACTTCCATCAGAAACATTAATATGACCAATCAAATAGAAATAATAGGACATTTGGAATAATTCTAGGAAAAGAATTAAGAGCCATTTAACAGCAAAAGATGGCAAAACAAAGGAACAAAGGACAAGTTATGGGATCATGATTTAAGCAACTAATCACTCATTAATTGTATCGCAGAAACCATTCCCTAGAAAGGGAGGTGGTGTCTATAAAGGAGGCAGATGAAAAAGGAATGACAGAAGTTCAAGGTAAAATCCGTATTAACGAACTATTCTTAAAATGGGCAAGAATTAGCAAAACCAGTGTGCTTTATGTATCATAGGTTTTATGTCAAATTATTTCTCAGACTATTGAACAATAAACTTTTTCAATTGTACATGATAACGTTTTTATTGTTACCTGCTGCCGCTGGAATCGTGGTGGTAAAGACTTCTGAAACTGTTTAAAATAACCAGATAAAACAGCAGGCCGGGGTTGAGACCCTGATTCTGGTTCTGTTTCATGTGCCACTTGTGTGGATTCTTTTTCACTGCGATTGCTGTCTTGTCTAGTGAAAACCGGGTCATCCTCTGCCCAAAGAAAAGATAAAAGATAATGATAATTTATCTATAACACTTATCAAATACATGTTTGTGCTAAAGTGAAATTATTAGCTATATTTAAAAAGAAAACGAAGATAAAATCATCCCCAATACTCGAAAAGACTGTTTTGCATTCTAATATTGATAGCCATCAATGAGGTAACGTTTGATTAATAAAACCTTTGATTTCCTCAAAGATGGATTCTTATTAATACTGAGATCAGAGGTCCAAATGCTTCTCTATATAAAAATCTGTATGATTTTCTGTGACAGTAAAACATTTCAAACACCTCTTATCTTCCATGGTTTAATAAATATTAATGTTACTATCAACATTTACTTATCGTTCCCAAGAAATTACGTGGAAACACAGACAGCCTATAAATACTTAAAATAAAATGCATTGGATATATTTTTAATCAAGGGACTATTATTTATAAAGAAAAAGAATGAATTTAAGTCTGATGATAACATAGTGATCACTATCTTCAAACATAAATCATTATTCTATGTAAAGGGTGTCAAGTATGATTACACAAAAGGAGAACCATACACATACCAAAAAGAAAAATTTTCATCCCAAAGAAGACCATAGTCATATTCATTCTAGAAAACGGGTATAAACTCAAAAGAAATAAAAGCAGGGTCTCAAAGAGATTTCTGTACACTCACATTCACAGCAGCATTATTCAAAATAGGCACATAAAATGGAAACAATCCAAGTGCTCACCAGCAGATGAGTAGATAAGAAAAATGTGGCATATAGTAAGCCTTAAAAAAAGGGAAATTCTTATAATACGCTACAATATGGATTAAGCTTGAGGTTGGTATGCCAAGTGAAATAAGCCAGTCACAAAGACAAATGCTGTATGGCTCCACTTATATGAGGTACTTAGAATAGTCAATATCAGAGAGACAGAAAGTAGAATGGTTGCCACGGGCTGTGGAGAGAGGGAAAAAGGGAGCTATTGTTCACTGGGTACAGAGCTTCGGTTTTGCAAGATGAAGAGTTCGGGAGACGGATGGTGATGATGGCTGCACAGCATTATGAATGTATTAATAGCACTAAACTGTGCACCTAAAAATGGTTAAGATGCTAACTTTTATGTCACATGTATTTAACCACAAGAAAAAAATTAGGGAAACAATATATTAAAGCATCTAATGAAAGTTAATTTCTCTCCCCCACAAAAAACCCCCAAACCCCACAACCTTTGTTTTTTAGATTACACATGAAATTATATTTTAGATTTCTAAAATCAGATTACACACATTAACATATACAGATATCAACACTTTGAGTAACGTGAAGCATTTTGTAAAGTGTATATAAGAATAAATGAGGCTATTATACCTTTATTACAGTTCTCATTTTCTGTTTTTTCTACCACAGGTTCTAAAGCAGGTTCTTTATGTTCAATTTTTTCCTCCACTTTCTCCCTTTCTTTCTTCTCCAACTCCCATTCCTTTTCTTGCTCTTTTGGCTTCTGCAGTTCTAGTTCTCTTTCCTTTTCCTGCTGCCGTTCTAGTTCTTTCTCTTTTTCTTGCCTTTTTTCCTTCTCCATTTCTCTTTGTTTTTCCTGCTCTCTCTCCAGTTCTCTCTCCTTCTCCTGTTGCCTTTCCCTTTCCTTCTCCCGCTCCCGTTCTTGTTCTTTTTCAAGTTCTTTCTCCCGCTCCCGTTCTTTTTCTCGCTCCCTTTCTCTAATTTCCTCTGGAGATGGCTGCTTGTCCACGATGCCCAGCTTCTCATTTAATCGTTTCAGTTTCT
>NW_006293313.1:931332-931958 GCF_000327345.1 Myotis davidii | reverse complement strand
CGAGCGCGCTCCACAGCTGCAGAGAGTTCTGACTGCTGCCTTCTTCTTTGCTTCCATATTTCATCTTCGTCCGGTACTTGCTGCTTCGGGGGGAAAGGGCCTGGTCTTCCAGGTACTGCCTGTCGGTCCGGAGGAGGATGCTGAAACATTCAGAGAAATTATCCGATGAGATTAAACAAATCTATTTCTGACAAACGGGGGATATAAATAGGCATGGAGAGGGAAGAAAAAAACTCCACAAAATGTCAGAAATTTTCCTGATACACATACACATTAAAATGCAAACACATTGAATCTAGATTAATTCCCCAAACTAACAGCAGAATAATTAATTCAACCATCTAATATTTACTAAGCATGTGCCTACGTATTGTCTGGACATGAGGCTCACTCAGTATTTGTTGAATAAAGTTAGAAGCTGTCACAACATGACTTTCAGAATCTGAATTTAGAGACAAAGGAAATTTAGAATGTGTGTTTTAACAGCAACTGCCGAAGATGGATGCCTAAAGAGGGAGAAAAAATCCAGAACGATGCATGATGAGAAGATGGCAGTGGCTATAGGGAAGGGCGGACAGCTGAAGACACTGCCACTCCACAAAAGGGAGTCCCTAGATTTTGGCCAG
>NW_006293313.1:928528-931294 GCF_000327345.1 Myotis davidii | reverse complement strand
GTGCTAGCTCCACACTGAGAAATCCAGAAAGGCCCACCTAGAGTCCAAATGGACCAAGGAAGGATCACCTGGCAGACTGAGTTTTAGTGATTTAATTTTCAGTTAATGTGTTCTAAAATAAGTACTGTAAGGTCTAAAATCACTGCCAGCGACTATGTAGACTAGCAAAATAAAAAGGGTTGAAACATTAAGGAATTTAAAAAATTTTTGTTTTAAAAATACTGATTTTAATAAGCTACTAGGGTGAAGAAACCTAAAAAGCCATATATCTACTCAGAATCCTAAAAAATAATGGTCTGGTGAAAACATTGGGCTGAATATGAAAAGACAAAACAAAACTCCAGGAAGATAGACTATAAATTACTAACAGTGCTGTCTTGGGCAAACCACTTACATTCTACAGCTCAAAGGCAAGCTGCATAAACAAAGCAATTATATAAAAGTACCTAATGTACACAGTAAACTCAGAACAAGCAATTTTTTTTTTAAAAAAAGCAACTTCGCTAAAGTATTAATTTACATAAAATGTGATGCACACGCCTGAATACTATTGCCCCGATCAAGACATGGAGCCTTCTCACCACTCCTCTGCCCATATCCTGCCCCCAGCCAGCTTCTGATCCACGCTGGCAAGAAAGGGTAGTTTTGCCTTTCCTAGGATTTCAAGTCATGTTATCTTTTGTGCCTGGCTTCTTAAGCTCAGGGTAACAGGCTGAGATCACTGTGTGCATCAAGTTTGCTCTATTCCACTGCTGGGTAGTATTCCCTCTCAGGCACACGGCTTTATCTGTGCATGGACATGTGCATTACTTCTAGTTTCTTTAAACTATGAATAAAACAGCTATCAGAATTTATGCCTATGTCTTTGTGTAAGTGTAAGTTTTCATTTCTCTGGGATAAATATCTAGGGATGGAACTGCTGAGTCATACGGTATGTATATGTTTCACTTCATAAGAAACGCCAAAAATCACTTATCATCCAAAGCGATGATAAGGTTTCACAGCCCCACCAGTAATGTATGAGGGCACCAGCTGCTCTAATCCTCACCAACATTTGGTGTCATCAGCCTTTTTAATTTGGGATGTGTTGTGGTTTTAATTTGCATTTCCTTGGCGACTAAAGATACCGAGCATCTTTTTATGTGCTGGTTGGCCACCTGTATACCTTATTTTGTGAAGTGAATGTTCAAATCACATTCTTGGGTCTTACTAAGTTGTAATATATTTTTAAATTGTTGACAGTATTACCAGATGTCTAAAAGGGAGTGAGAACACAGCCCTGAGCCCTCCAACTCTCAAAGACCAGAACAGGAGGCCCAGAAAGAATACAAATTGAAGAAAGGGAAGAAAATAATATAATGCCTCAAAAGCAAGCAAAAAAAAAGAGATTTAAGAAGGACGGAGAGATTAACTATATCAACTGCTGCTGAGATTAAGTAAAATGAAGATAAGAGAATTGGATTTGGCAAGATGGGAGTCTTTATTGACCTTGATAATAATAGTTTCAAAGGTATAGTGGGAGATATTAATGAGAAAGTGAAGACAAGTATAAATAGCTCACTGAAATGATTTTGCCATGAAGGAGAGCAGAGAAATAGAGTAGAAACTCACAGGGGATGGAGGGTGGGTGAGAGTGAAAGGAGCCTGGTTTAAAAGATGTTTGAGAGATAATATTACTGGCAAGTGATAGAAGACGGGATCCAGGGAACATGGAAAAGAGGTAAGGGCAACAGGAAGGGCACAAAAATGGGAAAAGTGGTTGCTTCTTGTTTTCCTAGCGAAATGAGTAGTTTGCTCATCAGCTAAGAATAAAGAGGGAAGGTTTGAAGAGGTAGACATGTAGGAGCTATAAGGTAAAGAAAGTTGGTAATAGTTATAAATAAAACACATATGCAGAATCTTTCCTGAAAACAAAGTCAAATACATATAGATCATAAACCAGCATGTAGTTAAAATTTACCTGCTGTGCAAGCAACTTGGGGGGCGGTGGCAGGTGAGAAGATGGTCCACGTTCCTATGGATTGTTACAAAATAATTAGAGAAAAATACCTACTGGGAATGTTTCTGACTGTAATTTCTTTTTTCAGTGAAACCACAAGATTACAAAAAGCAAACAATCATTATTCTTCGTTTTCAATAAAACTGCAAGGTAACTTTACGTTCTATAGAATTACTCTGTGATTTCTATAAGGTTAGGATCTCAAAAGAACTTTGCAAAAAAGTAAGATTTTAGTGTATAAAGTCTGGAATTCTAGTCCAGGTAAGTTGGCTGCTTAGAAATATGCTTCTAATTTTGAATTTTTATTTATGTAAACCCAATACTTTTTCTGGATTTTCTCTCTAACATCAAACTAAAACGGAGATTTACCTAAAGAAAAAAACAACATACATCTAAAACATGTTGGAACCAGATACAATATATGGATATTCACTTGGTAATCTATACATCAGTGTCACAAACCCAGAAAAAATTTAGATATCAAAATATGGTCTATAAAATATTTCTCGGCAGCAAAATATCAGACATTTGTCATAGCAATATCTTTACTGATACAGCTCCTAGGGTGATGGAAATTAAGGAGAAAATAAACAAATGGGACTACATCAAAATAAAAAGCTTCTGCACAGCAAAAGAAACCATCAACAAAACAATAAGAAAGCCCACTGCGTGGAAGAACATATCTGCCAGTTATCACTGATAAGGGCTTAATCTCCAACATCTAAGAAACTCATATAACTTAACAAAAGGAAGATAAATAATGAGAT
>NW_006293313.1:924471-928428 GCF_000327345.1 Myotis davidii | reverse complement strand
TACTATGCTGCTATAAAAAAGAAGGAACTTTTACCATTTGCAACAGCATGGATGGAACTGGAGAGCATTATGCTAATCAAAATAAGCTGGTCAGAGAAAGATAAATATCATATGATATCACTCATATGTGGGATATAATGATCAACATAAACTAATGAACAAAAACAGATCCAAAGACAAGGGGCAGGGGAGGGAGGGGGGTTTAGAGATCAATCAAAGGACTTGCATGCATGCCTATTACCATAACCAATGGACACGGACACTGGGGTGGTGGGGGCTTGCCCCAGGGATGGGAGTGGACAGGGGAGGGGGTCAATCAGGGAAAAAGGAGACATATATAATACTTTAAACAAAAAATATCCTATATAATAAAAGCCTACTATGCTGTGTCCAGTTGTCCATTCAACCAATCAAAGCTTAATATGCTAATGATATGCTAAGGCCACTCAACCGCTCACTAGGATGTGCACTGACCACTAGGGGGCAGTCGACCAGTTGCTATTATGTGCACTAATCACCAGGGGCAGATGTTCTGACCAGTAGATTAGCTTGCTGCTGGGGTTCAGCTGATCGAGACTGAGTGAGACAGGTCAGACACCCCCTGGAGACCTCCCGCATCCCTCCCCATCCCTGATCGTACGCTGGTGGGGTTCCTCAGCCTGGCCTGTGCCTCTCGCAATCCAGAACCCCTTGGGTGATGTCGGAGAGCTGGTTTTGGCTTAATCCTGCAGGCCACACCAAGGGACTCCAAAGGTGCACGAACTCGTGCACCAGGCCCCGTGTGTGTGTGTGTGTGTGTGTGTGTGTGTGTGTGTGTGTGTGTATTTCTCTATTCTTTCACAAAGGAATATCATTTCCCATTATGCCAGTAGGTTAAAACTGACACAAATGATGAAATTTAGAATGAAAAATACTTGAAAAATCCCTTTTCAGAGTTCCCAAATTTATTCTCCAATGGCTAACCCAGGGGTGGGCAAACTTTTTGACTCGAGGGCCACAATGGGTTCTTAAACTGGACCAGAGGGCTGGACAAAGCATGGATGGAGTGTTTGTGTGAACTAATATAAATTCAAAGTAAACATCATTACATAAAAGGGTACGGTCTTTTTTTTCAATAGTTTTATTCATTTCAAACGGGCCGGATCTGGCCCGCAGGCCGTAGTTTGCCCATGGCCGGGCTAACCAATGCTTTAAGAACAAAATTTAAACCTCCTTTTATAGCATACAAAACTAATGACTGGTTTTTACATAGCTCTTACTCTTGCTCTCACTGCTAGGAATTGCTCTCCCGTGTTTACTGGCTAATTCTTGCTTCAAGTACCAAGTCTTTTGTAAAGGTTTTTCCATAGTATTCTCCAAGAATTTCCTATGTGCATTCTCTCCTGAAGCACTTTATCACAGTGTGCTGTAACTGAAGTTTGTTGACTTCCTTTTGCTTTCATAGAGACTGCTAGCTACCCACTTGTATGCCCTGAAGGGACGGGTTCCTCCATCTATTTGCGTGACTTCAACTATTACGTGGCGTTAAGTGGACTCTCTGGAAGGTAGCTCTTTTTTATTCCCGGTTCTCAATGAAGCTCTTGCTACTTTGAAGTAGGATCAAGTGTATTTGTTGCCCACATACTTACTTCCCTTCTTTAATAATGTTCTTCAAAATGGATCACAGTTAATAGATGTTTCTAGTCCCTATGTGTGACCTCCCTACTCAGGGTACAATTTCAGATGACTACTGACTAGGATGTATAAAGTATGCAGTGAACCATAAAGCCCTTCAGCAATGGTAGCCTGGCAAAACAATTTATTCCTCTACTTCGATACGACAGAATTGTTATACCAAAAAAAGGGTAAAAGTTTAGTTTCTACATAATAATTTTAGTTACTGTATTACAATTCCTATTATATGCAATAAAATTATGATTTAGATCTAGAGCTATTCAAGGAAAAAATATACCATTTCCGTTTGCTAAGTCTTTGTCCAACTCTGATTAATAAGGTTAATTCATCCATAGTATCTGCAGTGACAAAGATCTTCTTGAGCCCAACAAACCTGGTTAAATGGCAGTCCTTTCCCATAAGGAGCTTTCGCTACTGGTGGCTGGGTAGGTATCTGAGATGATGATTTAGTACTGCTCCCCTCATCTGCTTCTTTTCGAATCTCAGTGTTTTCAGAGGCTTTGGAACCTTGATCCTCACTGAATAATAAAAAAACCAAGTGAAATAGAAAAGTGAGATGGACAGACTCTACCTTAAGTAAATGAATTTTCTTTATGTAGAAAGGATATTTCCAGATGGTTTCAAGGGAAAAAAATCTATCAAGGAATGAAAGAGATGGTTTTGTGATGCCGTGGTGCTAATTTGTTTATTCAATATATAAACAAATTAGCACCACTATATATACCTATACTGTAGTGGGGACTGGGTTTGGCCAAGTTATTACCACAAAATATAAAGTACAGTACTGTCAAAAATAGATGTTCACAGCCCTAGCTGGGGTGACTCAGTGGATAGAGCATCAGCCTGCAGACCAAATGGTCCTGGGTTCGATTCTTGTCAGGGGCACATATCTTGAATGTAGGCTCCACCCTGGCCTGGGCCCGGACCCTAGTCGGGGCTCATGCAGAAGGCAACCAATTTATATTTTTTTTACATTGATGCTTCTCTCTGTCCTTCCCTCTCTCTAAAAATCAATGGAAAAATATCCTCAAGTGAGGATTAAAAAATAATAATAATAAAAAAATATATATTCACACCCAACACAACCTGGCAAATGGCCCGTCATTTTCCATCACCCTCACCCAAAGTCCCAAGTGAATACAACTTAATAACATTACAGATACTTAATAACTGCATTGTAATTTATTTTAATTTAATGAAAAAGATAAATCAAATTACAGTATTAAAAAAAACACCCACAACAAATCACAGCATCTCACAACTGATCACGAAACAGCAGAATATTACAATGCCATGGCTGAAAAACGACACCAATGTGTGCATGTAAGCAAGCTCCTGTGTATTTTAAAAGCTGAATTGCTATGCCACATAACCTATATATTCCTGATGCTGGGGCCCCTATATTCCATAAGAAAGAAAAAATAAAGTTCCCATTTTTCAAGACGCTGCTTGTTAAGCTTAAAAAAATCAAAGACTTGATGTAGCTTGTCTTGATGTAGTAACCCAAGTAACATTTCTCCAATTTTGTAAATTATAGATCAGGTCAAGCAAGTAATAAGTTTTAAATGGTCCTTAATGTTGTCTCTCAAAATATCTCCAATTAGCCCTAGCTGAATTGCTCAGTTGGTCGGAATGTCGTCCTATACACCAAAAGGTTGTGGGTTCGATCTCCAGTTGGGGCGTGTACAGGAGGCAAGCGATTGCTGTTTCTCCCCACTTCTCAAAACAATACACATATCCTTGGGTGAGAATTAAAAAAGATCTGCTGATCAATGTTTCTTTCTCATCAATGTTTCTAACTCCCTATCCCTCTCCCTTCCTCTCTATAAAAAAAATAAATAATATATATATATATATTTTTTTAAAAAAGATCTCCAATTAGATGGCAGTTATCTAAACATCTTTGTTAAAATATACACTTTCTTTAGAAACAAAAAACTTTAATTTATTGATTAGCTGTACTTTTTAAATTGGCTCATTAATCACATCCACACTCAATAAAAGTCCTTGGAATGCAATGTAGAAATTCTATAAAGAACAAATGCCTATTAATAATGAAGCCTCTCAGATTTAATGCCAATAAACTCACACTATTAATCGTAAAAGACATCACAACTTACCTGTTGTTTTCTTTAGGACTATTACTTCCTTGCTCATCATCATCACTGAAATTCAGCTGTTCTGTATAATCTACTTCCATCTGGGCACCTATTAAAATAAGGAAAACTCAGAAGGATTGCTTAGAAGCATCAAATTTTTTTAGACTCATTATTAATTTTTCTT
>NW_006293313.1:878231-924384 GCF_000327345.1 Myotis davidii | reverse complement strand
TACATAACAAAGAAAAAATAAAGTTCCCATTTTTCAAGACGCTGCTTGTTAAGCTTAAAAAAATCAAAGACTTGATGTAGCTTGTCTTGATGTAGTAACCCAAGTAACATTTCTCCAATTTTGTAAATTATAGATCAGGTCAAGCAAGTAATAAGTTTTAAATGGTCCTTAATGTTGTCTCTCAAAATATCTCCAATTAGCCCTAGCTGAATTGCTCAGTTGGTCGGAATGTCGTCCTATACACCAAAAGGTTGTGGGTTCGATCTCCAGTTGGGGCGTGTACAGGAGGCAAGCGATTGCTGTTTCTCCCTCCTTCTCAAAACAATACACATATCCTTGGGTGAGAATTAAAAAAGATTTTATTTAATGCCAATAAACTCACACTATTAATCGTAAAAGAAGACATCACAACTTACCTGTTGTTTTCTTTAGGACTATTACTTCCTTGCTCATCATCATCACTGAAATTCAGTTCTGTATAATCTACTTCCATCTGGGCACCTATTAAAATAAGGAAAACTCAGAAGGATTGCTTAGAAGCATCAAAAAATTTTAGACGCTTCATTAATTTTGCCTCTTACCTGCCCAACCTTCATCTGCTTCAGCATCTAAATTATCAAATTTATCAAGCTCCTTCAGTTCTGATGCACTAAGGATGGAGGGGCGTTCAGGCTCAGAGGCCCATGAAGGAGGTGGGCCTCTTCCTCGAAGGCCTCTAATGAATGAGAGGTTTTAAGGAGAAAGAATACAAAGGTTTAATAATTCTAAATTAAAAGATTAGAATTTAGTTCATTTCAATTCAACAATGTTTTATATACGATATACAAAATATAATGCATTTATATGAAGAAATTACAATATTAAAATATAAATTTAGGACAATACATAATTCTCATGCAAGTGTTTAATAGCAGACAAGGTTTTTAATTGTCAAAGGTTTAAAATAAAATAAATGTATGTTAAAGGAAAATATGGCTAATACTAATCTCAAAATACAGAACTTTAACAAAAACCATCATTCAGGAGGATGCTGAGCATTAAGCAAAAAGAGAATGGGGAGTCCTTAACATTACAGAAGAAGGGCTAGTAAACAAGTGCCATTGATTTTTAGTGCCCTAATTGACAGTTTTCAGAATTTTATGTAAGATAATTTTGTTGTATAAAAGCTAGCCAAGTATACAATTGTACTTTGAGAACAGAAAAATAAATCAGTCATCACAATCCACTCAACCGCCAGAAAATCTTAATGAACATATATATGTGTTTCATGTGGACTTTAATCATTTAGTAGTCTTACTTGTTTGTTTCAGATAAAGAAGGTGGAAACCTCATGGGACCATGAAGAGGAGGATATGCCATCCTCGGATACTGTTGAAACATCTGAATGTGGAAAACAAACATTGATAAATACCATTTGTAAGATTACCGCCTCCACCAAGTGTTTACAAATGATAACCACCAGCACACATCATAGGAAGAACTTGTTATCCCGTTAACAAAATTACATGAAGGTGATTGTGAACTGACATGAAAAACTAAAAAAGATATGCGTGCACCCCAGAAAACTGCAAAGCCTTAACCCCGTGGTCGGCAAACTGCGGCTCACGAGCCACATGCGGCTCTTTGGCCCCTCGAGTGTGGCTCTTCCACAAAATACCACGTGCAGGCGTGCACGTACAGTGCAATAGAAACTTCACGGTCCATGCGCAGAAGTCAGTATTTTGTGGGAGAGCCACACTCAAGGGGCCAAAGAACCGCATGTGGCTCGCGAGCCACGGTTTGCCAACCACTGCCTTAACCAACTTCTAATACTTGAAAGGAAATAATGTGAGACTTGATCCTAATGCAGGGGCAGATTAATTGAAGGCAGATTTGCTGATAAAGAGAAACTAAGTTCAGGTAAAAATAAGGGAGTTTATACCCCAAGGGGGGTGGACGAGGAGTGGCTTGGAGATTTCCTATGGGTAGGCACAGGTGGATTCTGAGTCAAGTTACTATGCAGACAGTAATTATAAACTGAGACATCTGGGATTTGCTTTAATAATCCAAGATGGTAGGAAACAGGAGATAAGAGTGACCACAAATTAACTGTTAAATATGGATGGTAGATATGGGAAGAGAGAGGTTCACTGTCCTATTATTTCCATTTTTACATATGTTTAAAATATTCCACAATGAAAAGCTAAAAAAGATATACCAATAAAGACTTTAGAACTAAAGCAGTATTAACCCTTTCTGTGCCATACATGACTCCTTTGGCAGTCTGATAAATTCTACAGACTTTTAAAATAAAAATGTCTTAAAATGCACAATCTATAGATGTGAAGTATGACAATTATACTAAAATTCTGTCACCACAATATTAAAAAAAACAAATGTCACATAGTAGTGTATGTACTTCTTTATTAGGTCATTAAATAACAAGTGGGTCTCTCCATGGGCCTAATAAATATTATGAAGTAATGTTGAGTATAAACAACATTTTGAAATATCTAAAATGATGTAATGTGATATGAAAATATCAATGACCCCTATTAATAATAAAAACACAGGTACTGTGATTTGTTTCCTAATTCATTATCAAAGAAAATGCTAATTTTTATTAGTTGTTAATGAAAATAAAAACCTAAACTTTTCCCCATTCCAAGTCTCTTTTTGGAACCCCGATCAAACACCTCTTATTTAAGCACTTGCGATTTAGCAATACTCACATAAGGAGGCATCATAGCTCGGTACTGGGAAGCCAGGGCAGGCTGCTGTCCATTCAGTTTAGCCTGTGGAGGACCACAAGCTATCCTCTTTTCTACTACTTTGAGGATGTCATTTTGCTCTGATGACCCAGCTGTGCTTTCATCCTGGCCAGGAAGCTTTTCATCTTGGTCAGATGTTGAGGGTGAGCCAGCAGACTTACCACCGTCTCTCCAACAAGCAACATCTGGTACAGAGGGAGATAAGAAAGGAGTTAAGGAAAAATCTGAAAACGTAACAGAGTGAAAATCTAATCTAGGCCCTACTAAAGCTTCAGGTAGTCGAGAGCAGTGGCAGAGAAGATGTACTTCAGAAGGTGTCACCAAAACAAAATATGTGGTAGGGGAAGAAAACATTAGTAGTTCTCTATTAAGCTTTACCAATATTTGATATTGAGTTTAAAATCACCCTGAAGTTCCTTAGGGTAGGGAGTTAAGAGTTCTATAATAATAATGCTTTTGACAATAATGCTCATTCATCTTTTCAATCAACTATTGCTAGTTATATGTGACCAAGTGAGCAGATTTAGTGACTATATTATCTGGTTCAACTACACTTAACCAAGTAAGACTGGTAAGTGGTTTTATAAGGAATCCTTGTTTGGTAGGTAGCCTCAAAGAGTCTTTTATCACCTGGTATTCACACCCTGTCTACCACCCACTCACAGTGTACCAGGACTGATCTGTGTAATCTGCAGAATAGAACAGAAGGAATGGCAGGTCAACACGAGTGAGCGTGGAACAGCAGCCTAGTAAAGTCAGTGTCAGATGACAGCTTTACTTCAACTGTGAAGGGAGTTCCTGAGCCAGAACCTCCAGCTAAGCTGCTTCCACATTCCTTGACTCTCAGGTACTATGTGAAACCATCAGTCCATTCAGTTTCTTGTTTTGTTTTTTAAATATATATTTTATTGATTTTTTACAGAGAGGAAGGGTGAGGGATAGAGAGTCAGAAACATCAATGAGAGAGAAACATCGATCAGCCGCCTCCTGCACACTCCCCACTGGGGATGTGCCCACAACCAAGGCACATGCCCCCGACCGGAATCGAACCCAGGACCCCTCAGTCTGCAGGCGGACGCTCCATCCACTGAACCAAACAGGTCAGGGCAGAGCTCAGTTTCTTGTTTAAAGTTGTCAAATTTGTTTTGCAGTAACAGATTAAGTGATGAAAATCAAAGGAAAATAGCAGAGCTGACATGCTATTCCTAATATAAATTCCTGAACATCATGGCACTTAAAAAAAAAAAAAGATGCCCTGATTGGGTGGCTCGGTTAGTTAGAATGTCGTCCCATCCACCAAAGGGCCATGGATTCAATTCCTGGTCAGGGCACATACCTACGTTGACGGTTTGTTCCCCACTTGGACGAGTATAGGAGGCAACCCGTCTGTGTTTCTCTTCCTCTCCCTTCCTCTTTCTTAAAAAACATACCCTCAGGTGAGGATTAAATAAATAAATAAAATAAGATGATTTACCCAGACCTGACAAGAAATAAGCCCCCAAATACAAAATGTATCAGGATATCCGAAATATGAATTTGTAACCATTACTGTAATGAGGAACTTCTCCAGGAATACAGGTCCTTTGAGATATTTGGTAATGACAATATGAAACTAATACAAATAATAAGCCTTAAAGAAATCTCAAAGACTTCATATTTCTATTTCAAATTTTTGCTTTGTAATATACATAATGCAAGTATCTCTCACTATCCAAACTTATTTGGTTCCTGGGTTTGAGTTCAAAAGCAGGGGAATCCCTCAATATTAATGGAGTAGCAAAAGAATAATTTATAAATACGTAAGTATATGCATATTGGAGGTTTGCCTTAAATATTTTACTATTGTAAGAACAACCAAATATTAATGTACAAATAAGTCACCTAGACATCTTGTTAAGATGTATACTTCCAACAAGTTCTCAAGTTGAACTGATACTGTTAATGTAGAAACCACACTTGAATGGCAAACAACTAGTTACTGCCTGCCTTTTAAAAGTAGGCGAGTCATACATACAACACTAGCAGGCAGGAAGTTACATCACAAGATAAAACACAAATGTAACCTCATTCTAGGTTTTTATTAAACAGAAAGTACTCTTACTTGGTGGGCGTAAACTGGGTCCAGGTCCATAGTTGTCATCATTTGCTTCTTTTTCTTTTTTTTCCTGATCCCCAGCTGCCTGCAAGCTGGGAAATTCTTGCTGAAAGTGACTATTCACCTGGATTCCTATAGATTTTTTTTTTTAAAAAAAACAACAACAGTGAATGTAACCTTCATACCAAAGAATATTCAAAACCCTCCCAGGATAGAGCTCTCTGCCTTCTTCTGGTAAATTATTGCATATTTCAATGATGATTATTCGTATCCACAAAACTTTTTAATTATTTAGATTTAGAATCCCTTGGAAAGTTAATGAACAGCCATGAGGAGATAAAGATCTAAGGAACATCCCAGACACTGTCACAGAGGACTCACTAAGATGAAGCAAGTGAAGAGTTTCACTTTTGTTTCTCTCTCATTTATTTCAGAAGTAAATTCCTTAATACCTCTAAGAATCAGTTCAAATTATATCACTGAAAAAGATATTTTTTGGTTAATCCTTCCTCAAGGATATATTTTCCACTGATTTTAGAGAAAGTAAAAGGGAGGGGGAGAGACAGAGAAGAACATCCATGTCAGAGAGACACTTGATTGGTTGCCTCCCACACGCACCTCGACCAGTGCTGGGGATCGAGCCTGCAACCGAGGTACATACATGCCCTTGACCAGAATCAAACCTGAAACCCTTTAGTCTGTGGGCTGACGTTCTATCCATTGAACCAAACCAGCTAGGGCTGAAATAGATTTTAATGAATACTTCAAGTACCATGGTGAGGCTAAAATGCCTTCATCTCATTGCCTACTTTCATTTAATTTACTGTTGAGCTACTAGTTGACCCTCACTCTTTACCTACCTACCCTATCTGCCTGCGTATTTATGTTATACTTGTATATATTAAAAGAGCTGATTTTATTAGCTTCAGGGCTTAGATGAATTTTTCCGTACAATATTTTATAGGTATTTCCTGTTTTTAAGTGGAAAAATTTTTGCTAGGGTGTCCACAATTCCCTGTGGGGAGAGTATTCTAACTATTATGTTTCGGGTTACTCTCTAGTTCTACTCTACCATGGAAATCATGAGCAGTATGTTTGAAACAGAGAGGTTAGGGTACATAGATGAAGATGAATATGGTTTCTAGCAATCTACATGTACTTGTCTCAAACAGTTGAAAGTACAAGCTTTATCTGGTCATGTAGGATAAAGATAAATTAATATGGGACAGCATGTATCCTAAAGACTCCTTCTTAAATCTTACTCATTATCATTAGGGCATACATAGCTCTTGACCTAGAATCTTAATTAGCCCAAGAAATTTTTAAAAGACACCTAATAGGGCCTGAGTATATCCTTTGACAATGTTCTTTGCCCCACCAGCACACTAATCCACCCTGTATCTTCTGCATGGCTGTTCAGTAACTATCAAGCCTGACCATGTGCCCCAGCTAATGTCCACTTACCATCTCCTTGCCCACCTTGCTTGTTACTGGCCCATGATTTTGGAGCAGGTGCTACTTCTGGGGGAGCTGCAACCCCAGGTTTTGGCTGTGCTGGTGGAACTTCTGGTGTTCTTAAAAAAAATATGAATCCATTATTTCAGATATTTTGTTTAAATAAAATAAACTGAATGTTGTATTTAAGGTGAATTTCTGTACAATTATTCTGGCTACATATTTACTCACAGATGCAGCCTCCACAAAAGCTTTCCCTCTGCAACATCCCTTTAAATGAAGTATAGCTGTTTTTGTCCCCCTTCATTTCTACCTTTGGATAAATACCCCAAGAAGACAGCTCTGCTTACTTCCATTTTGTAAAAAAAAAAGAAACACCCATTATTGAACATAGCTCCCCAAAACCTATTTTGAAGAAGTGAACATTTATAATTAGAATTATCAGTTTAGACATACATACAGTCTGGAGTGATGGAATTAGCCAGGGGATAAGGCTAATAAGGCAAGCTCTCCATCTGGCAGTAAACAGGTTCAACACTGTACTTATTTCTGTATTCAAAGGTAACAGCAATCTGCCTAATGCACCCCAAGTAAAAGGGTTTACAGTTTTATTCAATCCCCGTAATGAGTTAATGCTTAAATATGGAAAAAGGTGGTTAAGAGACTTAAGAAATCCAATATATTTCTGGTATACTCGGACCTTTGACTTACTACTGCAAAATAATTCTACAACTAAGAAGCCGAGGACAGTCCATCTTTGACAAGCTTTACTCCAGTAGTCAAATCTACTATAGAGAGCTCCCCAAACAAGAGCACAGAAATTTGATGATATAGGCAAAAAGCATTAAGTACCCAGATACTTGCCTTATTATTTTTAAATTACTGCTACTTAAACTGATCATTCAACAAATTAAGAGCCTCACATAATCCCTGACATACAGAATGTTAAATATTTGTTGAATGAATGATGATTAACAGGGACACTAATTCTATTCCAGCTTTCCTGCTAATTCTTTATTTAGTGAAATAATACCACTTGAGCACCTACAATGTGCACCAGGCATAGTTTCAGGGAACCAGGCAGACAGAAATTCTTTGTGCCATGGAATTATTTAATATAATCCACTTCCAATCACACTAGAAAAAGAAAGCCTGATTTGGTAGGAGTCGGGGAGGAGGGAACCTGACAGAGGGTTATAAGAAAAGTTGTTATTATCAACTGTCATTGTTCTGTCTTAACCTATGGAATTATTGCCACTAAATCCACTTACAGGGAAAATCAATCAAAAGTTTGACTCGATGAACTTTAAAGGGCATGACATATACCATATATCCAGCACAACACCTAGCTAATAGAAGGAACTTAAACATAAGTTCCCTACCAAGAAAGGGGGCTGGTTTCACTCTTTACTAGACGTTGACTTACTTTTCTTCTTCATGCTGCTCTTGTTTTGATGCCCATCCCGTGCCATCTTTAGGTACAATGTTCACGTTAGGATCATTGCCTTTGTTTTCTGCTTTGAGACTTGGGAGGTTAGCGGGTGGAGGCATGCGTCGTGAAATACCAACTTTTCCAAGACTCTGTAATCCATGTCGAGCTGCAACTAAAGATCAATAACATCAACTTTCTTAGAACATCTATTTTATTACCCACTTTATTCTTAAAACAATATAGAAATAGAAATTAATGAAATCTGGAACTATTATTTCCTAATATTTTAAGGTCAGAATCTTTAAGCTACACATCTGCAACAAAATCCAATGCGGAGATTATATTTAAAATAAACTATCAAGCCACTAACCAGATGCTGTAAAAATTCTAACAATAAATCCTATACACAATGAAAAGGTGAACACTGATAATGCCAGTTTTGTAATTTTTTTGGAGCATCTATTTCAAACTCAAAAACTTAGTATGTTAAAGAATAAATATGCTGATCTTATGTGCATAATGAACACTGCTCATGTAACATATGTGGTCCAGCTTTCACTTTTCATTGTAAACACTGGGTTTAAGGTATCAAAAAACAAAACCAAGAAACCACAGGACTCTTTCTAGTCGATAATATGAAATGGAAATAAATCCCACTAACATGTATCTCTATGCCTACCAATCTCCTTGCACCAGTTTCCCCTTTAGACCACACAACTCTACTTTTCTGCTAATAACAAACAAGAAAAACAAACAACCATGTTTATAGATTTTAATTGTAAGATATATAACTTATATCCCCTGAAAAGTGTTGTATACATAAAAAGCTAACTGTAAATAGGGTGTGTGGACATGGGTTTGTCCCACTTCTTAGCAGCAAAAGCTCCAATGCACCACTTACTGGTATAGTAACAAAAGCAAAAAAGCCATAAAAATATAAATGCCATTTAATTTTACTCACCTGTGGTTTTCTGAGTTTCTAATGATTTACCCTTGTAAGTATTAAATAAACTGAGTGTCGCATACTTTTTCCCATCCTTTGCTTTTGTACTCTGGCCTGACTTCTCCGACATTTCGGTGGAAACTCATCGAGTCCAAAACGGCCGGCCACACCCCTTAAAACCAGTCTTAGAGATGCACATAAAAAAAGAAAAAGAGAAAATTTTATAATTTATTAGCCTTCTAAAAACTCCTAAAATTCAAATGTTCACAGAAATTCTGAAAAAATAAAAACACAGAGAAATGAAATCAATCTTCAATTAACTCACATCAATAAGAATTCACAAATTAGCTCTCATACTATTGCCCTTCAGTTTAAGAAATGCCCCAGGAGCAAACCTACAAAGCCCACCTGTATCTACACCCATCTTTCCCAAGGGCTTCCCTTCCTCCACCCATGGTTATTGCGGTTCTCAGCATCACCTAGAAACTTGTTAGAAATGCAAATTCTCAGGCCCACCCCAGACCTACTGAATCAAACACTGAGGATGGGCCCAGTACTCTGCATTTTACTTAGCAAGTCCTCCAGATAATTCTGTGACATACAAAAGTTTAGGGCTCACTGACTTATTATAAGCAGATATATTCTAAAGAGTGGTTCTTAATTCTCTCTGCACATTAAAATCAACCAGGGGATTTCAAATACATGAGAATCTGGGGTGCTGGGGTGGGGCCTGCACATCAACCATTATTTTGAAAAGCTTCTCTAGTGATTCCAATAGGAGAGCAGTCTTCACACTCACTGCCACAAAGGAAGTGTGCAGCTTTCCTCCCATTCCACCTGAGGCCAGACCTTCCTCCCATGACATCCTTCCAGTCCTCATCTTCTTTCTCATTCTAAATTCTTCTCTGTAGGGAATCTTTCACTCCCATGGTTTCAACTACCAACTGGTCACTCCAAAATCTGAATCTCCAGCCCAGAACTCTGTGCTCCTAAAGAACATATGCCACTGGCTATTTACATATCTTTGTTTTGAATGAAGTTTCAACTTTACCTCAAACACAGGCATCTATTTTATATTAAGGATTTAAGAAATAAGATGACCATGCCGAAACCGGTTTGGCTCAGTGGATAGAGCGTCAGCCTGTGGACTGAAAGGTCCCAGGTTCGATTCCGGTCAAGGGCATGTACCTGGGTTGCCCAGGAGGCAGCTAATCGACGTTTCTCTCTCATCGATGTTTCTAACTCTCTATCTCTCTCCCTAACTCTCTGTAAAAAATCAATAAAATATATTTTTAAAAAAAGAAAAAAAAAAGAAATAAGATGACCAAATTATTCTACATAGCACAATAGAAAATGGTAGTTAAAAAATTAAAATGACAGTCAACAGACAACATTTCAACATTTGACAAAATGTGAAAGCTATAAAATAGAACTCAACAAACTGAAGAAAACAAAAAAATCTATGCTATGGACAATTCACTAGAGAAATACCAATAAGCAAATGTATCAAAATGTTCAATTTTATAAGTAAACAAAAATTAAAATAACAAGGTAGGGGGTTCAGCTTGTCCTTGGCTTACACAAGGAAAACAATATAACATTACACAAGTGAACCACAGGGTGACGGAATATTTAATTCAATTCTAGCCATCAAAAAACATTAGGGCTTGGAAAGAATCATAAAATGAACCTAATTTCTCTATTTAATAGCAAAACCAAACCAAAAATTATAAGTTTCCAAATACAGCCCTGGCCGATGTGACTCAGTGGTTAGAGCAGGGGGTCCTCAAACTTTTTAAACAGGGGGCCAGTTCACTGTCCCTCAGACCGTTGGAGGGCCGGACTATAGTTTAAAAAAAAAAAAAACTATGAAAAAATTCCTATGCCCCCTCCACATATCTTATTTTGAAGTAAAAAAACAAAACGGGAACAAATACAATATTTGTATTTGCATGTGGCCCTCGGGCTGCAGTTTGAGGACGCCTGGTTTAGAGTGTCAGGTCTTGTGTTCGATTTCCGGTCAAGGGCCCATGCGGGAGGCAACCAATTGATGTGTCTCTCTCATATAAATGTCCTCATGCCTCCTCCCTCCCTCCAATTCACTGCCTAAAAGAAAAAAAAAGAAAAAGAAAAAAAATGTAAATCAATAGGGAAAAAAAATTGCCAAATACAAAAAATAAGCAACTGACTCCAAAAGCCACAATACGGTTTATATTAGGTCAAAGTAAAAGTGACTGCAAATATATTAAATTAATATTTGAGTAGTTCTTTTTAAGGTTCAAAATTCTATAAAGTTTCTCCTCCCACTATTAAACTACTGTCTATAATATGCTCTTCAGTGTTTTCAGATGCTTATGAGTTTTTATGTTTTAAAGTACTTACTATACCAGAAAAAGCAGACCACAAATACATATGATTGAAGTTAGAGTAAATGAAATGAAAAATAATCAAAAATTAATTGATACACATCGATATGTGTGAGAGATACCCATTGCTATAAACGAATATGTATTTCTGAAGGCTAAGAATTTGTAGCCATAAATTATAAGACTGAATAAACAAGAAAGTCCAATTCCACTATAATGGTTTGCCCATTAAATGTGGGCACTTTTAGTTTAAAGCCAAAGTTTAATTTAGCCTACTACCTTTTTTGGTGTTTTGCTTCTGAAAGGCTTGAGAGACACTCTGAAACTCTCAATTAGATCAAAACTTCATCAACATATACTTGAGAAAAAAATCAGTGACTAGTTTAAAAATATTACTTAACTACATTAAATAAAATAATGTATATATATATGCCCTAACTGGTCTGGCTCAGTGGATAGAGCGTCAGCCTGCGGACAAAAGGTCCCGGGTTCGATTCCGGTGAAGGGCATGTACCTTGGTGGTGGGCACATCCCCAGTGGGAGATGTGCAGGAGACAGCTGATCGATTTTTCTCTCTCATCGATGTTTCTAACTCTCTATCCCTTTCCCTTCCTCTCTGTAAAAAAACAATAAAATATATTTTTTAAAAAATAATGTATATATATTTTTAAAAGATTCCTTTTAGGACAAAGTGTCAAAATAATCTAACCAATCCAGAATAAGCACCATCAAGACTTAGCTTCACCTTGTATAATTTATTTAAAAATACTTAAAAAAATTTAAGTCCTGTTTGGATGACTAAAATGAATTGAAGAATCATGGACCCAGAGCAAGGAAGAACAGTGATAACTTACAGATGGAAAACAAAGTGAGCCCTATGGTTTCCTGAACTTATTGCCTGGAGACTTCCCAGGTCATGGCACTAAGGAGTTCAAGTGGAGGCTGGTAGATTCCCTAAGTTGAAAAAAACGAGTCTGATACCACAGGGTGACCAAAGTAACTAGGATATAATATTGGAAAGAAGAGAGCTATCCAGATAGAAAAATGCTACAGATCTGAAGAGGACCCCCTCGTATATTCAGCAGAATACTACTGTGCACACATGTGTGAGGAAATGACCCTAAGCTAGGGAAGAACCACTTGTAATAATTAGATGAATAATGTCTGTTGCTCACTAAGGGCTGAGAATAGTTACTATTCTCACCAGCTAAGACATTTTTTAAAACCTCATAATTCCCTGGGCATTGGCAGAGTATTCAGGAATGTCTTATCTGATTGGTGGTAAAAAAGTACCCCTCGAGCAGTGGTCGGAGAACTCATTAGTCAACAAAGCCAAATATCAACAGTACAACAATTGAAATTTCTTTTGAGAGCCAAATTTTTTAAACTTAAACTATATAGATAGGAACATTGTTATTAACTTAATTAGGGTACTCCTAAGGCTTAGAAGAGCTACACTCAAGGGGCCAAAAAGCCGTATGTGGCTCGCAAGCCGCAGTTTGCCGACCACAGCCCTAGAGTAAATACTGCTCTGGTCTTGCCTAACAAATCTTAAAGCAACACTCGAAATATCAAAGTGTTTCCAGAAAACTGAGTCCCAAACAAATTTAAAGAATCTATATATATAAAAGCCTAAGCGACACAATGACTGGTTGCTATGATGCACACTGACCACCAGGGGGAAGATGCTCAACGCAGGTGGTCAGTGTGCTCCCAAAGCTGGGCACCGCTCAGCTGTCCGCCAGGTACCAGACACCAGGCTCATGCTGGTGAACACAGCTCCACAGGGCACGAGCCTCTCCTGCCACAGGTGCAGTGGGGCTGGGATGAATGGGAGCCACGTGGCGCCCTCTCCAACCACCTGCCACTTCGAGGGGTCCTGGATTGCGAGAGGGCGCAGGCTGAGGGACCCCACCGGTGCACAAATCCATACTCTGGGCCTCTAGTATTTATATAAAATGAAAGTATCCAGCACCCAAGAAGATAATATCCACACTGTAGCGTCCAATTAAAAATTATTATTCAGCCCTGACCGGTTTGGCTCAGTGGATAGAGTGTTGGCCTGCGGACTGAAGGATCCTGGGTTTGATTCCAGTCAAGGGCATGTACGTTGGTTGCGGGCACATCCCCAGTAGGGGGTGTGCAGGAGGCAGCTGATCGATCGATGTTTCTCTCTCATCTATGTTTCTGTAAAAAAACAATAAAATATATTAAAAAAAATTATTATTCAGCCTGGCTAATGTGGCTCAGCAGCTGAACGTTGATCCTGGAACCAAGAGGCCATCAGTTAGATTCCTGGTCAGGGCACATGCTCGGGGTTTCAGGCTCCAAACCCATTGTGGGGGCGTGCAGGGGAGCCGGTGAGGGCTGACAGGAGGCAGGCGATCAATGATTCTCTCTCATCATTGATGTTTCTATCTGTTCCCTTCCTCTGTCTCAAGAAATCAATAAAAACATATTAAAAAAATCATTATATAGGCAAAGAAACAAGAAAATATGAACCAATTAAGGAGAATAATCAATCAACTAAAACCAACCCAATTGACCTAGATGTTAGAATTACTGTACAAGAATATGAAATGTTCTTTTTTTTTTAAAAATATATTTTATTGATTTTTTACAGAGAGGAAGGGAGAGAGATAGAGAGCTAGAAACATCGATGAGAGAGAGACATCGACCAGCTGCCTCCTGCACATCTCCCACTGGGGACGTGCCCGCAACCCAGGCACATGCCCTTGACCGGAATCGACCCCAGGACCCCTCAGTCCGCAGGCCGACGCTCTATCCACTGAGCCAAACCAGCTTCGGCTGAAATGTTCTTTATTAAAACTGCATTCTATACATTCAACAAGTAGCAATAAACAATAAGAACTTGAAACTAAAGTACAACTTATGATAGCAATTAAAAATATGAAATACTTAGTAATATAGCTGCTGACAAAAATGTGTAAGATTTGTATACTGAAAACTGTAAAACATTAAAGACTTAGATAAATGGAGATATGCTGTGTTCATGGGTCAAAGGACCCCAAATTAAGATGTCAATTCTTGCCAAATTGATCTATAGATTTAAAGAAATCCCAACCAAAATCTCAGAAAAAAAATTGAGGATGGAGGGTTGAATTTATCAACATGATTCCAAAATCCATAAGGAAATGGACAGGATTTAGAAAAACCAAAAAAAACACTTTGTAAAGAGGAAAAATGATGGAGGGCCAATGTTACCTGATTTCAAGAGATGTAAAACACAATGAAGATGTGATACTGGTGTAAAAACAGAAAAGTGAATGGAACAGAATAGAGTCTATGTGACCTGATGGAGGTGTCATCTAAGGTCACAGCAGTGTGCCATCAAACCAACACATTGTATAATTCAAATTTACACACGCTAATTCTATATCAATTTTTTAAAAAAGAACTATAGACAATATGTAAAACCTTAAACTACAAAACTGCCAAGCCTGGGTTAAAGAAAAGACTTCTTAGTACACAGAAAAAAATAACCCATAAAAGATGAAATTTATAAGTTGGCTTTTTGCTTTTTTAAAGATGATCTAACACTGCATCAGAGATCTACAAATGACAAGCAAACACATGAATAGATGTTCAGCATTTCAGCATTAGTATTTGGGAAATGCAATTTAAATCCAAATGAGATATTTCATACATCTACTCTATTGACTAAATTACACACAGTTATACCAAGTATTGATAAGGATGGACAAGAAGTGGAACTCTCACAGCCCGCTCATGGAAATGTAAAATGTTGCAACCACTTGGTAAAACAGTTTGGCAATTTCTTTCTTAGAAAGGAAAAAAATCCACCAATCCCCGCCCCCTCCCCCTCATCCCACTCATTTATACCAATAAATAAATAAATAAATAAATAAATAAATAAATAAAAACACATGCCCATCTCAAGACTTGTACTCTGGTTTTATCTGATAAATTCAACTCCTCCAAAAAATGAAAAACTGTCCACCAGGTGACTGGATAACCAAATTATAGTATATTCATAAAAGCCTCTTACTTTCCAATTCTGTTCTGTTTGGTTGCATTCACAGCATTTTTTGGCATCTAAAATGATCTGGTTTAGCTAGTATTTGAATCACCAGATTACACAGTGAGGACCAGGAGAGCATATTTTGGCGCTTGTATCTCCAGTCCATAAAATACAAGACAGAGCAGGTGCTCAATGTTTTAAAGTATGGATCACTTAATGAGCGACATGTTATAAATTTTATCATATACCATATTACAGTCAATATCCTTGTATATGTATTTTACACACTTACGTTACTATTTCTTTAGATAGATTCTTACACGTTAAGTTGTACTACTGGATTCTAAACCATTCTTAGCTCCCAGGCCATACAAAGAGGCCACAGCCCAGATTTTAGCTGCCAAGCCCTGTCTTTAGTTCACTGTAAATATAATGAGAAATGTCTATTATAATGACACTACAATTTCCCTGTGAAACTGCCGGAGCCAGACATTTTTGGGGGGGCCAGCTTTTGAGTAAGTTGTTTTTTTGTTTTGAGCCAAATTTGGTAATTCCTAGAAAACCCTTACCTCTCAATCCTTCTCTTCATGTGTGTTTATACTATTTTTCTCATTCTTAGTTTTAACTTAAGAGTGATTCGGCTAACATATTTTATCCAAAAGAGCTAGCTCGTAGATTTATTGATTTTTATTTTTGTTTTAATTTGATTTTTCTTTCCTGCTTTTTGGGGTAACTTCTTAAACATTTTTTTTGGGGGGGGGGCTGGTAATGAAAGTTCTTAAGAGCATTCCTTTTTTAACGTTAAGAGGTGTTTTCTGTGTTAGTTTTGCAACTTTGATTTTGAGGTCCTCCTTTTTCCAAGATAGGCTTGTTTTTAATTTCCAATTGATTCACTTCTATATTCTAGTTTTGTCTATTGGTTAACTTTGTAGCCACAAGAATCTTAAAGTATTTTCCTATCAACACTATTTGTTGATTCTTTGCTTATTCTGACATTTTCTGCTTCAATATTAGCTCTATTATTACACTGTTTTTCATTATCAGGGCTGCTGATTTCTGAATCCAATCTTACCAAGCTTCACACCTCCCTCCCCCCCTGTATAAAGAAGAAAATCATTGCCATCTGTCACCATACTCAATATGCTACTTCACTTCTGACACTGCTGGTCACCATCGGTGGGGGATGGGAGTTCCCCCACACCCAGCAATTCTTAAGATTCTCCAACCAACCAGCTAGGTGTCCTACAACTGAACTCAATTCTGACACGATCTACCTGGAGACAGCATGAAATCTCATAGGTCTCAGAGCCTCAAGAGTATAGTATCTTCACCACCATCAACATCACCACTTCAGATGCCATTGGAAAAGTCCAGATTGTTACCTGGGCTTTGACTGGCTGGCTATAAACCAGAGGTTTGATTAATATAGTAGAGCACTTCACAGAACTCAGGAAAACAATTTACTTATACTAGATTACTCCTTTATGACAAAAACATTTAAAGACACAGCCAGATGAAGAGCACACAAGGGGAGGCCCAGAGGGTCCTGAGCAGGAGTTTGTGGTGCTCCACCTCTTGGAAGTTCCCCCAACCAATGCAGTTCAGGGATTTTTTATGGCGCGAATGATTAAGTCACTGGCTATGGGTAATGAATTTGACCTCCAGTTCCTCTCCCCTCCTAGGAGGAGAGGAGGTTGGGGCCTCTCTGAGGTAAAGGCTTCTAATATGGATCTCATGGGGAAGGAGCCAGGTTCAAGGCTGAGGAAAAAGCAATACAAAGGCCCTGATATGCTAATCATGTTCAAAACATAAAAGCTAGTAAGAAAGGGAGAACTGAAATACAAAGAGAAGACTGAATAAGGTAGGCCTATTAGGATTTTAAATTTCACCTTTGAAGCAAAGGGAAGCCATTAGATTCTGAGCAGAAGTATGTCTGTTATTTTAGAAATATCTTACGGAGGCCACGGGTGGAATGTAGAGACCTCACAGACTACAACAGCCTAGGCACCCAATGATGTGTCTGTGGCTGAAAAATGGAGACTAGATATAGGATTGTCATGAGTCTTCCTCATAGCTCCAAAGTAGCTTGCAAGTATGGTGATGCCTCTTCATTTTGAGCACTGGCCAAGAGAACCTAACCCACATCTATATCACTGTTTCTAGGGGATTACAAATCTCTCTAGTGTGCTCTTGTCCTAGGATACTGAAGCCTATTGAAAACAATGCCCTCTTAAAGCCTGCTGGAGCAATTAGTATATTCTCTGAAATACAATTCAGTAAAGCGATCTTTTACAGATTACACAGAAGCAATGAAGTACCTCCCTATTGCTTCAGAGACAATATTCATTCAACAGCATTTATACAACAAATTGTGTTGAGAACTAATAAACTGCCAATTGTTGTTCTCAATTAATAAGTAAACAAAATATGGAAATGAAAAAAAAAGCAACTGGGTAAATAGGTTGGGAAAGGTCCAGAAGACCTCCCTGGAAAAGTGACATGAGCTACAATGATCAATCAGTGGTTCTCAACCCAGGCTGCACAGTTATCTAGGAAAACTTTAAAAGATGCTATTGCCCAGGCCTCATGCCAGAACAATTAAATCAGAATTTCTGGGTTGGGGCTGGCAACAGTCACAGTTGAGAACCACCGAAAAAACAAACCAATTTTGGTCAGGAGAAGGAGGTTCCATTGTAAAGGTCATGCCTGCCAGGGAGAGGCTGAGGGAAGTCAGAGAGCGGAAGGTGGAGGAGGCAGAAGTCAGATTTGGGGGAGGCTAGTAGTATTGCCTGAGTTTATTCTGAATGCCATGAAGAGCTACTAGAGGGAAAACTAACAAAAAAAATTTCAATCGCTTGGCTACATTCAGCAGACTCACATTTAAGAAAGAAAATGGTACAATTAGTAATTCAAAAACCCTTGAAACAGTAAATTCAATAGGAACATTTCTTTTCTACTAGCTTCTGATTTCAAAACAGGGATCAGCACAGTTATGAGACCAAAGAAATTATATCCTCTACTTGTACCACTTTTAACTTTGGAAGTTTTTTGTTGTTGTTTCTACAGTGTTAAGGATATTTTCAATGTTACTACCCTGCTTGCTATGTATCTAAAAATCAAAATCATTAAGGATCAGTTCTGAAAAGCCAAAGCCTTTAGAATAACACACCTCTCATTCTTTGTTTATGGGAAGAGAAAGTAATCTTATTTCTAAATTCAAGGTTCTATGACTCTAACTGAGCAATTCTGGTAAAAAACTAACATTTTTCCATTGAAGTTAGATATACCAAAACATGTGCATCTGCATTTTCCAGGTTTTGGACAATTAATTACTTTGTAAACAGATACTTGGGACAAAAAATGTTAAGATGAAAATGAGACAGGCTAGTAAGACAGGACAGCAGAATAGGGAAAATTGGAGACAGTTAAAAGCCAAGCAGTTTATAGCCATCTAACAATTCCTATCTTTTGTAACAAAATACCACATGCGGGCGCACATTCGTGGCCCATGTGCAGAAGTCGGTATTTTGTGGAAGAGACACGCTCAAGATGAATGGATTCATAAAAATTAATATTTTTTCTTGAACATTAACTTACCAGACAACGAGTAACTGCACAAATAAGCATAATGCAAATAAATCTATTTTTCTTGTTCTCCGAAAGTGAAATATTTCTTGTTGCACACACCAAACAAGTCAGTACAAGATTAATGACATGGCAATCGGCTGCTAAAATATCCACTGCTAGTATTAGTGGAGAGAAATGGTGCGCCTGCGTATAAGGCACATTAAGGGAAATGAATGCAACGCAATTACAGTAACCAGTCATTAGTGAACATTGTAGTTCACTGTTAATAACTAGAGGCCCAGGGCACGAAATTTGTGCGGGGGGTGGGGGAGGTGGGGTCCCTCAGCCTAGCCTGCGCCATCTCCAATCTGGGACCCCTCAAGGGACATCCCTCTCACAATCCAAGACTGCTAACTCCCAACTGCTCACCTGCCTGCCTGCTCAACACCTAACTGCTCCTCTGCCAGCCCGACCGCCCCTAACTGTTCTCTCCTGCAGGCCTGGTCGCCCCAAACTGCCCTCCCCTGCTGGCCCGGTCACCCCTAACTTCCCTCCCTTGCCAACCTGGTCGCCCCTACCTCCCCTCCCTTGCCAGCCTGGTCGTCCCCACCTGCCCTCCCCTGCAGGCCTGGTTGCCCCTAACTGGCCTCTCCTGCAGGCCTGATTGCCCCCAACTTCCCTCCCCTGCAGGCCTGTTTCCCCCCAACTGGCCTCCCCTGCAGATCTGATAGCCCCCAACTGCCCTCCGTTGCAGGCCTGGTCCCTCCCAACTGCCCTCCCCTGTTGGCCATCTGTGTCCACATGGGGGCAGCCATCTTGTGTGTTGGAGTGATGGTCAGTTTGCATATTACTGCTTTATTAGATAGGATTATGTATACCAGGATATTGTAAAAATTAAGTTACAAAATTTTTATGAAAATGTTTCTTACATACTGTTATATTGGCTGGGCTGCAAAAATATTCACTGTGAGCCACATGTGGCCGGTGGGCTGCGAGTTTGACATGCTTGGTTTACACCTCTCCCCAACTAGAGGGTAAAATAGCTTAAATCACCCTACTCAGGAATCCAATTAGTGCCATTTGCCAACCACACCCAACGACAAATGAAGTTAAGGGAATAAATCCCATTTTGGCATATCAGCATAAAACTGATGAATATTTTGTTGAGATCCTTCCCTAAACTCCCAGCCCTTAAAAACCCTCAAAATAAGTCCCAGTGCTTGAGGAGCATACCTGGGCCTTGCCCTTCCCTCTCTTCTCCCACAGGTGTGCATCCCCTAAACTCTAAGGCTTGCAACCAGGGAGCAATGGGCAGCAGCGGCTCATGCCAGGCTAACCCCTGGACCCTGTCCCCAAGGCCCTCTTTTCTCTGACTTCTTCATTTCCTCACCTCATCCCTCTCCTGTTGCTCCTTCCATCCTAGGCCCTTCCCTGTTTCATTGTCCCCAGCTTTAATAAACATCCTCTAAAAATTACCTGAAATCTTTCCTGCATAAAGTCAAAAACCCACACATACCAGTTGGCCCTAGGCAGAGCCACTAGGGGCAGGTCTCCTTTACAGTAACAAAAGAAAGGAAAAGAAGAAGAAAAAAGAGCCAGTATTTTTAAAGCAAACAGATTATTGATTAAACTATGATCTCTAAAATTCCTTCAGTGCAAAAATAACAAAGGTTACTCATTTACCAATCACAAAAGGACCTAAACTATTCAATGCTGAAAATATTTTTTAAGTGATATTTAAAATCTAGTATGTGTGTGGTGAAGGCCTGGGGGTGGGGTATGGTGGAGGGGGTCAACAGGGAAAAGTGGGACATCTGTAATACTTTCAACAATAAAGATAATTTTTTTTCAAAATCTGTGTGTGTGGACGAAAAGGGACCACATGCTAACCAAACTAGCTCAGAGAAGACCTGCATGGTGGCTTTGCAAACCCAGAGACCTAAAGTAACCACAAAGGGTGGTCTGAAATTAAAACTTTTTTTAAAAATATATTTTATTGATTTTTTACAGAGAGGAAAGGAGAGAGATAGAGAGTCAGAAACATCGATGAGAGAGAAACATCGACCAGCTGCCTCCTGCACATCTCCTCCTGGGGATGTGCCCGCAACCCTCCTTGACCGGAATCGAACCCAGGATCTTTCAGTCCGCAGGCCGACGTTCTATCCACCGAGCCAAACCGGTTTCGGCTGAAATTAAAACTTTTTAACTAAAAGCAGTTTATGGTGGATAATTATGTCCTGGGCCGGTATCGTCCCTGACAAAGGTCAATCTTTACCTTAACTGAGACTATTATCTTTTTGCATCTATGATAACATATCTTTGGAATGTCAAAGTAATTTTCCTTTCCGGACCCCTCAAAGCACAGGTCACAAATCCTCTCATTGTCATTGAGTTAACTGTTGACTGCTAACTATCCTATACCCAACTATGTAAAAGAAGTATGTGTCTATCTTTTTTTTTTTTTATACAAAGAGGAAGGGAGAGGGATCGAGAGTTAGAAACACCAATGAGAGAGAGACATCGATTAGCTGCCTCCTGCACACCCCCCACTGGGGATGTGCCCGCAACCAAGGCACATGCCCTTGACCAGAATCGAACCTGGGACCCTACAGTCCACAGGCTGACGCTCTATCCACAGAGCCAAACCAGTCAGAGCTGTGTCTATCATTTAATCCAATCCCAGAGGCTTCCCCCTGTCCCTCCCCCAATCTATCATCAATGGATTTCATGTAACCCACAAATGTCTCCTCTTTTGATTTTAATGTATAAAATAAGGTGCAAAGCCATCATTTTCCAGAGCATTATCTCAATCTCTTTAGATTTTGCTTCCTGGCAATTGTCGATAGTTTGGCTCAAATAAACTCACAAAAATTCTTCACAGGTTTGAATTTTTTTATATTGACATATATTTTACAAAAAAACTCACAGATGGCCAATTTTCCAAATTCAATTAAATGACAATTACATTTCTGGCCATGATGGACTTCTAGATATCCACCCAGGCTGTGTTTATATCCTTTTTCCTCATTCTTTGGCTGAGAGTTTAGGTCCTATGGGAAAGACAGTGCAGATACAGTACAATGTCCCACTGATTTAAAAATTTAACATTAAAAAGCGCAACCCATTTCCAGATGAGAAGAATACTGTACACACTTCACAAATGTCTTACTGAAAAAGTAAAGGAAGTATGTCTGCTAAGTAATAATAGTTATCATGTACAAATATAAAAAGTAAATAGCTTCTTTGTAAACCATTTTCTTTGGTTTCTGGGACTCTGACATCTTGCAGTCTCCTTTTTTTCTACCCTTCTATACAAATGCTGTTGCCACCCCCCCCCCCCCCCGCTCTCTCTCTCTCTCTCCTTTCCCCTTTGGCATCTATCTCATCTACTGTTTATTCTTCAGTAAGGATAATTCCCAAAACTTTCTTTCAAGCTACAATTTTAAGACATTTATTTTTGTCTATATAATAAAATATCTTGACTTAAAGTTTTTGATAGAACTACACACTCAAAATGTTGAATTCCCATTCACTCAAACAAACATTACCCACTGCCTACTATATTATATTATCAGACACTACTAGAAACAAATGAAAGAGGCATGCTGTCCTCATCAACGGAGTGGAGGTAACAGTTTGGGAATATGAGAAGGCTGGAAAAGGTTTGCAAAGGACTGGGAGGAAATCCCACTAGGAATACCAGGTATTGAACAAGCAGTACTGAAATCCCAGCAGAAGCTGGAGGGCAGGGTATTCAATATTCTGCAGTCTGTGTGGTTGGAAAACTCCTCCATGTCCGGTGGGGAGTGGTGGGAAGCGCACGCGGCAGCTGGACTGCATAAGGAGAGCTGTACCAGACAGGTGTGAAGAAAAGCAAGGGAGATGAGAACACAGCCAGGAGATTGGTCAGAGGAACATTCCCAGGAAGTCTAAGCCAGAGAGTGAAGAGAAAAGTTGGAAAAGAATAAAGAGAGCAGAAAGGACTGGCAATTCAATGATGAATAAAAGTTCTAACAAGAGTAATTACTGAATGTTTATTAGAATCAAGCTTGTATGGATTGCATTATTCAATTCCTATGTATAATAGGAGAAAATGGACTATGTGAGTGAGAAAAGTGGAGGCATGGGAACTTGGATTTGAATTTAAGGTTCCAGGTGATGACAGGGCTTACACATACTATATGTGACTAAGTACACATGCATATGTACAAAGAGAATATGGTAAACTACCAAAAATCAGAGATTATGGATGAAGGAATATGGGAATTCTTTACACGAGTTTTACAATTTTTCTGTAAGATTAAAATTATTCAAAAAGAAAAAGTTTCTTTTTAAAATATATATATATTTTTTATTGATTTCAGAGAGGAAGGGAGAGGGAGAGAAACATCAATGATGAGAGAGAATCATCAATCGGCTGCCTCCTGCACGCCCCCCACTGGGGATCAAGCTGGCAACCCAGGCATGTGCCCTTGACTGGCATTGAACCCGGGACCCCTCGGTCTTCAGGCCGATGCTCTATCCACTGAGCCAAACCAGCAAGGGGAAGTTTTTTTTAAAAAAAGTTCATCTGTTCTCCCAAACGTTACTTGTCCCTACTTCACAGAACCATTTTCCCTGACCTTGAGTACTCTTTGCTATTTCTTTTTCCCACTTCTAACAGAAAGAGAAATCCAAGTTTTATACATCCTAGTTTAGTAATAACTCTTGAAGCCAATTAAGAAAAAAACAAAACGCCGAAACCAGTTTGGCTCAGTGGATAGAGCATCGGCCTGCGGACTGAAAGGTCCCAGGTTCGATTCCAGTCGAGGGCATGTACCTGGGTTGTGGGCACATCCCCAGTAGGAGATGTGCAAGAGGCAGCTGTTTGATGTTTCTCTCTCATCGATGTTTCTAACTCTCTATCTCTCTCTGTAAAAAATCAATAAAATATATTTAAAAAAAAAGAAAAAAACAAAACTAAGCTCTAGAGGTGTAGTATAATATAAAAATATTGGATTGGTAATAAGAGCTCAACGCCCCAGTCACTAAAACTTAACAAGAAACAACCTTAGAGAAGTAAAATAACTTGTCTCAAACTAATATAGCTAGGAAGTGATGGAGCCAAGATTAAATCCAGGCTCGAAACCAAAACCAGTACCCTAGATAAAAACCTTATGAAAATCAGAATTCAATTTTCAATATAGAAGGAATAAGTATCAAACTTACAATGCTCCAGCCAAGTGAACCACCTAGCCAGGGCAAACATCAAACCTTTAAAATATGTAATAATAAATATCATGAGGTTAAGAGACTCTGAAATATTCAAGTTTTTTTTAAATCTTTATTGTTGAAAACAAGTTTTAATTATCAAAATCTGTGCTACAATACAGAATAAAATATTAAGGATAAAAATTATAGCAACAAACAATAATATCTCTTTTAACAAAAGTATTTCATCTGTTGCAGAAATATAATAAAAGCCTATATAATAAAAGCCTAATATGCAAATTGACCAAACAGCAGAACGACTAGTTGCTATGATGTGCACAGACGCTCAACACAGGAGCTGCCCCCTGGTGGTCACAGTGCAGTGGTGGTGACCGTCAGTCAGACATCCCCTGAAGGCTCCCAGACTGCGAAAGGGCGCAGGCTGGGCTGACAGATCCCCTGCCCCCAGTGCATGAATGTTGTGCACCAGGTCTCTAGTTTTCAAGATAATTCTTGCTTTGGGTAATAAGTTGAACTGGTTAACTTCTAAGGTCACTTCCATTTCTAACTGTTACAATCAATCACTTAGTAATTCTGAAGTTAGCAACATCACATATTTTTAAGATCACATTTTCCCAGCTGGTGTGGTTCAGGTGGTTGAGCATAATCCCTCATTCCTAAAGGTTGCTGGGTTCAATCCCCAGTTAGGGCACATGCCCAGGTTGCAGGCTCTCAATCCCCAGTGGGGGTCATGCAGGAGGCAGCTGATCAATGATTCTCTCTTTCTCTCCCTCTCCCTTCCTCCGTGAAATTCAAAAGCTATACGGAAACACATATCCAATACACCTAAAAATCAAAAGGTCTCCCTACTTAGCCCTCCTTGCTTACTTAACCTTTCATCCTCATTTGACCTAAATTCTTTTAGGGTCACCAAGGATTTCTAAGCCAAATCCAAAGGCCACTTCTCATATATTATTCTGAACTCTGTTACATTTGGCTAATAATCCCATTTTTTCAGATTATTCTCTTCCATCCTTATTTCTCCACTAACTTCTTTCTTATCCTCCTCTTCTTGCCATAGATTGTCTTAAGCATCCTGTTACATTTGTCTAAATCAAACCACTCCACTTTGCAGCTCATCATGGAAATGTTTGCCCCAGTTATGCAGTTAAGGCTCTAATTTATATCTGAATTCCCGTAATACTGCCATTTCCTGTTTGATGAATCTATTTCATTCTAGGCTTAATCACTTCTGGCCTTATCAATTCCAACTGTTGCTTGAGCCTATCCAGCCAGCACTCACTTCTCAGCAGTTACGTCATCCCAAAGGGTGGAATACAAGACTACTGATGGTATGTTGTAACGATTTTAAGTGGTCCACAGAGGAATATTCAAAATTATATTTTAAAACATGTTGGGGAAAAACTGTAAAACCAAATAATCATGTACATTTTTCTTTTAATTAAAAGACAATTGACTGAATTAAAGAAAGATATTGACATATGATTTGAAGATAAAGCAAAAATTGTGAATGACTTGGTTGAGAAATACTCGCCACTGGGAAATCCATGTAGCACAGAAGTTAAGCATTTGGACTCTGGATCAATGATTTGAATACCACTTACTAGCTAAGTAATTTTGAACAAATTATTTAAATCTCTTTAAATCCCACATATATAGTGGGAATAAAATAATCCACCTCCTGGGCTTACTATATGGATTGAAAGAGATAATGTACAAAATGTTCTTAGCTCAGTGCATGGCATGGTAAGTGCTCAACAAATATTAACATTTACAATTATTCTTGATCTCTTCTGGCCATCATGCCTTCACTTGTAATCAACTGGGCAGCCAATGTATACTATAGGCAATTTTCCATATATGAATTTTCTGCCCCAAATTTTCCTTACCTGTTTGTATAACCCTTATTTTTATCTTCTGGTATGAATAATAATAAAACAAAATATCACACAATAACTTCTATTATTCATAACCCTTAAGACTGTGGATACCTTGGCAGTGGGACCCAAAAGCCATTTTCCTCTAATTCACTGGGCCTTATAAAATTAAAAGAATCTCTGATGCAAAAATGAAAAGAAACCTCACGATGCATAGTACATAAGCTATTTGAAAGCTCTGCTACTATTCTCATGGGTACATAAAGCGGGGAAAATGACAGGGTATTCTTTTGCTCCACTAAAACATTCATCAGCTGAACCTGAGTTGTGGGTCTATTGTACTGTTTCCTAATCTCATTCATTCAATGACCCATAATAAACTCTAGGTATATGCCAACTACTATACAATGTAATGGGGGCACGGAAACAGTGTAGAAACGGAAAACAGATCAGTACTGGTGAAAACAAACAAGTAAACTGAAAATGACCTGATAAAATGCTATATAAATAATATCCATCAGTGCTTTCAATACTAGCTATGCTCTATAAACGCTGATTAGACTCCATCCTTCTGTAATGCGGAGCACCAGCAGCACCATAGAGGTGAGTACATTACATTACATTAACACTAATTGTAGTTATTTTGTGTTCAGACTCTAGGTATCTGCTACCCATATCAAAGTTTCTGTCTCCCAACTAGACAAGTGCTGAAACTCAGTAACAGCCCTGGTTTAATCTGATTTGTGAACAAATACGTGCACACACAAGCCTGAAACCATGACTGGCATTTGGTCAAAATAACTACTAGAAATACAACTACTAAAAGATCAGTATATATTTAGCCTTTCTGGAGGTCGGTAAAAAACACACACAATAGAAAATTTACTGAAGTTAACCTCTCTAGAGAATACTTTTACCCACAAAGATGTCCTGGCTGATGCATCAATTGCAATATTGAGAAATTTAAAATGTCAAGACTTCAGCCGAAACCGGTTTGGCTCAGTGGATAGAGCATCGGCTTGCGGACTGAAAGGTCCCAGGTTCGATTCCGTTCAAGGGCATGTACCTTGGTTGCGGGCACATCCCCAGTAGGAGATGTGCAGGAGGCAGCTGATCGATGTTTCTCTCTCATCGATGTTTCTAACTCTCTGTCTCTCTCCCTTCCTCTCTGTAAAAAATCAATAAAATATATTTTAAAAAAATAAAATGAAATGTCAAGACTTCTAAGCAACAGTTAACAGACTAAGATAAGCTTTCTTTGTGTTACCCTATTTATAAGGTGACAAGTCTCAATTTACTGAAAGTGTATTAGGTATAACTCAAGTCAGATCATTTCTAGATCTTGTTCACTGGAAGAATAGGGTTCTGTACCAATTTGTGTAACAAATGTCAATGATAAGTTCTTACACAAATATGGTATAAGTATTTGTACAAGTGACTTATAAATTGAAGTAGTGTTTGGGGTGTGGGAGGAAACCATTCAGAGGGAGAGAGGGACATAACAGTATAATCTTCAAAGACATTTTACCAGTAAGAAAGGTGACATGGAGTAGAGATAGGCAGAGACAGGGGCAGGAATAAGCCAGGACTTCTGTATTTCAGCTATAGGTAATATACTGATTCCAGGGTTACCGATTGTACAGCATGAAGAAGAAATCTTTAAGAAACATAATTCAGTATGGAAGCGTGAACAGCCTTAAAAAATAAAAAGAGGACATGAAATCTATTTCTTCAACTTTCCAAAGAATATTTTCTCCATTCTGAGAAAATGCAGATTACATACTGCTTGGGAGAGAGTATCTTCTATCAATATTCTGCCACTAGCCCTCCACTACTATTGACCTTTTATTAGGTACTGAGCACAGTCATAAACCCTCTACATACATTATCTTTGTCAATCCTACAGCAAGCCCTCCAGGAAGGTACTGTTATTATCACCATCTCCATTTTAAAGATGAGGAAATATTTTATCAGTAAGAGTCCAGAAACCTAAAAAATTATAACTGATACTGTAGTTAGTTTTACTGACTGTCCTTGAAATAAAAAAAGGTACAAAAATTAGCTTGTATCCCATCCCTAAAGTAGCTATAATCCATTTTTTACACCTTCACATACCATGTTTCTATACTGAAGTCAAACAGAAGAAACTAGGTTAATAAAGCTGTATCTTATTTAATTTCCATAGTTCATAAAATTACAAGGCAGGGTGGCAGTTTGATGGTTTAGGATCCCCTTGGGTTCAGACAGTCTGGATCTGAATCTATACAGCATCACCAACACTGCTGTATGACCTTGGTCGAACTGCTTTCATCTCTTAGATTTCATTTTCTCACCTTTAAAATGGGGATGATGATAATAACAGCACCGCCCGGAAAGGCTTGCTGTCAGATTTAAGAAGGTAATGTGTACGAAGAGCTGATTACTGTGCTCAGTACACAGAAAAAGGTCAACTAACGGTGGAAGGCAGAGCAGCCACATATATTATTAACTCACCAGACCAAAACAGAAAAGGTAAAAAGCCTGTGTTCTGAAAATCCTCTATAGAAAAGGAGAGGCTATGAGACCACATGCTTCAGCTGTAACGCAAACTAACGTATGCCCAATGGTTTTTAGTAGATCAATGCATTTGAGTTGGGTCAGAAAAGATGCTGCAGTGCATCGGAGACACACACCTAAAAATGGCTCCAGTCCGAGCAGCATCTTAATTACCAATAGAGAAGGTTAAAGCTACTTTTAACCAATGCCGGAGGAAGGCTTGGTGGGCGCTGACCTATCACCCTATCCTTCCTATTAGCAAGGAAATAAGCGATCGAGCACTGAATCACGGATCCTGAGGCTTCCAGTGCATTCCAAGGGAAATCTTTCAGCAGGGCAGCCTTGGGACAATATTCAAGGACCCTAGCCTAGCGGGGTCAGAATCTCTGAGCCTACGCTCCTCCATCAGCCAATGCGGACATCCGGGTCGCTCCAGAAGCCAGCACACAAGCATGCAGGGCATGTCCAAAAAATATCTCAAATCAAGTCAAAACAAATGCACATCCCTTTACAGGAATCTGACGCATTCCTCTCGCGCAGAGAAGAAATGCTCAGTGTTCCTATTGGCTCTCCTGCCCCTTTCTTCCAGGCCCATCATGGGGGCCGTGATCGTCACGCCGATAACTCGGACTGTACCGCCAAGCAGGGAGCTGCAGAGTGGGACCGACCCCGCAGGTCAGCGAATGGAGGCCTCGGGGGCGAGAGCCTAGCGAACCCTCCGCGGGAGTCGGGGCAGCGCGTCCCCAGCGAAAGGAGGGTCGGTCCCGACTCCCCAGCGCGCCGCTCCCGGAGTCGGGACTGAAACCCGGGCTCCCGAACCCCGCTCCTTGCAATTCCACCCACACTGCACACGCACCGGAGGCGGCTAGGAAAGGCCCCGGAGGAGCCTGAGGCTATTGGGGGAGGGGGGGCGCACGCCCCACGCAGGAGAGATCGCGACCCTCGCCCATCCCGCTGGATGGAAACCCCCTTCGCCTGCCGGCCGCGCGCGCCGTTCCCCCGCCGGGCCGACCCGGGGCGGGTGGGAGAGGCCGACTGGTCCGGAACTCCCGCTGCAGACCACATGGGGCGGGTCTGACTCCGTTTTCTCGCTCCCGATCAGGAGGCCGCGACTTCCCGGGGCACGGAGAGGGTGGTCGCCGCAGAGGAGGGAGGGGATGCCCGGAACCCAGGCCCTCTCCACGCGGCTCCCCAGTGTCGGGTTGCTCCCACGCCCGCCCGCCCCGATGGGGCCCGCGTTGATCTCGGCTCCTCCGCCCGCGCGGCTTTCCTTACCGGCCAGGGTGTCGAGCCGAGCGTGTGTGTGCACTTCGAGGGTCTCCGCGAGCTCTGATCCCAGGAAGCAGGTGGCTGAAGGGCCACCCGACTGGCAGAGCCGCAGCTGCGGATGGACAAACCGCCAAAGCACTTTCGCTGCCGCCCGAGAGGGAGAGAGCGAGCGAGAAAAAGAAGCAAGATGGCGGCTAGCCAGCCCCTACGTATGACGTCATGCCGCGGCGTACGTAAGGCAATCGCCGCAGGACCGCCCTCGGCGCACAGACGGGCCGGACCACGTGAAGCCTCCGTGGCGGCGCAACCCCGGCGGAAGGCGACGTCGCCACCTGCTGGACGGAGGGACTTCTGAAGAGACCATGGCTATGCCTCACGGAAGGGAGCAGCACTCTGGCAGGTTTGGCAGTGTGTTTCAAAATTAAACTAGGAATCATCTTTAATCTTGATATTTGACAATATCTTGATTTTTTTTCAGAAAGGTACATGTTCAGTATTCATAATACCAAAACCTGCCGTTGATACAGACATAGATAAATGCATTATAAAACATCCATATTATGTAATACTTTTGAAGCCATTAAACTCAGAATAATATTTAATGACCAGAAAAATGCTCCTTACGCCATCATATGCCTGAGCAGTATAGAGGGAGTGGAGATAGAGAGAAGTAGACAGGTTTGGGATATATTTCGGAGCTAGAATATACTTTTCTTGTATGAGCTGATCGCTTCTAAATGGGCGGTGGGGAGTGTGAATTGAAGTGTCCATGACAAACGTGTAGATTAATGGCTAGAATAGCTGGGTGGATGACTGACATTTATAGAGACTATGGAGATGGGGGAAGAAAGGAAAACAATGTGGTTGGTAGAGCAATAAAAATTAAATATTAAAAAAAAGGAAGAATTAAAATGTGGACATGTTAAATCTGAGATGTTCGTGCAATGTCCAACTGTAGGTTAAGTATGTCAGTGACATGCATGTCTAGAGCTCAGAGAGGAGGTGGTATTGGAGACGGCGATTTCGTGTGTTTAAAAATGGTGGGAGATAATAAATTCTCAGAGACAGAGTGGGGGAGGGGGAGAAAACAGGGTCAGACCCAAGGAACAACAACATTGAGGGGTTAGGTGCAGGTGGAGCGCTTAGCAACTAACATGAAGGAGAAACCAGAGAACTGGAAACCCCAAAGAGGATGATGTCACAAAAGCAGGTAGAGCAGAGATTTACAAGAAGGTGTGAGCAATCAGCTCTGTTCAATGCTGCTGAGAGGTCAAGTCCCGTGAAGAAGGAGCCACAGGTGCCCATTGTGTTTGGCAATGTGGAGGTAGGTCACTGGTACCTTTTGCAAGAAATTTTGGTGGAGCAGTGAGGTCAGAAAGCCACATGGTAGTGAGCAAAATAGATGTTGAGAAACTGAAGACTCGATAAACAAGTCTTTCCAGATTGGAAGTTGTTGTAAACAAAGTAGTGCCTGGAGGGAATGTGGACTAAAGAGGGGGCATTCTAAAGTATTGGAGAGAGTAGGTCATGTTTGTCTGATGATGGGAATCATCCAAAAGGAGGAGGTGGGCAGCAATAAGGTAGCAGAGAGATGGGACCTAAAGGAGGCAAAGACATGGGAAGGTGGGAGGGTGAAAACAGAGCTGATCCAGGATTCAGCTTTGAAGGAGAAATAGGTACAACTCTAGGGACCTTTGATGATAGTTGACGGTGGAAACACTGATGGCTTCTCTTTTCTCAGTGAAGTAGGGGACACGGTATTCTGCTGGGAGGGCTGAGTGTGTGTGAGGAGGAGAGGATCCAAAAGTTAGCTCAGTGAGTGAAGAAGTAAACCTAGTGTGAGGAGCCCTGTAGGACTGGCACGCTCTGCAGAGAGCGTGTTGGAAGCCTCTGATTATGGATGTAAACTATGCGGTTCAGTTTATTTATATGATTTCTCCAGCAGTGGTCAGCTCTTTGGTACAGCTATAGAGAAGACAGATAGTAAGATTCCTCCGTGCTGGGTTTTTTTCAGGCAAGCTTAATGTGAAGCTTATAACTGAGAGACAATAATTATAATATTGTGTTTGAGCATGTGGTGTATGTGTAGAAAATGGTAACCGTGTCTATTTTATGAATTATCTATGGTATATATTTTTCCTATTACCATTTATCCCCTCTTCCACCTTCTCTGTCCCCACCCTAGAATCACCATACTGTTGTCCATGTTCTGCGGTATATTTTAAATCCAAAGACTTCCTGCCACTTCTTTTGGTTGGAACTGTCTTCCCCATCAATATGGTGGTAGAATTGTCACTGTAGCAATGTTAGAATAAATAAAATAATAAACAGAGGAAAATCACAGGCACTCCTCTCCCCCCACCCCCGTATCAATGGTCTTTTGAAATGGAAAAGCTTGGCTGCTATAGGGTCATTGCCTGCTGCTGACTGTCGCCAAGAGCACAGGGAAGCATTACCTGGGTGAATTTCCCGCAACCCTCCAGGATCCAGTCCAGGCTGTCATAGTCTCAGAAATATCTTCCTGTAGCAATGCCTAGCAGCTCCAGCATTCAGATGAGCATACATTAATCAAGGTCATGAAACAATGCATGTTAATACAACCAGAATATTCATGGATTGATTTCCAAGAGCTATCATTTATATACCTGAATACTAAAGACTGAAAAGCCAGTGCATTTTCTATATAGACTTCCAGGAAACCAAAGGCATTAATCAGAAGCTTGCTTGATGAGCACGGATTTGGAAGGAGTAGAGATCTGTGGTATAGCTTGTTCCTGATTCATCTAGCTCTATGACAGGATGAGTTTGTTCCAAAGATAGAAATACTCAACATTCCACATTGATCTCCAATACAATAGGGACTTCGTGCTGTGCTGTTGATTTGGGCTCCCTCTCTCCTTGATAGCACTGGTCCATGGTGCCCCTGTGTGCTCCTTTCTCTGTTTCCATGGCTACCCAAACCTCTTACTAATATTCTTTCACTAAAAATCAACTTACAGTCAAGCCAGGCCAGTTTGTGTGTGAAAGATGACTTTGCTTGCTTGTGCTCTTATCCATTGCATGTGATCTTAAAGTTTAGCGCTCAGAGAGCAGTCTTATTTCCCTTATTTCCAATATCTTGAGGAAAATCTATAGGTATCGGTACAATTTCCAAAGCCAAATAATATTCTTCTTTTATTTTTTTAAAATATATTTTATTGATTTCTTACAGAGAGGAAGGGAGAGGGATAGAGAGCTAGAAACATCAATGAGAGAGAAACATCGATCAGCTGCCTCCTGCACACTCCCTATTGGGTATGTGCCTGCAACCAAGGTACATGCCCTTGATCGGAATCAAACCTGGGACCCTTGAGTCCCCAGGCCGATGCTCTATCCATTGAGCCAAACCAGTTAGGGCTAATATTCTTCTTTTAAAATTTACTTTGTTTTGGCTTATTCACTCCTACTACTTCTTCAGTGTAAATACATTTGTCATAACAAAATATTTTCATGACACATTGAATGAAAACTTGTCATGTAATTTCAAGCTCTGCTTTTTAAACAATAATTTTAGAGTAACATTATCAAATTGCCAATTGGGGATATAAAATCAGGCACACTAGTTTCTTATTGAAAACCAGTGGATTCTCCAAATAGCATGACCTATTTCCTTTGTCATTGCCCAGCCTTATTAAGCTAATGGTTTTATTGAATTTCTACCCTTCTCATTGGGATTGATTCTATAAACCTGTAGGCACTGAAGACTTATGGGATATAAGTTTCCCCAGTAGCCAAAATTAGAGTGTTTCTGTGAAACTTTTCATAAGCCCAAATGGTGCAAAGCAAGAAAGCAATTACCACTAATTTACATGGAAAAATCTTTGAGTGTTCCCCCAAAATATCCTGCTAAATCAAATATCCTTAATTATGTCCAGTTTTACATTGAGCTAACACCCTTGCCAGCTCTCTTGCATTTTCCTGCTACCTTAGGACTCACCTTCCTAATGGATGCACAGAATCAACCGAGATAAAGCAGAGGTGCTCACAGACATGGTCAGAGCCCTGGCGGCTTTGAACTGAGATGCTGAGTGTGGCTCCTGAAAAGGAGCTCGCAGGGCCACTCTCACTGCTCAGGTGTGCGCTGCCCCTGTACACCTCACTGTCAAACGTTGGGCAGAACACTATTTTCACTTTGCCCTTTCACATAAAAGCGAAAATCCTCTTCAGATTTCTTTGGGTCAGCAAAAAGAGGTAATAATGGAGGTCGTTCATGAAAGCAAAGTGGTGTAATGTTAATTTTAAAAAAGCAGGGGAGACCTGTATTAGGGGAAAAATAAAAGGAATGATGAAGGCATCATGTGTTACTAGTTGCAATGTTTCTTAAACATTTAGGTGCACATGACAGTTTTGGTTTCTTTTCACCAGTGGTCTCTAGCAAATCATACTTAATAAAATCGAAACATTATAAGCCTGATGTAATGAATGCTGTAATACCCAAATACTGTATGAAAATGTAATCTTATTTATGAATGTCAACAGATATTATAACTTTGCTAATAAAGATAAGAAAAATATTGCCAGTGCTTTGAAAAATTACCTTGGCCAACTTTAGAAGGTTATATATTAAATGAACTATATATTGTATGTGTTATATATAAAATATTACATTACTGTAATTTATCACTCTATTAGCTCAATAAACCTTTTTTTTTTAAAAATATATTTTATTGATTTTTTACAGAGAGGGAGAGAGATAGAGAATTAGAAACATCGATGAGAGAGAAACATCGATCAGCTGCCTCCTGCACATCCCCCACTGGGGAAGTGCCCACAACCCAGGTACATGCCCCCGACCGGAATCGAACCTGGGACCTTTCAGTCCGCAGGCCGACGCTCTATCCACCGAGCCAAACCGGTTTCGGCAAACCTTTTTTTATAATGAAGTAAAAGGTACATTTTGGCGAAATGTTATTTATTTTTCACAAGTCATATGTTAATACGACCCCAAATTTCACCAGAATTTTCTTAGCTGTGAGGAGAAACCAAGTTCTTAGAACAATGGCTCCAAGTCAAGAGGGTGTGGCATTGTTAATGAGCAAAATTTGGGAGCCCTGGGAAGAAGGCAGGGGAAGAGGGAGGAGATGGGAGAAAACAGACTTGCAGACTCAGCTCTGCCTGAGGCTGGAAGTTCACCTGAGACAGGAAGTGAGTAATGAAAAAGGTCAGGAGACCAAAGGGCAAGGGGGTGGGTCTAGGGAATGCAGAGCAGAAAAGGTGACAAAGGAAATTAGCCAAGTAGTAACTGAAGATACAAAATAGGCGATTTCTTAACTTTTCGGGTCAGAAAATAGAAACTGGAGATATTGCTAATAGATGTAAATACTACCCCATAATTGTCTCTAAAATTGTAACTTTGGCTGCTGTCTGCAGCATTAAATTTTAAGACACTTTAATTTTTTGCTGCACAACCACCTGTATATGACATGTGTATATGAAACCACCCAGTTTCAAATTTTTTATTGCTCCATAGTAATTAAGAGAGGTAAAGCTGAAGGTCCTTTTTTTTTATGGCAGTGGAACAGGGTATTTTGAATAACTCTGACCGAAAAGAGAATTTCATATATTACAGAGAATGAGTAGTCTATGTCTGGTTCAGATTTTGTTTCTTTAGAGTAGTCTCCATTCTTATTTCTGCTGGGGTTAATTAAAAGTCACTTCAGATATATTTCTTTGAGTCTCAGTGATATAATTACTTCGAATGGGAATTAGTAGTATAATACTCTAAGGATGGGACCATTGGTAACTTCGTAGGGCACAGTCTTGATCAGAAGAAGAGCGAAGAGGAATAGTGACTGAAAGAGAATTGAGGGAACCTTCTCAAAGTACTTAACAGCCTGGGTAAATTGCAGTGAAATGAAACTCTCATTTCAATACCCAGTATTACCTATAGGAAACTTGTAATTGCAAAGTCTTAATCATAAAAGGTTAATAAAATAGTCCCACCATGCCCAGCCAGCATGGCTCAATGGTTGAGTGTTGACCTATATGACCCAGGAGGTCACGGTTCGATTCCTGGTCAGGCATATGCCGGGTTGTGGGCTCCATCCCCAGTGTAGGGTGTGTAGGAGGCAGCCAGTCAATGATTCTCTCTCATCATTGATGTTTCTCTCTCTCCCTCTCCCTTCCTCTCTGAAATCAATAAAAAAATATTAAAAAAAATAGTGCCACCTGTTAGGCTCCATGTGACCAGGCCACCTGCTCAACCTTGAGAAGATGCTGGTAGAGCAATGAGTCATCCCAGTTTGCATGAGACTGTCATGACTTTGATGCCTCCTGTGACTCAGGAACTTTCTTAGGGCATAATGGGACAGTTGGTCACCCTGTGCTGGCCACAATGAAGTGGAGACATGGGTCTTAGTTTCAAGCTTCTTACACTTTAAAGTTTCCTTTTGATCTCTGCTATCTGCCTGTCAAGATGCCCTTGATGAGACCACTAATAGGAAGGGTTCTTTGTCTGATTCTAGAGAAGGTCCTCTTAATCTTGAGGAGCTAGAACACTGGGAATCTGGGCCTGAGGAGCCCCTGGCAGCAGTTGGACACGTTGGTGTGGTTCCCACCTGGCTGTTATTGCTGCATTAACTCCTTCCACCCCTTTATAGCTTCGAGTTAGCAAATGCCCGCTGGGGCCAGCACTGCGCTAGGTCCTCTGCACATGTCATTTTGCACGGCAAGCTGCAATACAGATACTAACACTGAGGCTCAAAGAGGACAGGTGAGCTGCTTTGAACTCACAATGCATTTTGGTGATTGAGCTGGTGTTTGAGCGGAGGTCTAATTTCAAACCAGCTGATGCCCTCATCTCACTGCTGCATCTGTGAGTATCTGTGCAGGCAGAGAGAGGGAGAGAGAAAATGCTAATTTCATTTCCAGGCTGACTGTACCTACAGAAAATCTCCATTTGGCTCTGCTTTCATGAATGCCCAGCTGTGAGTGCATTACTTACCTCGACTCTTAGCTTGTCGGGAACGGTAACCGGGACCCGTGTCTGCTCCTGTTTCCTGCGCTTGCAAACCCGCAGCCATGCGTGAGTGCATCTCCATCCATATTGGCCAGGCTGGTGTCCAGATCGGCAATGCCTGCTGGGAGCTGTACTGCCTAGAACACGGCATCCAGCCCAATGGCCAGATGCCAAGGGACAAGACCATTGGCGGGGGAGATGACTCCTTCAACACCTTCTTCAGCGAGACAGGCGCTGGCAAGTATGTGCCCAGGGCCGTGTTTGTAGACCTGGAACCCACAGTCATTGACGAAATTCGCACTGGCACCTACCGCCAGCTCTTCCACCCTGAGCAGCTGATCACAGGCAAGGAAGATGCTGCCAATAACTATGCCCGTGGACACTACACCATTGGCAAGGAGATCATTGACCTCGTCTTGGACCGAATTCGGAAACTGACTGACCAGTGCACAGGCCTTCAGGGCTTCTTGGTTTTCCACAGCTTTGGTGGGGGAACTGGTTCTGGGTTCACCTCCGATTGTAGTCTCCATCACTGCATCCCTCAGGTTTGATGGAGCTCTGAATGTTGATCTGGCTGAATTCCAGACCAACCTGGTGCCCTATCCACTCATCCACTTCCCTCTGGCCACATATGCCTCTATCATCTCTGCTGAGAAAGCCTACCATGAACAGCTTTCTGTAGCAGAAATCACCATTGCATGCTTTGAGCCAGCCAACCAGATGGTGAAATGTGACCCTCGCCACAGTAAATACGTGGCTTGTTGTCTGGTGACCTGGTCCCCAAAGATGTCAGTGCTGCCATTGCCACCATCAAGACCAAGCGCAGCATCCAGTTTGTGGACTGGTGCCCCACTGGCTTCAAAGTTGGCATTAACTACCAGCCTCCCACTGTGGTCCCTGGTGGAGACCTGGCCAAAGTACAGCGAGCTGTGTGCATGCTGAGCAACACCACAGCTATTGCTGAGGCCTGGGCTCGCCTGGACCACAAGTTTGACCTGATGTACGCCAAGCGTGCCTTTGTCCACTGGTACGTGGGTGAGGGCATGGAGGAAGGAGAGTTTTCTGAGGCCCGTGAGGACATGGCTGCCCTTGAGAAGGATTATGAGGAAGTTGGTATGGATTCTGTTGAAGGAGAGGGTGAGGAATACTAATTCTTTTCAGCCCTGCAACATGTCATACTCAGAACTTCAGGTCCAACAGCTGACAGGCATTAAAGCTTTCTGGTTAGATTTTCTTTGCCTTTACTTGTGATCATGTCTGCCTTTTTTTCCCCCCCCATGTATACCTGTACGATTTCCCCTTCATGTTTGAAAGTAAAGGCATGGAGAAAGAAAAAAAAAAAAAGAATGCCCAGCTGTGCTCAGCATTTTCCCCGTGCACCTGCTGATCCTCATATTTTGGACAATGTGGTAACCCAATCTGTGTCAGAATAACTGCTCATTCTTGGTTTTATCATCATAATTTAAAAGCTTGTAAAGGCTTCTAAGAGTTACCAGCTGGTCTAAATCTTACCTTGTGTACATGTCTTAGATTTGTACCAAAGGAATACTGTGAGTACCTCGAGGGAGAACCTCGATGACATAAGCAAACTGTAGTCATGGGAACATCTTGGAGGCAGTTTGTTTGTGAACTGCTGTCCCAGCGACATAAGGCAATGCTATAGCGACTCCGGTAGAAGCAGTTTGGGGATTTGATGGCCACCAGAGAGATTCTCAGGGGGCTTTCTAGAGGGAACAAAAAACATTTGGCTAGCTGCTGGCACATTTGTATTCATTCAACAAATATTTATTGAGCTCCCATTATTATACTCTAGGTGCAGTAGAGAAAGCAGAAGAAAAGATAAAAGATTTTTAAAAAGTCCCTGAAACCCTGGCCAGTTTGGCTCGGTGGATAGAGTGTCGACTTGTGGACTCAAGGGTCCCAGGTTCGATTCCGGTCAAGGGCATTTACCTTGGTTTCGGGCACATCCCCAGTAGGGAGCGTGCAGGAGGCAGCTGATCGATGTTTCTCTCTCATTGATGTTTCTGACTCTCTATCCCTCTCCTTTCCTCTCTGTAAAAATTCAATAAAATATATTTTTAAAAAGTCCCTGAAGTTACTGAGCTTTCATTCTGGTGTGGGAGACAGATAATAAAACAAGTACAAAGGTATTTTCAGACAGCAGAGTACAAAGCACCAAGTACTTCTAATTAAATCTTTAATTGTGATTGATTAAATTTATTGCAAGAACCCTTTAGGTTGATAGGTCCAATGGTTTATTTCACAATAAATGTGAAGATTTCTTTGTGAAAAGAACTAACAGTATGATTAAATGCAAAACTGTCTAGTACCGATTCTAAGAGCCATGACATTTCAGATAAAACCAATGTTTTCCATGGTTGACAGTTTAGAAGCATCCTCAGACAGGTTTCAAATGTCACCCACAATTTCTTAAGTTGGCTTAACACTTGTTCACTTTCTTTGGTGTCTCATGCCTTAGAAGGGAGTGGGAGGTGAGAGGAGGAGGGTGATGTTATTATGTGCTGTTCCCTGTGGGCTGCTTGTATATAAAAATGGCATGCTAAAATCGTTAGAATGGTGCTTGTTGTGTCTAACTGGGATGGCAGTGGTATTTTATTTTGGAAAACATAGAAAGGAAGATCCCCAGATATGAGTGCCTTGATTGTCCAAACCATTTAGTGGAAACCATAATACTGCTCTGAGAGATGAAAAAACCCCTACAGGAGTGAAACATTTGTCACTCTGGCTCAATTAGAGCAGGGTAAGGACCTGAATGTAACTCGCTCTCTTCTGATAATTTTGTACAGATAACTTTTCTGAAATATGTAAATTGAAAGAATGACTGATTACAGAAAAAGGAATGCTGCCTAAAATGTTAGAAAGGGACTCAACTCTTCAGAGTTAAGGAGATTAACCTGGTGTTTAAGAGTACTTGGTGGGAGTAAAAGCATTCTTTTAGGTGAGATGTCACCAGCATTGAGTAGAAACTGTTCATATACAGATGATTTTCTTTCTCTAGATCAGGGGTGGGGAATGTCTGGCCTGAAGATCGTATAAGGCCCGCCAAATAATTTGGTCTGGCCCTGCCAAGAAATTAGGGGTGAGTTAATTAAATATTTGACCAAATACAGCAGGCTGATTTTTTAAGTTGATAATTTTGTATGGCCCTCAAATGACGTTATAAATATCCAAATGGCCCTTGGCAGAAAAAAGGTTCCCCATCCCTGCTCTAGGTGGTAGTCCTCTGTTAATCAATCTGCATCATACGTTTTTGATATTTTAATTGTTTTTGTATGTGTGCCACCTGCAAAAGCTTCTCCCTTTCTAATCATCTTGGGGGGGGGGGCAAATAATTTTGCCAGTCAAATGATAATTTATTTGAAAAGGCATGAAGAAAAATTTAGAAAATAGAAAGTTAGATACCAATTTTACACAATTAGCAAATTGATTTTTATGGTATTCAAATTGACGTCAGACAAAAAGAATTTCCTTTTCCTTATGAAAGAATTTACAAAATCAGAGAAAACATACCATTCAGTCAAGTATGGTCTGGTGAGTATATCATTATCTTTTATATAATAAACTCCCAAAGGCATATGGGAAATAACTTCACACAAATTTTCTATCCCTACTGGGCTGAAGCAATTAGCCTGGAAATTTTTTTTTTTTTTTAAGGATTGGCTTTCAAACAGTTGCCACTTCACAGACTGGTTTATAGGTTGACATATGACCTCCTGGTTCATAGGTCGACACTCAGCCACTGAGCCACACTGGCCAGACCCAAGGATACTTTTAAAAAATTGATTTTAGAGAGAGAGGAAGGGGGAAGGAAAGAGAGAGAGAGAGAGAGAGAGAGAGAGAGAGAGAGAAACATTGATGATGAGAGAGAAACATTGATAAATTGCCTTCCACAAATGCCCCCACCAGGGATTGAACCCACAACCTGGTCGACACTCAGCCACTGAGCCACACTGGCCAGACCCAAGGATACTTTTAAAAAATTGATTTTAGAGAGAGAGGAAGGGAGAAGGAAAGAGAGAGAGAGAGAGAGAGAGAGAGAGAGAGAGAGAAACATTGATATGAGAGAGAAACATTGATAAATTGCCTTCCACAAATGCCCCCACCAGGGATTGAACCCACAACCTGGCTATGTGCCCTGACCAGGAATTGAACCCTCTACCTTTTGGTGCACAGGACGATGCACTAACCAACTGAACCACACCTGCCAGGACTATGTTATTTTTGGAAGAATCTACAGATTTCTACTGGTGAGCTATTCCACATCAACATGCTATTCTATATTTTCTGGGCTTCTTTTATGTTTTTTAGGATTCGTAAGACTATTTTTAGGACTCTCAAGTATGAAAACCATTAAAGATGTATTTAAAGATACATTTACAAGAGTATAGTGAAGATTTGGAAACCATCCACATGTCCAATAACAGAGGAATAATTAAATAAATTGAAAATAGTTTGGTGTATGCATTAATAGAAAGTTGTATCAATAAAATTATACTTTTAAAGAATCTTCAATGACATAAGAAAATCTTATTATCATATTACAGAATTAACAAGAGATTACAGGGATTTAAGCTGTCTTTATTATATATATTTTGGGTATGTTCCAAATTTTCTAAAATGAACATGTTTTATTTTTATAACTGTTTTTTTTTCCTTTTAAGAATTTGTTGGAAGCAAGTAAGTTAAGCATTTGCCATCTGACTGTACAGGAACATCGGGAAACCAGTTTCTGACTCAGCGGATGAGCTCATCCAACAAGAAACAGTAATTCAGATGTAAATTTCCTAGCTAAACGCTGCCTGCACCATCTGCTGGGATTTCTCACAGTTTTTCAGGCCGCCTGACTCACTAAGCATGAGTAAATGTAATTTCACATGTTCGCTTTTTCATGTCACAAATATTTAATGTTTAATCTGCCTCTATACAGAGCACTCTATTAGAACCGTTAAAGATAAAGGGATGAGTCAAATAGTCTTGGCCCTGAGAGGACTTAGCATGGCACGGCAATGATTTGCCTGACTTTCAGGCCCACTCTCTGTGCCAAGTGTTAGTTCTCCTGTGCTCCAGTCACCCGAGACAATTTTTTAAAAAAATATATTTTTATTGGTTTCAGAGAGAAAGAGCGATAGAAACATCAATGACGAGAGAGAATCATTGATTGGCTGCCTCCTGCCTGCCCCCCACTGGGGATCAAGCCCACAACCCAGGCATGTGCCCTTGACTGGAATTGAACCCAGGACCCTTCAGTCCACAGGCTGATACTCTATCCACTGAGCCAAACCAGCCAGGGCACCTGAGACTACTTTCATTTTTACCATAGCTAATAGAATAATGTGAAGTTTGTGCTCATTGTCCTGTATGGGGGAGGGGAGAAAGGAGGTTACAATTTTAGCTTCTAGAATTAAGGTTTTATGACTAATAACAGCCAACATTTATTGAGCAGCTGCTATGTGCCAGACATCACATTTCATTATTGCAACAACTCTCAAGCAGGTACTCTTATCATCCTTTTGCACACGAGACACTGGGCTTCAGAAAGATTTATTGACACCTTGAAAGTGTCCAGACTCCAACCCTGACCATGGGTCTCAGAAGACCATGCTCCCAACCACCAAGTGATACTGCATCCCCAGTGCTGGCACCGGAAGGGATCACTTCTGTACCCTCCTGTCCGCCGGGCAGCTGTGAGTCATGAATGAGCTGACTCGGGAGCCAGGTTTTCACTTCTTGAGGTGGGAAAGGGGAGGGACTGGGGCTGGCTGAACTGAGGTTCTGGCTTTGTCCTGAGAGGATCAATTTATCTGGGGATGAAATATGGGCAAGGAGGAGAAAATGTGAGGGTTTTGTGAGGAAATAATGAGCAAATCCCAGGTTGTAACTTGTGAGAAGGGGTTGGTCCTCCCTGCAAGTCCCATCTAGAGGGACTCCTTGTCTTCATCCTGTTTGACTCCCTCCCCCAACACGCTCATTGCAAAATATTGATCGAGAGCATTGTGTGAAATGGGAAGGCATGGAAGGGTTTTAAGCAACAGACTTTAAATGTTTCCATTTAAACTCAATCCCTCTGGCAGGCTGGGAGGAAGGCGGCTCAAGATTTCTGATAACCAACTCCTTTTCCATCCTCTGTGATTCAGGGGTGAGGTGTGAGAGAAAGCGTTTAATACTTCCTCCTGTTTTGTCCAAGTTCCAAGATTTCCCAGAATGCTTCTCTCCCTGCTCACTTCAGCAACTCATCTGACTCATTCTGGAATCCCAGCCAACTTTTCCTTTATTGTGCCCCATGAAGGCTCCTTAGGACCTTGACAGAGGGATCAGTACAAAGGTAAGCCATGCATTTGTAGTGATGTGTCACGGGGAATATCCTGTATCCGTTCTAATAATGCACGGGAACATTTTGGTGCATAGCTCTTCAATGGAGACAAGGGTGGGTGGTTTACCCATTGGCTAACCATGGGAGACTTTTTTTTTCTTTCCTTTGGAAGATGTTTCTCTATCTTATTGGTGACTCCTCAGCATAAACACAGCAATAACGAGAAAAGTTAACGAACACGTGTACTCCTTTCCTCATGCCCTTCACCATTTCAAGCACTTGAGTCATATAATTCTCATTGTCTTCTTCTGAAGTAGGTGTTATTATTGCTCCATTTTACAGAGAAAGAAATGGAGGCCCAGAGAGGTTAAATAACTTGCCCAGAGACCACTTGATCATTATGTCATGTGAAGAATATGTCAATGTCAGGTAAATTTAAAAATAAATAAATATATGTAGTGGTAAGAATCGTTAACATGTGATCTCCCTCCTAACAGATTTTTACTGCACAGTACGTATTGTTATCTATGTTGAATTTATTCATCTTGCATAACTGACATTTTATACTCATTGCCTAGCAACTTCCCAGTTCCCCTGCCCTCTTCAGCCCCTGGCAATCACAATTTTATTTTTTGCTTCCAGGAGTATGATATTTGAGCTTCCTCATATAGTGGATTCATGCAACCCACGTTGTTGCATATTGCAGGATTTCCTTCTTTTTTTAAGGCTGAATAATATTCCATTGTATGTATGTGTCACATTTTAATAATCCACTCATTTGTTGATGGACATTTAAATTGTTTCCTGGGTTGGTTACTATAAATGGTGCTGCAGTAAACGTATCAGTGCTACTATCTCTGTAAGATCCTGATTTGACCAACAGACATGAAAAGATGCTTAACATCACGAATCATCATATAAATGCAAATCAAACCACAGTGAAATGTCACCTCCCACCTATTAGGTTGGCTATTATCAAACAAAAACAGAAACAAACAAAAAAATTCCAAAAGACAAGTGTAGGAGAGGCTATGGAGACACTGGAACCATCCTGCACTGTTGGTGGGAACACAAAATGATGCAGCCACTGTGGAAAACAGTATGGAGGTTCCTCAAAAAATAAAGAAGAGGACTACCATATGACCCAGCAATCCCACTTCTGGCTGTTTGTTCCAGCAGGCTATTTTAAGGTGTGTTTAATTCTGTACAACTCTAGATTGCTTTAACCATCTGGGTGGAGTTATTTCAGATTTTCTCACCCCATTTCCTTTTATGAAAAACAGCATATACAAAACAGAGGACTCAGAAGGTCTTTAGTCACAGAATAAGAACGAACCATGCCGAAGTTAAATTTCAATGTTGTGTTAAAATGCCGGATGACCCTGGAAATTATGCAGCAGTTTTAGGAGGAATTAAAGTCTTGAAAGATGCTGGCTTGTTTCCAGACACAGCCTTATCATCTAGGGTGTGTCTCTGGCCCCTATTTCCATCATTATTTTCTGTTTCTCTTTCACTCTCACTCACCTGAGCTGAGTCACTTAGATAATCCAGAAATTTGCTGCCAAAAGACTCCAGTCAGGAGGTAAGCAGTGTTAAGTGCTAAAGACATGGGTGACACCAGTGGCCACAGTTTAAAAGTTGAAACCAGTCAGCACTATTGTGTGTTAATGCAACCATGTCAGCTGCCTGAGTGCAGGTGCTAGGTGGATGGAGATTCGTTCACTCCCTGCCTTGGGGGGCGCATGCGGGAAGCAACCAGTTGATGTGTCTCTCTCACATCAACGTTTCTCTCTCTTTCCCCTCCTCCTCCCTCCCATTCACTCTCCAAAAAATCAACGGAAAAAATATCCTCAGGTGAGGATTAAAAAATAAAATAAAATGAAGAGGTAGTTGACACTAGAGCTCAAGGCCAAAGAGTTGACTTTTTGTGGGATCAGGGAGGGAAATTGGTTTTATAGGTGAGATTGAGGAACAAGGATACTTATATCATCTCCAGCATTGTGACATGTTGGATGTGGGCAAAATATCATTCACTTGAGGAGGGTCCAGGTGAAACCGTGAGAAGCACAGAGAGGAGGAAACACTCTGAAGTGTTTGAGGGTAGAGGGGTTCTGCTGATGAGGTCTGTGAGTTCCAGAGGACATGGTAGAAAAGTTTGGATGGTTCCGGAATGGTGGAAGGTTGGGCCAGTCAGGTGTGTACAGTGTCCTAAGCAGAGAAGAGCCTGTTGCTGATGGGTGACCTGGGAGCTTGGACTTGGGCGGGTGACTAAGGTAAATAGGGAGTTGAGACATGCTGACATTAGTTCTGGTGGTCTCTTAGGAGGAGATGGGTAATCCACTTATTCATAGCTTCCTGCTCTGGTTCGGGCTCCTAGGCCATTTCTGATGGCAAGTCTGTGGGAAGAACAAGCTTATAGAGCTCCAAACCAATATTCCCTAACCCTCCCACCCGTCCTGATGTTCGTTATGGCACACAAAGTCCCGATGCCTCACCAGCCTGATCACCCTCTGCTGGTTAACATTCTATTGTATCAGCGCCATTGTTAGAGTGTGTTTCTTAGTACAGAATATGCTCTGAATGTGGGCTGGGAAGAACACAGTGCCCTTTGCCTGTCAGCGCCTTTGATTTAAATGCTATTCTTAACATGCATCTACCTGTTTGTGCTTCTCAGGTCATGGTGAATAATTCTGGGACATTTTCTCCCCCCCTCAGAAACTGCTTATTGTGCCAAATTCTTCCTACAATCCTATTCTTGTAGAATCATACAGTTCTTCAGCAAGATGGGCTCAAGATCTCACTTAATAGAAAGCATTTTGTAGGTGGGAAACAGTTTCCGTTAGAATAAATGATGAGTATGATTTGATATTCTGGGTCAAATACTTAGCTGGTTTAGAAAAACAAAGTACGAATGAACTCACTTGCTACTAGTTCCAGTTTCAGGGTGCGAATCTAAACCTCTTCCTCCTGGACAAGTTTGGGCTATTTTTCAGGACATTGTCCTGCTGGTGGAGGAATTTGCCGTTACACAGTGGGATTTACCTAGAGCTTTGGGAGCTCAGGTATCTGACCTGGAATCAGGGCACCTGGTCCAGCCACTTTATGGGAGCTGACCTGCTTTGGCATTTTAGTTTATTTCCTCTACTCTCTTAGCATTTTTATCTGAAAGTTAACAGTTAGTCCTGAATTTCATGCTGTCTTTTAAAAATTGCCCTGCTCAGCAAAGTCTTCTTTTTTTCCACCTAATGTGATTTCTAGTTTATATTTTTATCAGATACCTTGAGTGTTTCCTCTGCCCCCTAATCTGACCCATACAATCTGA
>NW_006293313.1:865207-877723 GCF_000327345.1 Myotis davidii | reverse complement strand
TAAATTTCTTTGGCTTTAATAAGAACATTGAAAGAACGGACTCAATTCAAAACCCTCGCTCTTATTTTCTTAGGAATTTAACAATAGAAGAAAATCAAATAAGGAAATCAACCCTAAGCCTTTTTCTGGCTGAGAACAGTCTCACATAGCATAGCCTCAAATCAACAGTGTCCGGTGGAAATCTCCTGCCTCTAGGATAGTCAAGGCTTGTGGCATGATGGTTTCTAATTCGTAGCACTTGCTTGTATTTTAACCCCATTAGAATGTTCCCATCTGGCAGGACTTAGAGTCTGGTTTGTTCCTTTTTGTAAAGGCCAATGCTCTATTGCCCACATATGACAGGCCTTTCATTCACTAGTTGTTAAATCTAAAATGCTTGCCAGTAAGTTTCCCCCTGGACACATTCCAGTCAGGTTTTATAGGTACCTAGTTTACAGGACGAGCAGGAGAGAATTCGGTACTGCTCCTCCATTACTGACCATCATCTTACTCATCATCACCTTGTGACAACATCGCTTTTCTACGCATGAAATTATTTGCAGCTTTTATTGATCTTTCCTTGGTCTTTGCCTCTGTGGTCAGGACTCTATTCTGAACATAGCTGTGTAGTTTTATATGGTCCCCAGAGCTGCCAAAGTTAAAGTAGAAGCTGTACTTTAGCAGCCTCATGAAGACTTGGGTCAATAGATATTTAATTCAGTTGGAAGTAAAATCTAATGTGATGTAGCCTACACCTTCCTTTCAAAGCAGGTTGTCCGTAATGGCTTGACATCATATCTCTTTGAGGTGGGTGCCTGACCTCTTGCTAAGGAGATTAGTACATGGATATTCTGGTACCATGATTTTATTATCAGGAATTACTGTAATCTCTTCCTGTAAAATGAATGCCTTGGATAAACTTTAGAGACTCCAATAACACTTGCCTATGTACTTAAGAAAATTCAGTATTAAAGGTGGCATTTCAAATCAAAGGGGTGATGGAGTATTTGATACATACTACCGAGAAAATTGGTTATTATTGAGAAAAAGAAAAAAGCTTATTCTTATCTCACAGCAGGCTATGAACTGAATTTCAAATTGTTTAGAGGATTAAGCATAATAAATGCTTAATGTGCTAAAATAATACAAACACTATCTTAGTCTTTTTTGAGAGCGGAAGACACAAGCAAGACACCAAACCTAGAAGTCACTCCCCTGCACCCTCCCCACCCCAGATATACAGAGAACTTAGGTAAATTAAAAGTGTTTTTATGATGAAAATTACCATAAACAAAATAAAAGATAAGAGACAGACAGACTGGAAGAAAGTATGTGCCAACATATGTAACACACAAAGGGTTAATATTTGTAAAACAAACAGAACCTTCATAATCATTAACAATAAAAAGCCAAACAATAGGAATTGTGAAATCACAAAGGAAGAAATATAAATGGCCCATTCACTTAAAAAATTAATAAAGATTCTACGCCCAATTATAATACAGGGTGTCCCAAAAAATATAGACACACACGTTTTTTGAAAGCTCAATTGATGTTTTCAGATTCAATCCATTGGAATGAATAATTATTCAAAGTGTGTCTACATTTTATTGTAACAACCTGTACGTAGGATCAATTCCAATGTGTGAGTAAATTTATTGAAACTCATCAAACTGCAGGCTTACAATGGGTAAATTGGGTGGTAGGTCAATTATATCTCAATAAGGCTGTTAAAAAATTCCTTCCCAGTACTTTTTGTTTACCACATTTTCCTTAGGGAAATGCACACATATTTCCCATGGCCTATAAGGTCTTGATTTATTCAGTTTGTTTGGCTTTGATCCTTCCAAGTTCTCCCCCACCAATCTCCTTGCTCATCAATTGCCAGCAGCCCTATGCCCAGCAATGCACTGTGCTCTCTTTTGCCTCAGGGCCTTCCTACCTAAGGTTCTTTGCCTGAATACCCTTAATCCTTCACTTTTTATTTATTTATTTATTTATTTTACTAATCCTTTACGTCTCAGTTTAAATGTTACTTCCTGAGAGAGCTTCCTTAACACATCCCTTCACAGTTTAAATCAGGTTATTCTGTCATTCTCTCTCTCCCAGGTCTGTCCCTTTAGTTTAAAGCATTTCTCACAATCTGTAATTATATATTTATTTTGTGACGATTTGTTTAATTCCCATCTTTCCGCTGGAAGGTAAGCTCTAAGAGTGTAGAGAGCACACCTATCTATAGACTCATTTTCAGGGGGTATCCTCCAACATTTTATCTTAACAGGTCAATTAATTTAATGACCCAGGATTACGTATTGCAGTCAGAATACCTTGAGGGGTTCACTACAATGTGTGCTGCTAAAATGAAATGAAGACACTTCACTGGAATTTTTTCTTCTTTTTACCAGTTAGGCGAATGATAACATGAGCTCAGAGAAATTTTCAGGCTCAAGTAATTGCAGGCAAGCTCTAGGGTATAGAAGTCTGAGTTCTCATAGTTGTCCGAATGCTTCTATACACATTGGCAGAATTGATGGTCACAGTGCAGACACTCCCTTAATTGATCACATATTTTCAGAGAGCTGCACTCTTGCCAAAAGCATTCAGGGAAGATTTCTAAAGGGTATGTAATCCTTTTAGAACATCAGGCTCCTGCTTACTTGTATTGGGCTATTTGGTCCCTCCGAGAATTGCTTTAAAAAAGGTTTATTTATTTATTTTTATTTCAATATATTTTTATTGATCTCAGAGAGGAAGGGAGAGGGAGAGAGAGAGATAGAAACATCAGTGAGGAGAGAGAGTCATTGATAGGCTGCCTCCTGCATGCCCCCTACTGAGGATCTAGCACCCAAGCTGGGCATGTGCCCTGAGTGGGAATTGAACCAGAGACTTCTTGGTATCTGGGTCGAGGCTCAACCACTGAGGCACACTGGCCAGGCTAGAGTTGCTTTTAGTGACTTCTGCTGTCAGTGAATACATAGAACATTATAAAAAAGAATGTATTCCCGCTGAATTTGTTGCAGAAATTCAGTGTTCTGCCTCACCCAGTGCTCTCTTTGAGAGAACCCCATAGCCTTTCAGGAGTTCAGACTTGAATATCCAGCTATACCCTTTGGGCACCTCCATTATACGCAGAACCAGGGACGAGAGTTAGTGAGATGATGGAGTTGAACATTAATACATAGAATCCTTTTCTATTAAGAGTAGGAATGAGTGGCTTCCAAATATTTAGTAGGGTGTCATTTTCTCTAATAAAATTAAGTGGGTACTCCAATATGTAAAACAGATAAAAGAGCTGAGTCTGGCTGGGTAGCTCAGTTGATTAGAACATTGTCCCAATATGCCAAGGTTTTGGGTTTGATCCCAGGTCAGGGTTCAAGAATCAACCAGTGAATGCATAAGTAAATGGAACAACAAATCAATTTTTTTTCTCATTCTCTCCCTCTCTGTCTGTCTCTCTCTTGAAAAAAGAAAAAAAAAAACAAGAAAGAAAAAAATGATAAGAAAGCAGGCGTGTGAGTTGGATTGCAGGGAAGGCATGCTTTAGTTTTTTCTCCTCTCATTTAAGAATCTTTGGTCCCCTGAAGTAGGTAGCAAGGGAGCTACAAGTCACTGATCTAGTCCAATCCACCCATTTGGAACCCTTGTGTCCCCCACTGAGAAACAGAAGCACACAACTCATTTCATAAAATGGAGATAGCCATGGGATGGGGGGTGGGGGGTTTCTTCCTATTAACATAGGATTAATTAACACACACTCTGAGCTAGACCAGTCAATGTTGTACATATAAGAAGTCACTAAGGGTTATTTTTTTTAAAAAGCTTCCTAAAAACTGGGTCAGCAGGGGGAGCCATTTGCTAACGTTTCTGCATTTCCCGTGTTATCTCTCAAACTTGCTGCAGAACTAGTAATGTATTAATATTACTCAAGCCTGTGCAGCCCTGAGCAGTGAGCAAAGCATTTCTGTGAGAGCTGAGAAGTAGCACATGGAAGCAAAGCCTCCACATGGTCCAGCTTCTTTGAATTCTTCTGATTTATCTCAAAAAATAATGCAAATGCTGACTCTCCCATACATTTCCATAAATTGTCCATATTTACTTTGTTTTAGTATTATTTTTGTTTCAGTACCCCCTTTCCCTCCCCTTTGGTAACCATCAGCTTGTTCTTTATATCTATGGGTCTGTTTCTCATTTGTTTATTCATTTTTGTTTTTTAGCTTGCACATAGAAGTGAGATCATACACTCTTTGTCTTTGTCTGACTTAAGTGATGCCACCCAAGCAGGTGCCATTTGGGGGAGGGAGAAGTGTTCCCATTATATGTAGTTGCACGTTTTGATGCTTGCACAAGATGGGACATTTTAGTTATGAAAATGAAAATTTTTTGGTGACTTAAAAGTGATCAGAATACCATTTATTTTTAAATTCTGTATAGTTAATTATTGAGATACACATTTTTCCCCCTATGGAGAATAAGAGGGATGGTATCAGGGAGTGAGTAGGGGGACTGTTGGGGATGATAATGAGGTTAATTTTGTACATATTGCATTTGAGAAGCCTATGACATCTACTGTTGGAAATGTCCAATGAGGAGCTAGGTCTATGGCTCAGAAAAAAATAAAACAAGCCCTAAAACGTGCATCCCACTGAGGCAGCAGTTCTCAACCTGTGGGTCGCGACCCCTTTGGCGGTCGAATGACCCTTTCACAGGGGTCGCCTAAGACCATCCTGCATATCAGATATTTACATTACGATTCATAGCAGTAGCAACATTACAGTTATGAAGTAGCAACGAAAATAGTTTTATGGTTGGGTCACAACATGAGGAACTGTATTTAAAGGGCCAGAAGGTTGAGAACCACTGCGCTGAGGTTAACTTTGTAATGATAGCTATCAGTAAACACTTACCAGGACTTAGGTTAAGCATTGTATGTAGATCACACCATTTAATCCTTACAATACCCTTATCACATAGGATGTATTATAACTCCTCTGTTATAGCAAGGAAAACAGAAGTTTAGGAAAAGTCAATGATTTACTCAAGCTCACAAGCTATTAAGTATTAGACCTTTGATACCAGGCTCAGTTCTCTAAATATCCCCCACTACCTCCCAGTGGGACACGTTGAAAGATCCAGAGCATTGAAATGTAAAAAGATAGATATTTCACATAAAACTGGCTCAGCAAAGGGTACTATTTGTATACACTAAAAAGGATTTCTGAAAATGTCAAATTACTCTGGGAGATGAAATGTCTCAGGAGCCCTGACTTAAAGGGTCTGTGCAAAAATCAGTGTTTCTTATGTGCAAAAATATGTGTTTAATATGCTTCTTTTTTTGCTAGATTTCTGGGATCTAACGAAATGAATTTTTTTTTTTTTGAAAAGGAACAAAACCAAATACTGTTTCCCAGTATGGCTTATAGAATGCTTTCAAAATGAGGAATGAGAACCCTTTCTTTCTATTGAATCTGTTCTACACTACGGCCATAGAATAGGTCTAGCATCGTCATTATTAGAGAAGAAGAGAGGGGATAAGCAGGGAAAAAAGATTCTGTGGGGTCTCAGAAACATAGTGATGTCTCTAAAGGGAAAGACCCACCAAATCCAAGACACATCCATACACACCCTTGGGCATAAAAAGAGAGAGAGGCCCAGAGAGAAATATCCTTGTACTATGACTTTTATGATACCACTCTTTTAAAAACTATTTGTATTGCCCTAGCTGGTTTGACTCAATGGATAGCGTGTTGGCCTGTGGACTGAAGGGTCCCGGGCTCAATTCCTTTCCTCTCTCTGGAATTAATAAAAATAAATAATATATACTTATTAAGAATATATTAAGACTTCTGAAGTCATTTCAGCATTAGAAACCACAGGCCTCAATGGTGGCGTCAAGAGGCCTGGATGTATGTTCTGGAGACCTCTCTCCTGACTTAGCCACTTATTAGCTCTGATACCTTGGACAAATCAACGGACATTTACTTGAACAAGTTTTCTAATTTGTTGGATTGTGTTGTTCAGCCTTGCTTATGAAGACAGAGCATTTTACAGCAAGAAACTCGGCTACCATCACTACTGTTTCTCAGAGATTCAGAGGCAGGCAGGGGAATCTACTCTGTGCATCAGACAAGCCATTTAGGTCATCTTTTATTTATAGGAAAATCAGAAAAACAGCCACAAGCAAAACCAGAAAGAGGGTGAGTAAGATTGCAAAGGGAAATGGGGATTCTTGTACAGTGCGAGATCGGGTGGCCTTGAGTGTTCGGTCCCACTGGTTCAAGATGGCATTTCTGGCTCCTTTCCATTTTCCTGGGCCAGTCAAGCGGAACTGGTATGGTGTGCACGGGCCAAAGAAGATGGCCAAAGCCAGACGTGGATCCGTCAGGAGCATAGAGAATAGGTTGGGTTTGGCATTGATATCCGTCAGAAGTCCGTCTATGTATGTGATATAATCTGACTGTAAGGCTTTGCAGTAACACAAGCCAAACCTTTATTAAAGGAAGATTGGGGAGCAAGGGGAAGACAGAATGATAAAATAATCATAATCTTAGAACAAGTGAAAGTGCCAAAAGTTAACGAGGCTGCACAATTTGGAATGGTTCCTGGGTTCTTCCCTCCATGCCCATAGCTGTCTATCTAATAGTCTCACTGTATTATTTAAAGACAAGATGGGTTCCTTGAAAAGGTACTGTATACCTATGTTGCTTCAAATACTCACAATGCCTCTATTATTAGTTTAGTTCTTTTGCCAAATGATTAGGAATTTCTAGAAAAAAAGTATTTTACATAATTTTACTATTCCTAAATCTTTCTAAAACTCAATTATTGCTAGGTATGTGAAATATAAAAAGTCACAGCCGAAACCGGTTTGGCTCAGTGGATGGAGCGTCAGCCTGCGGACTGAGGGGTCCCGGGTTCGATTCCGGTCGAGGGCATGTGCCTGGGTTGCGGGCACATCCCCAGTGGGAGATGTGCAGGAGGCAGCTGATCGATGTCTCTCTCTCATCGATGTTTCTAACTATCTCTCTCCCTTCCTCTCTGTAAAAAATCAATAAAATATATTTTAAAAAAAAAGCCACAAATATCAGTAGGGTGGAATGTCCCTGTAATGCTGGTATTAGTCCCTAAAATCATTGACTGAACTACGTGATAAGAAGCTTTTACACTTTGCAGCTCTAATTAATGGCCTATGTTATATTAGAATTCCATAACGGAGATCAAATCATATTCCAGGTTCAGGATGTGCCATGAAAATAGGTCAATACTTGAATTTTGAAGTATATATGAATGAGAGAAGTAATATGCTTCTTAAATGCATTGATTTTAAAACTTTTTTTTTGTCCTTAGAAACCTCTTTTTTTTTTTTTAAGTGAAATTTCACATCAAAGACCTAAACAGTAAAATAGATAAAAACAGACATGTTTGGGTTGGATTAGGAGTGAGAGAGGGAGCCCAAAACCACCTTCTTTACTGCCACCTCCCTTCTATTCTCTTTGGTCCTTGAATGATAGACAAAGAGTAGAAAAGTGGAAATGTCTCCTCCAACCTCTGTGTCAACAAACTTATTCTGCAAAAGGCTGGCGGGTCAGTATTTGAGGCTTCATGGGCTGTATTATGGTCTCTATTTCAATTCCTCAACTCTGCTGTTATAACTTGAAAGCAGCCATAGGTAGTAAGTAAATTAATGAGTGAGGCTATGTTCTAATAAAACGTTATGGCCACTGAATTTCATATAATTTTCACATATCTATCACAAAATATTTCAATTTTCCTCCCTCCCCCCCAGCCATTTAAAAATGTAAAGAATAAAACAAGTGGTCCGTAGATTTGGCCACCAGACCGTAATTTGCAGACTTGCTCTAGATTGGGTCTGAATAAAAATAAGACAACTGAATACAGATTTGTTGAATGAATACATATACAGACAGACCCTTTTAGTGTCAGCGTGGACAAACCTGTTTGCTTTCTGATTATGGAGAAGGTATGGAATAATGTATCTGATAGAGGAGTGTTAACGATGTTTGATTTAGAATCCAAAATCCATGTGGTGCAAAGATGACCATGGTTTGAAGTGATGATTTTGGGACATTAAAATGTCTCAATTTCACTTTCCTTCCTCTCTTCTTAAACAGACTATCCTAGTTTTTTCCTCTAAGTCTCAGGCGTTTCTTTTTTCTTTAGCGGAACCCTCACCTCTCTTTGTTATGGCTTTTGCCAGTTTCAGTTATAATTCAAAAAGGACACAAAAGTCGTTAACTTACCCACTGGGCCTGTTCTCTTTCCTGGCATTAACTTCTTCTATCATGATACTTCGAGGTGGCAACTTATTCACACCTGTAAAACACACAAAAATGCACTTTAACTTTAGGTTTAGGTGCTTGCTTAGTGGGTAAAGATGCTTTCCCACTGCTCAGCATTTATCCCTAGTACCCAGCTACTCGTCGGCTCATCTGGCAAATGTGCTAGCAGCCTAAGTGGCCTGGTGGTTGGTATGTTCCTGGCCAAAAAGATCAGCATCTGGTCCATCTTGCTACTTACTTGATATGACAGAACCTCACATCTGGTTTGCCTGAACTTTGTCATTGAATTGGTTAAACTCTTAAATTTTAATTGAATCAGTCCATTCAGTTCAACATAACTGACTTTTTTTGAGCTCTGGCTTATCTTTTGTGCTGTTAATGGCACAGGTTCAGTATAGTAGTGTAATTCAGTAAACAACAGAATACATTCTGCTTTTAAGGATTCTATTGCTTTGGCCCTAGCTGGTTTGGTTCAGTGGATAGAGTGTCGACCTGGGGACTGAAAGGTCCCGGGTTCGATTTTGGCCAAGGGCACATGCCCAGGTTGTGGGCTCAGTCCCCAGTAGGGGGTGTGCAGGAGGCAACCAATCAATGATTCTCTCTCATCATTGATATTTCTATCTCTCTCTCCCTCTCCCTTCCTCTCTGAAATCAATAAAAAATATATTAAAAAAAAGATTCTGTTGCTTTGGATAGGAGCGAGGGAGGGTCTAGAAATTTCCAGTATCCAAAATAACACGGCAAACTGAACACATCTACCCTGCTGTTTCTCATGTACTTACCTTTCAGGACGTGAACAGCCCATCGAGCTTGCGTTTCTCCTGTGGGTATCATGGAGCCTAAGGGTTTGATGAGACCAATGACAGCCAGGGTTGGCTTTTCCAGATGTGCGGGGAAGATGTATTTGTACAGCGATGCCTGGCCATGTTCGACTTTCACTACAGTTTCATCAAGGAAGGGGAAAGCAAAGGTGTATCCAGTGGCAAAGACGATGATGTCAATGGGCTGTTCCTTTGGGGTGTAGTTAAATATGACAGAGTTTTTCTTCACCTCCTTTATGCTTGGCCTGATGAGCACTTTCCCAGTGATGATACGGCCAGGGAGCTCATCATTTATCACAGGCTCTTTCATCTGTGTCCTGAACAAAATCACAGGAGAGATATATCGGCCAGTGAACGATGCAACAGCCCTCTTGCCTTCTCCCTTCCTGTCTTCATTCTGGGACCCTGCTCCTGGCTAGGCAGGAGGTGTCAGTCTTTTTTAAATCCTTCCTGAGCTTAAAACATTTCAAAAAATAGACTTTATATCTTATTGCAGTTTTAGGTTCACAGCAAAATTAAGTTGCAAGTACAGAGATTTACCGTATACCCTCTGCCCCTCCTCACACAAAGCCTCCCTCATCCCGATCCCCCACCAGAGTGGTGCATTTGTTACAATCAATGAACCTGCACGGACACATTCTCATCATGAAACCTGGGCTCCCCCACTTTGGCAACCATCAGCTTGTTCTCTATATCTATGGGTTTGTTTGTTTGTCTTGTTTATTTATTTGTTATTTTAGATTCCACCTAGAAGTGATATAATACGGTATTTGTCTTTCTCTGATTTTTTCACTTAGCATACTATCCTCTAGGTCTATTCATGTTGTCACAAATGGCAAGATTGCATTCCTTTTATTGCTGAATATGACCATACCACATCTTCTTTATCCATTTATCTATGCATACACACTTAGGTTGCTTCCATATGCTGGCTATTACTAGTAATGCTGCAATGAACATATGGGTGCATATATATTTTTAAATTTGTGTTTTTGTTTTCTTCGGATAAATCCCCAGAAGTGGAATTGCTGGATTGCATGGCAGCTCTATTTTTAACTTTATGCAGATGCTCTATACTGTTTTCCTTAGTGGCTGCACTAATTTACAATCCTACCAACAGTGCATGAAGGTTCCCTTTTCTCCACACCCACGCCAGCACTTGTAATTTGATTTACTGATGATAACCATTCTGACAGATGTCAATTGATATCTCATTGTGGTTTTAATTTGCATTTCCCTGATAATTAGTGATGTTAAGCATCTTTTCATGTATCTGTTGGCCATTTTTATGTCTTCTTGGGAGAAATGTCTATCCAGGTCCTCTGTCCATTTTTTAAATGATCTTTTTGGGTGTTAAATTGTATGAGTTCTTTATATATTTTAGATATTAATCCTTTAGTGGATATATTATTTGCAAATGTCTTCTCCCATCAGTATAGGTTGTCTTTTCATTTTTTAAAATATATTTTATTGATTTTTTACAGAGAGGAAGGGAGAGAGATAGAGAGTTAGAAACATCGATGAGAGAAACATCGATCAGCTGCCTCCCGCACACCCCGCACTGGGGATGTGCCTGCAACCCAGGCACATGCCCTTGACCGGAATCGAACCTGGGCCCCCTCAGTCCGCAGGCCGACGCTCCATCCGCTGAGCCAAACCGGTCTCGGCATCTTTTCATTTTGTTGATGGTTTCTTTCACTGTGCAAAAACTTTTTAGTTTTTTCAGGTCAGGAAAATTTTTAGCTATTATTTTTTAAAATAAAGTTTCAGTTCCTTTTTCTTTCTTCTTCTTCTTTTGAGATCCATATAATGCAACTGTTTGAGCACTTGATATTATCCCAGAGGTCCCTAAACTACCCTCATTTAAAAAATTTATTTTTCCTTTCTGCTATTTTGATTGGCTGATTTCCACTAGTCTGTGTCTTAGGTTGCTGATCTGTAATTACGTGTTAGTTAATATGCTGTTGATTCCTTCTAATGTGTTTTTCATTTTAGATATATACTTCAAGTTGGCTTGATTTTTCTTTTTTTAAAAATATATTTTATTGAATTTTTACAGAGAAGAAGGGAGAGGGATAGAGAGTTAGAAACATCGATCAGCTGCCTCCTGCACTCCCCCCAGTAGGGATGTGCCCGCAATCAAGGTACATGCCCTTGACCAGAATCGAACCTGGGACCCTTCAGTTCACAGGCCGATGCTCTATCCACTGAGCCAAACCAGTTTGGCGCTTGATTTTTCTTATACTTTCTGTTGAAATGCTCCCTAAATTCCTCTATTTTACTCTCCAGTTGGTGAGCATACTTATGACCATTTCTTTGAATTCTTTTTTTTAAATCTTTACCCAAAAATATTTTCCCATTGATTTTTAGGGAGAGTGGAAGAGAGAGGGAAAGACGGAGAGAAACATCAATGAGAGAAACACATAGATTTGTTGCCTCCTGCATGTGCCCAACCAGGGCTCGGGCCAGGGAGGAGCCTGCAACCAAGGTATGTGCCCTTGACTGAAATTGAATCCGGGACCCTTTGGTTCACAGGCTGGCACTGTATTCATTGTGCCAAACTGGCTAGGGCTCTTTGAATTCTTTATTAGACCAACTATCTTGATTTCCTTAGGGTTTTTATCTGGGAACTTTTCTTGTTCTTTCATTTGAGAGACATTCTTATGCCTTTTCCTTTTGTTTGGCTTTCTATGCTTGTTTATATGAATTAGACAAAATACTTGTCTCTTCCAGCCTTGGAAAAGTGGTTTTGTATGGAAGTGGCCTCTGTGCCGGCTGTGTATGCTGGGTGCTTTTGGCAGGCTGGTAGGAGCCGAGCGGCTGCAAGGTATTTGGGGTGCTGTCCCACTAAGCCAGCGTGGCTCCAGGTGGGGAGACCAGCCAGGTGCATGTGGTGCTGCCCTGCTGATCCCGCTTGCTCCCTATGTTCCACCCAAAATGGGCTTGTGCCCAGAGACCTTGCAGCCAGGCCAGAGCACCTGGACGGAGCCCAGGGCCACCCTAGGGAGGTGGAGGAGGACTTAAACCATGGCCCTCAGCAGCCCATCCAACCTGGGAGAATTCCAGCAGCCCCGGAGAGCTCTCACAGCTCCCCAGCTCTTCTGTATACACCGTCTCTCATGTTTGTTGTTCACATAGGGGTCCCGTGTAGAAGAGACCTCTGTGTGGGCTTAATGTGCCGGGTAGTCTTGGGAAGCAGATTGAAGCTGGCCAGGCACGTATTGGCCCTGGAGCACCGGCCTGCAGGTGCACATGGCGATGCCCTATTGTTCCAGGCAAATCCAGGTGGTGTAGCTGGGAACGCCCCAGTGACCCCGCAGGTGGGCCCTATGGAGCTGGAGGGGATGTAAGAACGGCGCTCACTGGCTCCTCGGCCCGGGCTTCCGGAGGCTGCCCTTCCCCAGCCTCCGACGGTCTGT
>NW_006293313.1:856812-864961 GCF_000327345.1 Myotis davidii | reverse complement strand
CTGCCGACACCCTGCGGCTCCTGCCTGTTCCCTTTGTTCGAAGACCAAAGGCTCCAGGCCACGTAGCCGGGACTGTGCTCTGGGAACCCACAGGTAGGCCAAAGCCCCCAGTAGAGCTGCCGCCGCCCTGTCCGGGTGGAGGGGACGTAATGGCGCGCGCAGCCTCTTCCTCTGGGTGGGGAGGCCTGCAGCTTCCAGAGGGCGCCCGCCTCCCAGCCTTCTCTGTGTGGTCTCTGTCTCTAGTTTGTCGTCAGCAGCTGCTCATTCAGCCCTCGGTGTCTCTCAGGAGTCACTGCTCCCTGCATAGGCGAGTATTTGACGTTGCTCTGGAGGGCCCAGGACCGGGGCCGTCCTCCCACCCCCCAACCCCCGCTGCCTTCGGAGGGGTCAGTTTCGGGACAGAAAAGTTACCTCTGTGGGGCTCACGAGGGCCCCAGAAGGACAGGACAATGACTTCCATTTACTAGAGTTTGGAAGCCTGAGGAGAAGGAGGTCAGAGCTTGCTGAATTGCAGCTTCAGCTCTCGCTGCCATTTGCAGACGGCTGAAGGACTGCAGGAGGATCGGGAGTCTACCAATGGTACAAGGAAAACGCGCTTCAAAGGAACAAGGGCAGAATTCTCCTTTTCTGGCCAAGCCTTCGGAATCACTAGACAAACACTGGTTTTCAATGGACCGAGCCATTTTTGGCTTATGGTGAATCCAGCAAGAGACAGCATCATAATGATGAACCATCTGAACTACCGGACAAAATAGAGGCAGATTCAGAGAGAGCAGGCAGAAAGCTCTAGTGGAGAGGGTGTTGGGGGTGGGGTGGGGGTGGGGTGGAGTGGTGGGGTGTGAGGGGGATGGGTGGAGATAGAAGAGGACACAGAGGGGATAAATGGTGATAAAAAAATAAATTAAAAAATAGAGATCCAACAGCTGATTGCAATGATTTTGAATTTAAAATAAAATGTTCCTATAGGTTATATGGCTATAAAAAAGGCAAAGTATTGTTTGCATTTAACAGGGTTTGGGAAGTCATTTGGTACCTTTAGGCCTAATTTATCTGTCATACAGAGGTATGACCTCTTATCAGTTCATTGGGTGGGATGAAGAGCACAGGAAATAGTACATATGTACTATTGGAAATAGTACATTGGAAAGTAAAGAATGATAATTCCGTAGTCTCTTCCTCACATTTTCTGGAGTATATGGGATTAAATAAAATGCTTTATAGTCCCCCGTAGTGACCCGGTGCATGAATTCGTGCACATTGACTGCAAATGCAAGTGTGTAATAAGCCAGCAACAACATAACCCATGGCAGAAGGTGGAATTGCATGGCCCTGTGAGGAATCAGGCTCCCTCCTCCTTGGTTTTGGAGTGCATCACTTGAGAATGGCTGCTGCCAAGTCACTGCAGCTTGGCAGTGTCTGCCCCTGGTGGTCAGTGTGGGTCATAGCGACCCGTTGGAGGGGCAGAGGGACACTTAGCATATTAGCCTTTTATATATATAGATGGGCTGCCACCCAGGCTAGGTAAGGCTTATGGTAGAAAAAGCTCTGATGAAAAGAGTCAAAACCCCTGGGAGGCTCAGAGGTAGGAGGTAGAAGAGGGTAGTAGATAAGAGAGAAGGAAGGAATGATGGGAATAATAGAGGAGAGGGAAGAGGAAGATACGTGAGAGAAGGAAGAAGCAAGAGGAAAGACGTGTATGTAGCAGGAAAGGGACTGCATGCTGTCAGTGGTGGCCTGGGTGCTACCTGATCCATGCTGGGCCAGAGCTAAATCTGGAGGGAGTTCAGACGGGAGCAATAGAAGCTCATTGTACCAACTTAATGCATAAGGAATTAAAACCATTAGTTCTTGATAATACAATAAGTCATAGGTTGTAAGTGACAGGTCAGACTGAAGTCAAGGTCATCTTGACAAGGTCAAGAAGGCACTGCTATTAGAGAGATGGTGAAGGGCAACTATAGGATTCAATTTTTCCTACCCAGTGAAACAAGGCAAGCATGTTGCTTTTGTCAAAAGAGTCATAGATAGCCCTAGATGGTTTGGCTCAGTGGATAGGGTATCACCTGTGAACTGATGGGTCCTGGGTTCGATTCCAGTAAAGGGCACATGCCCAGGTTGTGAACTCGATCCCCAGTAGGGGGCTTGCAGGAGGCAGCCAATCAATGATTCTCTCTCATCATTGATATTTCTATCTCTCTCTCCTCCCTTCCTCTCTGAAATCAATAAAAAAAATAACTTGAGTGGTGTTTAAAAAAAGAGAGTCATAGAAAGATCACTCTCGTTTGATTGCTACAGCTGGATAAAAAAGCTGTGGAACATATATACAATGGAATATTACTTGGCCATAAAAAAGAATGAAATCTTACCATTTGCGACAGTATAGATAGAGCCAGAGGGTATTATGCTAAGTGAAATAAGTCAGACTGAGAAAGACAAATACTATATGATTTCACTTTTATATGGAATTTAAAAAATAAACAAAATAGAAACAAATTCATAGAGAGAACAGACTGATGGTTGCTAGAGATGGGAGTGGGGGGCTGTTGGGGACTGTGTGGAAAAGGTGAAGTGATTGAGAAGTACAGATTGGTAGTCACAAAGTAATTATAGAGTTGTAAAGTACAGCATAGGAAATGTAGTCAGTAATATTGTATTAACTGTGTATGGTGCTAGATAGGTACTGGAAATATTGGGGGCAACACTTTGTAAAGTATATTTGTCTAACCACTATGCTGTGCACCTGAAACTAATACAAGATAATGTTGAAGGATTGCTGTAGCTGAGGTTAAAGTAACTTGCCAAGGTCACAGAGCTCACATATTACTAAACTAGAGGCCTGGTGCATGAAATTTGTGCACAGGGGGTGGGGGTGTCCTTCAGCCTGACCTGTACGCTCTCCAATCCAGGAGACCTCAGGGGATGTCCTACTGACGGCTTAGGCCCACTCCCCATGGTTCTCTGCTTTCTGCGGGGCCTGCCTGCTCCACACCATGGCAACTGCCAAGCAAGCCCTGTTGGGTGCTGCCTGTGGCTGTGCTTCCCTGTCCCCGGGTCACCACAGCAACAGCCAAGCAGGCCCTGCTGTCTGCTGTCAAGCTGCGTGGCTGCCCTCGCCTCCCAAGGTGGTGATGGTCCCGGGAGCCTGAGGGCGTGGCACTTGTCCCCAGGACCCAGGCCACTTTGCGCCGCCCTGCCCCCGGCCACTTGGTGCCTGTGTATGCAAATTAACCCACCATCTTTGTTGGGTTAATTTGCATATCCACTCCTGATTGGCTGGTGGGCGTGGTGGAGGTATGGTCAATTTGCATCTTTCTCTTTTATTAGTATAGGTGAGCTTGGACAAGTGACTGCACTTCCCCTCTAAGCCTCAATTTACCCACTATAAAGGGGAGATTATAATAATACTCACTTTAAAGATTGTTGACAAGGTGAAATTCTTAATTTTACTTACCGAGAACACAAAAACGGTGAGCTACTATGATCAAGGAAGTGTGTATGAAGTTTTCCTTCATATTCAGGCATGTTGTCATGCTATTGCCTGGTTTGGATATGCTGTGAGAAGGATGGAGGCTCTTTCTCCTAATAGCCCTCTGCAGATACATTGTATTTACCTGTCTTCTGGTGCTAAGCCATAGTTTGCATGATTGAACCAGCTGTTTATCTTTCTTGACATCCACCAAGTCACAACTGGTGTTGGGAGAGAATTTCTCAGCATGTTATGAAATCGAGTCATGAACAGCATGTCCCATGGGAGCCCCGACTCACTGACTCGGCTCATCACCCATGCCCCTCCAGTGGTGCTAAGGAACACCTGGAAGCAATCAGAGAGGTCACTCAGTCTGACAAAGTGAACAGCGCTGGCCTGCCAGAGATTTGAGAAGTTTCATAAATTGAATGACATCAAAAAGTCTGCCACCTTCAAAATACATCCCTGACAAGATAAGTTTGGCTCCCTCAACTCCTATTCTAAAGTTATTCCTTTGAGATAATGGTTTGAGTACCTAGAGTATTAAAATGCCTTAAGACATATTATAATTATTGTAGAAAATAAGAACAGGGTGTGGCAGCAATTAAAAGGAGTCTAGAAAAGATTTCAACAGAAACCATTGTTTGAACTGGCAGTAAAATTCAGTAATACAGTTAGTTTTGGTGGACTTTATTTTTATTTATAGATTGACTAAGTTTACCAGCTGACTGAATTCACAAAGCTGATAGTTTTTGTTTTTTTTGGTACCTACACAATAAGAAGTTGTCTATACAACTGTTTAAAACTAAGAAAATTTAGTCCACAAGTCTGTTACTCTGCAGATACAAAACAACTGATTTAACAGATGGCTTCCCCCCCAACAAACTGGGGTGTGGCAACCAGAGCTACAGTGTCAGTGTTTTTTTTTTTTTTTAAATATATTTTATTGATTTTTCACAGAGAGGAAGGGAGAGAGATAGAGAGTTAGAAACATCGATGAGAGAGAAACATCGATCAGCTGCCTCCTGCACATCCCCTACTGGGGACGTGCCCGCAACCCAGGTACATGCCCTTGACCGGAATTGAACCTGAGACCATTCAGTCCGCAGGCCGACGCTCTATCCACTGAGCCAAACCGGTTTCGGCACAGTGTTTTTATTATATATGCTGTTTGGCCTTATAATGGAGTAGTATATGCAATACCGGAAATGTAGGAAAAGAGTTGTGAGTATATCAATAATTCTATATTGAACATATTTGTACTGAACCTGCCTCTTTGTCGTGATATAGAATCAGATAGGCCATGTCGGTAGATAGGAATTTTGTTTTAAACGGAGAGGAGTTTCTGGGTTGATACAGAAATGATAAGATGTGTGCCAACACATGTTTTCTGACTGAAGAAATTTCCAAGTGATTAGAAACATAGACCCAATAATCTGCTTCCCACATGTGGTGGTCATAGTGGATGAGACTATGCTAATTTTTGTTTCAGGACCTCCTTTCTCTTTCTTCAGGATGACTTCACCAGACTGCTAAGTCTTTCCAAATCCATCAATCAACAAATCAGTCATCAAGTCCTTTATTTGAAAGTTTAAGAAGGGAATATCAAAGTTATAAACTCCCAGTCCTTTTTCTTTATGTAAAAGTTGGCTACTTTCACTCTTGCAGTCGTTGATCTAGTTATTGATACTTGTTACCAGCATCTGTTCTCCCTACGACTACGTGCTCCATGGTAGAGGGAACTGGTTGTTGTGTTCTTCAGTGTGTCCCCAGTGCCTGGTGCAACATTCAGCACATGAGAAGCCAACAATATGTATTTGTTGGCCAAAATGGCTCTCAATGAGTTTATAGCATAGTTGGAAAGAAAATGTATACTATAAATGTAATTAGCAATAGTAAGAGTTAAAACATGTTAATAAATGTAATAGCAATAGTAAGAGTTAAATGTAATTAGCAATAGTAAGAGTTAAAACGTGTTAACTGAGGAGTGTATATTACAAGTATCACATCAATTCTTACTAGGGAGAGATCCCTTTGTGTTGGGGTCAGATAGCTTGGAATGTCCATGTCATTGGTAATGAAAGAGAAAAGGGAACTGCAAAAGGGGTATGTGATGTGATCGAAGGGGGAAACAGAGGCACGGGGTTGGAAAGGGCTCAGAATACACCTGTCAGGCTATAGTTGACGTTGTGCAGGAAAGTAGTGGGGGGCGCGGGGAGGGGTAAAGTTAAAATGGCAGATTTGGACCAGGTTATGGAGAACCCTATAACACAGAGCTCATACACCTGCAACTTATTACTATTATTTTAGATAGGGGAGTTATTAGAAGTTTTATTTATTTATTTATTAACATAAGAGTGTCATAACAAGAACAGGCTTTTCAGAGGATTTGTTTGTTGGTGGTTGGGCATCTGGGGGGATGGACGGGGTGGGTGCAGGGTAGAATCAGGGACAGAGGCTTTGAATGAAAGAGACTTATATTTGAAAACACCTCGGGTATGATCTTAGGCAGGTTTCTTAACCTCTCTAAGCCTCCCTTTCTTTATCTGTAGCCAGGGTACTAACAGTACCTGCATCAGTGGCTTGCTTCAGTGATTGGTTGGGGCAATGTACTTAGTGAAGCACTTGGCACATAAGTGCTTAAGCACATAAGCACTTGGTAAACCCCAATAAATATTAACTATTTCTACAATTATTACTAGGAGGACAATGCCACAGCTGTGGTGTGAGGTGGTATGGATCTGATGATGGTGGTGGCAAGTAATCCAGAAAGGAGGGAGCAAAGGGAGAGCTTAGCAAGGAGAAACTGCCAGGATTGTCTGACCTATGGAACTGGGTAAGAAACAGACGCCTCTGGTAGGTCTCATGGGATGACTGGGAAAACAACAAAAATAGGAAGTCTGAGGAGTAGGTTTTGGAGGAAAGATGCCACCTGGAATTTGCGGTAAAATTTATAATCATTTAGGAAAAAATACTTTAAAAATTCATGTTGTATATGTGTTTTAGGCATTTTTATTCCTTTCATCATTTATCATGGTGTCCAACACTGTTTGCCTGAGACATGTGTCTTAAGATGAAGTTCTTCATTAAATCACATCGAGAATGATACCTTCTTGGCTGTTGTAAAAATAGTCATGGGAATGTAAAGTACAGCATAGGGAATATAGTCAATAATAGTGTAACAACTACATATGGCGCTAGAGGGGCACTAGACTTATCAGCGGGAACACTTCAGAAGTTATATTAAAATCTAATCACTATGCTGAATACCTGAAACTAATATAATATTGAATGTCAACTCTAATTGAAAAATACAGAACTAAAAATTATTCATGGGTGCAATAGCAATCATAATTGAAATAAAAAAAACTTTAAAACTAAGAAAACCAAAGAACTTTATCTATATTTATATCTATATCTATATATATAAAATATAGTACCTTTTTTGCCACATGGCTGGCCTCCACAGCAATGTCTGTGCCAGAATTTCCCACTCCAATCACAAGAACTTCCTTGTCCTTAAATATATCTGGATGTTTATACTGTCGGCTATGAAAGTATTGACCTTCAAATGTATTTATACCTGTAGAAAAAAAAATAAGACGTAAAATAGAGACTTTACAGAATCAGTGAGTAAAACATAAGTATTGTTCAATCAATGACATCCTTTAGACACATGTTTTAGGTTGTTTATAACAGCATACTCAATTTTAAGAAAATCTGAAATATGAATACATGACTTTGCGATCTACAGAAATTAGTGAGTGATTATTCAATGGAGGTACTTCATTTCACTAAATAGGCCTCTAGTTTTATTTACTGGATAATTAACTATTAAATTGAAATATCATGGCATAAAGATTTATAAAGAAAAGTGTAAGGAGTCATTACCATTTAAAGGTTGACAGAACATCCTATCTTTGACAGAACATCAAATATATATAAAATTTGATTTATATAGAATTTTCACAAGCGAGGAAGAAGAGCCCCTCACTTATGGGTGAGGAAACAAAGGGTTAGGAAGGTTAAGTGCAAGGCCCAAGATAATTTAGCTTGTTAATTGAATCTATATCTCCTGGGCTTCAAGCTTATCCTAGTCAAATTGAGTATGTTGACTCAGTTGCTTTCAGAGTATGCTTTCTCCTAATCTGATCTGAATTGAGTGACATCTGGTGAGCAGATCCAGGACCATTGAAGGTATATATATGAGTTTATTGTAAAACTAGGGGCCCGGTGCACGAAATTCGTGCACTGTGTGTGTGTGTGTGTGTGTGTGTGTGTGTGGAGTGTCCCTCAGCCCAGCCTGCCAGGGCAGGTGTGAACTGCACCCACGCAAACCTGACACAGACCCCGACTGGGGCTGCTCAGTCTGCAGTCTGTTCCAGCATCTCCTAACCATGGCTGCTCCCTAACGAACACTGTAAAACTGCATTATAAAGGGACTCCTTATTCATGGTTCTGGTCCACTCACGTTGCCTATACATTGTTAGTATGTGGGGCATCTCTATACAAATGGTGCACGGTCCTTCCCATGTTTGATTTCATTTTTCACTCAGAAGCAGCCTGTGAGGCAGATGAATCAGGCGGCGGTATCTCTCACATGGGTGAGAAATCACTTCCCTCCAATCATGCAGATGAGGGGAAACTGGGTGGGCTAGCCATTCACCAGGGCCTTCCCCCAAC
>NW_006293313.1:850444-856250 GCF_000327345.1 Myotis davidii | reverse complement strand
TTCTTCCTGCTTTCCCTTTCGCCTCCCTGCATTGTGCCTACATATGCAAATTAACCACCATCTTTGTTGTCAGTTAACTGCCATCTGAGTTGGCAGTTAATTTGCATATAGCCCTGATTAGCCAATGAAAAGGGTAGCGTCGTACGCCAATTACCATTTTTCTTTTTTATTAGTGTAGATGAGTATTGTTTTCACTCCAGGTTATTTGTGGATTGTCATTTCTCTACTGGACTCCTATAAAAATCCACTCATTCCATACAGGCTGCATGGTCTCATTCACTTTCATATTCTTAGCATCTTGTGCAATATACTATAGGTGCTAAATAAATGCAGTGCACTCTCAATGCAATGGAACTTTCTTGATTCTTGGAGTGATCCTATACTAGGGACTCCTTAGGAATTTGGAGTAGCTCACTGCTCAGTAATTTTCTCTGTAGGCAACAACTGACTAAGAATTGGGTTGTCATGTGGGGTGGTGAGAGTCCATTGTTGAATGTGTTCAAGCAGAGGTGGCAAGCCTCTCTCAGGGATAATGTAGCAGTTTTCTGCATCGGGAAGAAGACTGAACTTGTTGCTTTTATTCAATGAATCTGCTTTACCTTAACCTGAGGAAACATGCAAATTTATTGGAAGATCAATCTTGAGATCACTACAGGTCATATTTAGAGAAAAATTTCCTAAAGTTTTAACTTTTTGAATACTTACTGCAGAGAAAATAAACCAACTATTGCATTTTTTTAGTCCCTCTGAATTGTAACCCAATTGATATATGATGGTGATTAACATGACTCTTAGTTGCAAAAGACAGAAAAAGATGTCTTCACTTGCCTCCCAAGACTCATCTCTCTGTTGATGAGTGACCCAGTGCCATGGTAATTGCTATGACTCATATAATAAAAAACCCTAAAAAATCAAACTGCTTTTTCCTTTAGTCACTGATTGACTTTTGGTGGCCTCTAAACTCAACTTTGGCAATGTGCGTAGGCTACCAACTTGTCTAGGCATCCCATGTCTTAAGGAGGGACATTGAACCTCAGTGAAGCGTAAAACTGCTTGTTAGTTATTCATTCTATTCTTTGGTACTCATAGGTTGTTTGGAACACATGAAAGCCAAAAACTGGTTAGGAAGTGCAGACTAGGAAAAAGACCTATTACCTAACAACTTTAACTACTAATGGAGGAGCCATAGGCATTCATTCCCAGAAAAACCAAGTAGCAGGATAGCTCCATGAGACAAATTAAGGTCAACTGCAGAAAATGTTATACCTGGAAAGGAGTCCAGTGGCAGATGTGGGTTAGTGAGAAAACCGGTGCAGACCATGATGGCATCAAAGATGGCGGACTCTTGCTTCCCTTCATGCAGGGTGACCACCTCCCATTGGCCAGTGACAGTAAAATCTGGACGTTTAGTTACCCTGCACACTTCTGTCTGAAGAAAGAATCACAGATGTGATAAGTAGTTGTCAAGGTTCCGATAAAGGCTGATGTGCCAGTTGACATTTCAAACATTCTAGAGCACAGATTCTACATAATTAATAAGCATAACCCTATAAATTGAATTGGGCTGTCTGGCAACTACCAACCCATTCTCTGTTTCTATGAGTTCAGATTTTTAGATTCCATATTTAAGTAAGGTCATATAATATTTGTCTTTCTCTGTATGATTTATTTCACTTAGCATAATACCCTCAAGGTCTATCCATGTTGTTGCAAATGGCAGGGTTTCCTTCTACTTTTCAAAAAATGGCTGAACTACATTCATACACACACACACACTCTCTCTCTCTCTCTCTCTCTCTCTCTCTCTCTCTCTCTCTCTTTATCCATTCATCCATCAGGGGACTCTTAGGTTGGTTCCATGTCTTGGCCATTGTAAATAATGCTGCAGTGAACATGGAGGTGGAGATATGTCTTTGAGTTTGTTTTGAGCAGGAGTACTTTGAAGGTTGTGAATATAAATATTTTTTGTTACTTGTTTCCATCAATCTTCCCATTTATGTTGCTTTCTCTGTGTAGTTCCTTATGGATTCCTCAACATACCCATCTTCAATAGGGAGGGAAGCAGGAGAAGGGAAACACATGGATTTTCATTTTTTTTTTTTTTTTGGAGAGGAATGGAAAAAGGAGACAAGAAAGAGAAAGACGATATATTCACTTATTCATGTCCTGCTACATTCCTCCCTCTCTGTCCTCTAAAATGGGAAGGGAGATTGGTAGGGTCAGTGAGAATAATAATATTTAAAGATTTTTCTATTCCCAAGGATACTGAGAAAAGTTTTCCCTCAAAGTGTGAGATTCTCTTGTGTATGGGCCATTGTACGTGCCAATCGCGATCAAAGGATAGTAGAGAAGAGAGTACCCAGGCCCTGATAGTTCTCAGTTTCCCTCTGTGCAGGCATTTGGCCCAAGTTGAAAATGTAGTTAGATATATTTAAGGCCCCTTAGGATATTTGTATATAAGAATTACAAATTAAAATGTAATGCATGTGAATCTTTACACACAGTAGCTATCTCCAACTTCACATTCACTTGGGGTGTGGTTAAGTACAAGGGAAAAAGGAATCTAGCCAGGTCACATCAGTCTTGCCAGTTCATTTCCCAAGACTAGGCTATAGTGAGAGCACAAAAAATAGGTTAAAAAGTACTTCCTGACTATTGATTGATGCTGTGTCTTACCTTGAATTGAATGCATTTCAGAAGGTTGAAGTGGTTTGCATACATTTTGAGATATTCCAGGAATTGAGAATTGGGCACATAGTTTGGATAATCTTCTGGGAATGGAAAGTCTGAGTAACAGGACATCTCCTTGCAGCTGTTGGAAACCACGGACTTGTAGAGGCTGGCTCTGCTTTCTTCAACATGTTCCTGTGCAGACAGTGTGTGCACATGAGCGTGGATGTGTTTGTGCCAGTGAGGGCACACCCAGGAAATGGATGCTAATTATTAGACAACCACACATTGACCAATATTAAGGTGATCCAGACGATATATGTCACCTGTCACCTTCTAGTGGGATTTGCTATCCTGCCCTTGAGAGATGATGAACAGTGGACCCCACTATGAATTTTATGATCAGAATTATAATTTCACTCATCACGTGCTAACAAATAAACCTGGGATGAACTCACCTGTCCAGATTCGCACAGTATCACAGCGAAGTACAAGAGAATATGGAAATAGATGGAAGCCAGGAAGCAGTAGTATCTGAATGATGGGCAATTCCTAGGTGCTTTGGTTTCAGGGGGTGCTGTTGATTATGGAGAAACGGGGTTCAGATTATGAAAGATTTCATATCTAAAGGTAAGGAATTTGGATTTTATAGGAAGATTATGGCAATCTTCCTAATGTTTGAATGTGGAATTTTGGAAAGATAATTCTGGTTCTTTAAAAGGTGAATTAGAGGGATCTGGAAAGGAAGGAGGATAATTAAGAGCCTAAGACACAAATCCATGTGCTTGCTAATGAGGGCTTGAGCAGAGGCAATGATAGTTGAAACCAAGAGAGGTGGGATTGATAAACAGCAGTAAGGTGCAATTTATGGGATTTAGGACTTTGGAGAGGAAGAAAGTAAAAGGTTTCCAGGTTTGACAACCGTGTGTATGGTGAAACACTACTAGAAGTGCCCTTAATTGGGTAGTTTCAGTCCCCATTCTGATAGATTAGTGGTGCTTCTCTGGAGTGTTGTGTTAAGGATTCTGAGGCTCATCAGAGGAGGAGTATCATGCTTGATTAACAGTGTCTTCAATGGACATGGGGTGGCAGCGGCAGGGGGTGGGGTTTACAATGGCCTGAGTATTGGGCTTCTGCTATCCTATTGGAACATAGGCAGTTTGAATCGTGGGAACAGCTGTGCTCTTTCATCAGTTCCCTTTCGGAGGTCTGTACGCAATGATGGTCATGTTCAGTGGTTGGACACATTTCAAGGTACACATTTCTTCTCTATGTGAGCCCAGCTGGCCTATGCAACCTTGGCCTCTCTGGAGCTTTGCTCACTGAGTTAGAAAACAATTACTTTATTCCAGTTCCAAATACTACCCTCTGTAATAGAGGAATGTTCTCTTTCCGTAGCCCTTCAGGGACTCTGAGGCCAGGATACCTGACACCTTGTTCTCTCACTATTCTTCCACAGCACATTTCAGGCTCAGGGGAAGTGTTCTTGCTCTCCTGAGAAGGAGGGAAAATTGGAGGTTTGGAGACATCTAATGCTAATATTTCCCAGGCTGAGCCATGGAGCTCATAGGGTTTCAGGTGCCTCCAGCAGGGCCCCTGTAACCCTCTGCACCCCAAACCAGTTACCACTGGGCTGTATAGTCCCCTGTCCTCCTTCTTCACCTTAACCCCGTCTCCAGTCCAGACTGTAGCCCTGCTGAGATTTGAGAATATTTCTTTTGTTCAGAGAACAAAAAAGTCTCCAAACCCGCATTCTTGACTTCTGATTATTCTTGGCATGGACTGAGATTGCCTGGAAAGCAGAACCTTGAGGATAGAACCCATTGTACACCGAGTCCTGTGCTGTTTAATTTCAGATAGAGCCGGGCTAGAAAAAGAAGCAGGCACACGCAGCTCAGTCTTGCAGGCAGAGGCTGCACTTCCAGCGCTGTGTTTATACCTTTGCACAAACACTGCGGTCTCTAGTCTTGCCTCAGCCTGCTCCCCTGGTCCTGGGCTTTCCTGGCCCGTCCCAGCCACTCCAACCTCTTCCACAGCCCTTCAGGGGCATCTTTCTTCCTCTTGGCTCTGGATCAAGTTTGTAAGGTGGCTGATGCCTTCTACTTAAGCCCAGGCTGTGCCCTGCTTTTTTTCTCTCAGTGGCCCTTCCTGTTTCAGCAGATATTTCTAGTCCGTCCCCAGAGCAGCTGGCCCTTGTGGATGAAATTCAGTTTCTTTTTGCATCAGTCAAGTCCTTTTCTGAATAGGACGCAACAAAGTGGTTGAAACCCCACTTACTGTGAATCTCCACAGGCCCCCAAGGTCATCGCTCCTCTCAAAGCAGGTGGGCTCCAGACCTTCCTCCAGGCAGCACCTGATGGAGGCCAGGCCACTGACCCCGGCTCCCACAATTGCAACCCGCTTGGCCATGTTCTCCCGTGTTGGGGAAATGCGGCAGAGCTTTCTACTTTTCATAGGTGGAAGCCCCACCCTGTTCTTGGCTGCTCTAGCAAATGAGAAAAAAGGTTTTGGGCAATGAAGGGATTTGCTCCTGTTGAATGATCTGCAGCTGGTCTCCAGTGTTTGTGAATGTGAGAAGAGAGATGGTCAGGTCACTGGTTTGACCCTTTCCCACCCTTCCCCCGCACTCAGACCTGGTGCCAAATGTTAGTATAGTCATTGCTGGGACTGTAAATTCTGTCAGAGCAGGCACGGATCATCTTGAAACGAAAACTCAGATAAGTGTGGTGACATGACATGAGGTCACACAACAGCTGGTGGAGTGGAGTTGGGACTAGGAGTCAAGACACTGTGGATACATAGAACTCCAACAGGCAGAGGAGGGGAGGAGTGGACTCCAGAGACGGGGAGCATGAGAGTAATGGCCAGAGATGGTCTGTGGAGGCATCTATTACCTTGACTCCCTGTTGAGCTTGCCACTCTCCTGACTCTACAAGAGGGGACTGCATTATAGTGTTGATTCACTTTCTACCTATTAGTCTCTCTGCATAGGACTATATGTTTCCCCAAAGCTGGGCGTTTTCTTGACTTGTTTCTTGTTTTCTCACAGCTCCTAACAGCACATTTGGTCTGTAATAGTTGTTGCATAAATACTTGCCAAGAGGTTGATATCCTAATGGCTAAATGAATTAATTCA
>NW_006293313.1:846566-849325 GCF_000327345.1 Myotis davidii | reverse complement strand
ATATATATAAATTATCCCTCCCTCCCACCCTAGGAGCTTATATATATCCTTTTCAATGAAAGAAATAATTGAGCAAATATTTTCTTGGAATGAGGGGGAGCAGAGTTTGCTACCCCAAAATATACCTCTTTGGGATGCTGATTATTTTAAGTGGGTTATTTTTAAGAAAGGAAAGACTCAGTAAAAACCTTTGACTTTCCCCCTAACTGCTTAAAAAGAAGCTAGATAGAGACCTTGTTCTGGGAACAGATGTCATCACAGGTAAGTGTAATATGAACTGGTGTTGCAAGGGTCCTTTGATCAAAGTCCTCTCTGTGTCCTGTTGTTAAAGATGGCCCAGCAAACATTTGCTTTTCTGTCTCTATGAGAATTGCCATCCTGCCCTTTGAAGTCCCAAACCACAACCCACAACCCCTTCTCCGTAGCTCAAGATGGCTTAGAAGCCTCAACTGCCTGATCTGTCCTGTGGTCTCATGTTCTTATGGAACCCCATATGTGCATATGTAATACATTTAGACGTTTTCGTTTGTTAATCTGTCTCATGTTAATTTGATTATTACCCCCGCCAGCAGAACTTTAAAAGATAGGAAGAGAAATTATCCCTCCCTCCCACCCTAGGAGCTAATATCCTGGGTCAGAGAATCCTTCTTCAAAATGACCTCCTACCAAATAAATAAAAAGCGTCTCCCACCCTGTTGGATGGCTCAGCTGGTTGGAGCATCAACCCATGCACCCAAACAGTTGTGGGTTCGATTCCTGGTCAGGGCACATATGCAGGTTGAGGATTTGATCCCTGGAGAGGGTGCAGATGGGAAGCAACTGATAGATGGTTCTCTATCTTTCCCTCTCTCTTTTTCTCCCTTCCTCTCTAAAATCATTACGAAAACATATCCTCAGGTGAGGATTAAAAAAATAAGCACCTCTCCAGGCCACCACTGTAACTCAGCCTGGACCGGATGCAGCCAGCCATCTGGAGCAGTAGACCTCCCTGTGGCTTTTCAAGGGACAGCAGGGAAGCGGCCAGGTCAGAGGCCTGGGCTTGGAGTTCAGTGTTGGCTAATTATCAGCCGTGTGACTCTAGGCACACACATTGTTTTTTGTCTCAGGTTCCTTCTCCAGATAATGAAGCTAGAAGCAGAACTTGTTGTAAGAATGAGTCAACTGATGTATGAAAAGCATTTAGCACAGTCCTGGGACATGCTAGGCCCCCAATAGATGTTGCTAGGTTATTTTTCACATCTTCAGGAAGCTTTCCTTAATTTGATATTTTTGTAGATATCTGCCCTGGCAATTTTGGGTTTATTTAGAGAGACAAAGTGACAGAATCTTTGGAATCAGAGCCACTGGGGAAAACTAGAAATCTATAGCTAAAGGTTGTCTTTCAGCAAGTGAAGGAAATGAATAGGGAAATATAAGAATGATGATTGATGACAAAAGGGAAAGGAAGTACTGATGGGGTGGTCATAATAATGTGGCCACTCACGTTCAAATATATCCCACGTTCAAAGGCTGTTAAATCGCATTGTTTACCCATATCTTCAGGAAAAAAAATCACTTCTACTGTTGTGATAAACAACCTGCTTCCTATTTATAATGGTCTGGCCCTCTAGCAACTTCAGCGCAAAATTATAGCTAATTTGTCTATAAACGTCAGGTGGTCATAATAATATGGCCACTCAGTGTAGGTTTCAAAGTCACCCTGAAGAGTTATTTCTTTTTTCTTTAAACATTTTTTTTTGCTTCAGATCTGCTTGGTGGTTCACCAAGGTCTCATTTGAGTTGTTCCCATATTTGCAAAAGGAAACATGAGAATTCATGAACATGTGCAGATGCTGCAATGAAACCCTAACTTAATTTCTATTTTGCAGGGGGAGGGGGTCTTAGAGTTGGCTGTGAATGACAGCCACAGCAGGTAACTAACTAGGTAAATTAATTTAAAGACTACAAATCAATGAATTAAAAAATACAAAAATGATGTTTTGAGCCCGTGGGAGCCATGAGAATGTGCTGCATGGATGTCTCATCGCAGGATGCTACTTGACCATGGCTTGAGCTGCTGCACTCAAGTACATTGCTGTGCTGGTGCTATGGCCCCTTTTCAAATGAGCTCCTTCCCGCGGTGATTGATACGGCAGAGGGACTGAAGCAGACCATTCATAGGAGAGTCAGGATTAGTGACTTTGAGCATGTTTTCATATGTCTCTTGGCTTTCGGAATGCCCTCTTTTGAAAAGTGTCTATTTAGGTCCTTTGCCCATTTTTTGATTGGATTATTTGTCTTCCTTTTGTTAAGTTGTATGAGTTCCCTGTAAATGTTGGAGATTAAACCCTTATTGGTGATAACATGGTACCTCATTGTCGTTTTGATTTGCATCTCTCAGATGATTAGTTACTTGGAGCATGTTTTCATATGTCAGCCTTATGTATGTCCTCTTTCAAGAAACCAGAAACACCAATCAGAAAGGATATATGCACCCCTATGTTCATAGCAGCACAATTCACCACAGCTAAGATCTGGAAACAGCCTAAGTGCCCATCAGTAGATGAATGAATTAGAAAACTGGTACATCTACACGATGGAATACTATGCTGCTCTAAAAAGGAAGGAACTCTTACCATTTGCAACGGCATGGATGGAACTGGAGAGCATTATGCTAAGTGAAATAAGACAGTCAATGAAGGAAAAATACAACATGATCTCACTCATTTATGGATAATAAAGACCATTATAAACTGATGAACAAAAATAGTTATCCCAGG
>NW_006293313.1:842415-845649 GCF_000327345.1 Myotis davidii | reverse complement strand
TGTATAGAGTGCTTTGGGTAGTATGTGCATTTTGATGATGTTGATTCTACCAATCCATGAACATGGTATGTTCTTCTCTATTTTTATTTTATTTTATTTATTTTATCTTATACCTCATGGGTCTGTGATTTGCTTGTAAGAGACTGGACAAGAAATGAGTTGTGTTCTATGTAAACATCTGCCTCCTGGGAAACAGCCAACAGCTCTGCACTGGGGGGTGCGGGTCAGCAACAGTAGCTTTCAGGATGAAAGGCCAGTGAGCAGGAAGAATCTACCTTTGCCATCCTCATTATAATCTGAATGTTGGATTCTGTCTGGGTTTAGTGTTGGAAATGTTCTTTATTTGAAAATTTGTCACAAATCATGGTCCAAGAGTTTTATTTGAAAAATATCTTTATTTTTCTGTAAAGAACAAATGTGATTGGGTTTAGATAAGAAAATCTCCTCCATATGGAGGAGAATTAAAGTGAAAGGTTAGTAAGGGGGCCAGTTAGTAAGGGGACCACAGGGAGAGATTTGGGAAGAGGGTGATAACCAGCTAACATCATAGACTATAGCAAAAGGCACCGGAGCTGAACCTCAGGAGGAATTTGGCCCTGATATATGGAAAACGTCATGGGCTAATCTCTAAAAGCAACTTTATTTACTTATTTATTTTTGGAGAGAACTCAAACGAATGGTTCCTAAATTTAATGTGCCTAAGAATCTTCTAGGGAGCTTATCAAGACTGGAGATTCCATCGAAATTCCAATTCAGCTGGTTTGAATTACTGTTACATTTAAATCCAGGAACCTGCCCTTCTGTAAGCTTCCTGAGCTGTTCTAATGCAGGTAGTTTATGGGTCATAGTTTGGAACAAGCTATCCCAGACTGTTTGTTTGGGATAGTTTCATGGTTCAGGATGTATGGAGGCAAAATAAGAGATTGGGTGAGTCTTCCTTAGCAATCTCAGACTCTGGAAATAAACTATTATTTTAAGAAGGTAACAATATTTGGAAAGATTTCGAGAGGTCATCCTCTTTCTAAAATTTTCAAGGATATAAATTTAATAACAATTCTGTCCCTAATGGAGCTGTTTTCCTTCATTGATTCAGCATTAATCTGGCCATTGTTTCTCAATCTCTTCCACTAGAAGAAGGATGGTATCCATAGTTACTGGGTACTGGTAATGATGAATGAGGCTCTGACAATTACGATAATGTTTGGCACATCACAAAACAGGACTTGGCGAACGTTTTCTGCAAAGGGTCAGATAGTAAATATTTTAGGCTTTATGTGCCATACTTTTTCTATTGCAACTACTCAACTCTGCTATTATAGCTTGAAAGCAGCCACAGATAATAAATGAATAGCTGTGGCTGTGCTCCAATAACACTTTATATACAGAAATAGGGGGTAGGCTGGATTTACTACTCTTGCTAGAAAGGGTTGATACATTATTATTATTAATAATATAATGGCTTGCAAATAACCTTTAAGAATTAGTAAAGGAATCAGTTTTTCATCAAGAACTAAGTATATACATTATCTGCAATTTTCCCCCCCAAAGGAATTTGCTGACAGGAACAATGACTAAACAAACTTGCATTTAAATGCTGATATTTCAATGGGCTTTAAGGAAGAAGTTCAGCAGATAGAGAAGGCCAGTGCATTGTTCTAGGCTTTTGGCAGAGAAATGCAGGCGAAGTGAAGAACAATGTCAGCAGAGGCTTTGAAGGAGTAAGAGCGGAAATTTGCCTAAATCCTTTAACCTCTCACCTTTTACCTCTTTATGAGGCTTTGGTCTGGGCCTATGGCAGAGTTTATCTCCAAAGCTCAGTGGGTGTGCAGTGCATGTTTCATAACCAGATGTTTATTGCTCAATGTCTATTGACATTGAATTGCTTGGGTCTTTTTTGGACTTCAGTTTCAAGAAAATGTCTCTCCTGACAAACTGGTCTGCTTCCTTTGATCAGATGACGAATATTACGTATGATTTAGCTTTTTGCCTAGGTTATCTGTAAGGTTAGAACTACATACAAGGCTCAGTTTTCATAATGCTTTTCATCTACTTGGGAAATATACTTTTCCTCCTTGATGATTGTTTTTCCAAAATGTCAATGATGATCTTAAATGTTATTGTATAGGTACCTTTCACTGTAAAATTACTTCAAATGCTTCTTAGGTTTAGCTGAATTATAAACCAAGTATAATCGGATTATATTTACAAGGAGTGCTGTCCTCCAAAAGCATATATATATGATCGTAAATAATATACACTGCTCAGTACGTTATCAATACTAGGGATTTTTGTAATTAAGTATATTATAGGGAAAGGTTATGTCTTTAGTTCTGAAGTCAAGCAAATCTGGGTTCTAATCCCAGCTTCATCGTAAGACCATCTATATGGTCTTGTGCATGTCACTCAATTGCTATGAATCTCAATTTCATATCTGCTAAATCGGTATAATAGCTGCACCCATCTCCCGGAATTGTTGTGAGAATTAAATGATATAATACACATAATGTGCACAGAGCACAATGTCTAGTCTATAATAAGTACTAAGTATATAGTACGTAACTATCATGGGATGTTTATTTTTATTTTACAGCAGTTTTTCTGTCAACATATAAGAAAAATATAAAAAATATAAGAAAATACAGGAATTATAAGAAATGCTTGGCTTTCGATATGAGACTCTTAGAGCTGCTTGAGTATTGCCATGGCTTTAAAGTCTATTTTCATTTTTTTTTCTCCAGTATTTTTGAGTGATTTCCCACCAAGCAAATGGAGTGTGACCTAAGGTCTGAGAACTTTGTCACCAAATAGTCTGGATAGGAAGACTGTTCAGAACATCACACAGGCATTTAAATATGTACCTATAACTTAAAATTTCCAGTGATTTAAACAGTGGGGCCTGCTCTTCATTCTGTGTAATTCTGCTGTTTTCTGCACAGCTGGCCTATATCAGGGCTGGCGACACTAGCCCGTATTATTTGATTGTCCTTTTTGGAGAGTCTAGATAACTTGAGGGAAGAGTGAAATGGCAAAGACATTTCATGACACTATTTTAGTTTCATACACAGTCCTAATCCTGCTAATTCTCCAAAGTTACCTCTCTTACTCTTTTTCTCAACTCTAAACTTTAGAATATATATTTAATATTTTTTCTTTCTGTCTTTTTTTTTTCTTTAACTGGTACTGACTGATAATAAAGCCAAAAGCTGGTGGGTTAGTACCCTGAAGTTAGAAAAA
>NW_006293313.1:834038-842362 GCF_000327345.1 Myotis davidii | reverse complement strand
CAGCAGGAGGGAAACTGGGAAGTTAGAAGCCGGCTCTAGAGTGCGCGTCTTTAGAGGCCTCAGCATCCTCTGTTTCTGGGAGAGGATGGCACTCTTGGCTCCTTCCCATCGTCCAGGCCCCACCAAGCGGTACTGATAGGAGTTGCAGGGGCCAAAATAGAGTTTCACAGCCAGTTTAGGATCTTGGAACAGGAGAGAGAGGAGGTCTGGCTTCGCACCTATCTCCTCGGCGAGCTCATCCAAGTAATCGATGTAATTGGTCTGCAGAATCTGGCTCTGGCTCTCTCCAAACCTGAATGAAGAAAGTGAGAAGGGCAGATTCACAAGATGTTCAAAGTTATATAAGAACAGAAGACATTCAATAGCTATTGACAGGGTGAAGGAATGAGTGAACAAATAAATGGCAAGTGTTGGTTTATCCCATCCAGAGGCCTGTATTTCAGATTGTCTATAGACTAAAATAAAGAGCCTATATTTCAGATTCACTATAGACTGTAAAATACATGGGACTTTGAGGAACTGACAACATTTATAATCATGATGATTATTTGGTATTTACTAAGCAAAGTACCAACTAGTCAGGATTGTTGTCAAGACGGATGAGGTAACACAGATGAAAGCCTAGCCCAGTGCAAGCACAGAGGAGACACTTAATATTTGCTTGTAAAATTAGTAGCGTCCCTGGCACTCTGGCTGGCATTTGATGCTCAGTAAGTGTTAGATGAATGAGCATTTGGACATGAGATAACTCCTTCATGCCATATAAGGCTCCAAGTCAACTTTCCAAGGGGACTTAACCCACTTGAACCTCCTTTCACTTCAGTCACAAAGTAGTAATCCTCGAACCTTCATTTCACCCAAGTATGTGTCTATCATTTTACTTTTTATCCAATCACAGAAATCCCCCCTTGGTTTCTCCTACCTCCTTAATCTATCACCAATAGATTTCATGTAACTCACATACATTTTTTATTGTCTCCTCTTTGGATTTTAATGTATAAAATAAGGTACAACACTGCCATTCTCCCAAGCAGTATCCCAATCTGTTGAGATTCTGCTTCCTGACAATTGTCAATAGTTTAGCTCAAATAAACTCACAAAAATTCTTCAAAGGTTTGAATGTTTCTTACATTAACACCATTCCCTCTCTAAACACAGTGTGTGAATGGAATTTAATATGCGCATCATACAAAACAAATGAAATTCAGTCAAGGGAAAATGTTCTGATTTGGTAAAATTCCTATCTTTAAATAGTTGGTTGTTCAACTACTATATATAAGAATCACCTAGGAAGAACTCAAAACACACAGACGTCCAGTCTCCTCCAGAGATTCCGATTTAGTTGGTCTGGGCTGTGGCCTTAGAATTTGCATTTTTAACGAACAGCTAGTTAGTTCTCACAGGTGGGTAGAGTACTCACTGTGCTTTGAGGAACACTGTTCTAGGTAAAGATTAAAAAACACATTCTTACAGGTCAATTCTGTGTTTGTTCCTCTTGATAATGTCTTCCATCATAGTCCTCTCTGAGGGCAAGGTACACAAGCCTAGAATACAAAAGGCTGGTTTAAGTAGTGGGTTGGTTTGGAGGTTCTAGCAGGGGAGCTCAGCTACTCCTATACCCTTGACCGAAGACCGGTCCTCTCCTTTGGTGGGAAGGTCGTCCTCTTTGACCCAGCACACAGCTTCGTAGGGACGCACAGACATCAGTGAGGGAGGAGGGGGACACCCTCCTAGCCAGACAGATCAGCAGAATTAACCCTGGCAATCAATGGGGTGACAGATGTCGCAGCCAGATCGCCCTCACATCCAAAATCCACAGAACTTTCTAATATATTAAAGGAATGATTACAGATGTTTGTTATTATATCTTTGTATTTGTTATTTTATGACGTCTCCACTAACTTTTTAGGATGTAAATCTTACGAGAGCAGCCCAAAGACAATGACATCAATGTCCTCTTCCACTGTCCCATCCTCAAAGATGGCAGAAGTTTCCGTGAGCTCTGTCACTCTTGATTTCACCTTGATGGCTCCATAGAGTATACGACTTGGAAGGTCATCATTTAGTACAGGTTCTTTCATAAGGTATCTGAAACACACAGAAGAAAACACTCAGAAGGAGCATTTAATGAGGAGTCTTGAACTGTCTTGATGTTTTGTGTGTTTGGCTCTGAAAATAAAGAGGTTTCTCAAATATCCATAAAACTTTCCAACTTGATTAGTTGGCTTGACCCCAAATTTACTATCTGACTTTATTTTCATGTCACAAATCTCTCCCTTAACAAAGGGAAACATATGGGTGATAGGGGTAAAAGATATTTCAAAAAATGAAAGCATCCCCAAGGGCTTATACAAAATGCAAGTGCCTATGGTCATTCGCTGAGTATTCCAGTGGTTATTAGCCCATGGATGTTTCCAACATTCTTTTTTGAAAAAAGAAATATTTTTATTGATTTCAGAGAGGAAGGGAGAGGGATAGAGATAGAAACATTAATGATGAGAGAGAATCATTGATCAGCTGCCTTCTGCATGCCCCCCTTGGGGATCAAGCCCACAACCCAGGCATGTGCCCTTGGCCAGAATTGAATCTGGGACTCTTCAGTCCACAGGCCAACTCTCCACTGAGCCAAACCGGCTAGGGCTCTAACACTCTTTTATGTTATCTACTTTAATTATCTTGCTGTTCCATTTAATCTCTATCTGATCATAAGTAAGAAAGAGAAAACATATTAAATTCCCATTAGTTTTAAAAATTAGTAAGGAATCAGTATGAAAATTAATGCATAGAATTATATTGGGGATAGTTGCTAATCTCAAATATCCATGAAATCTCCATATGTGATAGCATGGGCAGTGAAGCAAAGTCTGCTTATATTTCGGTTTAAGGCAATACATGCTACAGATCTCAGATCGTAGCATACAGCAGTCACATGGCATTTGTTGAAAGACTCTAAAGCTCTTCTGTGTTGCCCTTTAAGGGGAGGAGCCTGTTATCAACTAAAGAAAAATAAACATCTATAATGTTTGCTTGAGTTTTTAAGTTCGGTGATGTATAACTTTGAGATAAACAGAGATTTTTTTTTTTTTGCAAAGAGACAGTGATTATGTTCTCAAAACTGCCCATGGGAAGAACCCCCATGATACACAGAGTTAGCAGAACATAAATCATCGAATGGAGACTCTGATAAACGTTTCCTACCACAACCCTCTGAAAAGAAGGTCACAATCTCATTAAGCAGCCTTTCTGATGTTGGACAGCTCTGGGTAATAGAAAGTTCTTTTCATGACCTACTTTTGCATTTTTTGGAGCAGCTCATACCATTTCTACTTGATCTTCTTAAGTATTCACTTTTAAAATGCATACAGAACAACTTTTGGAATTCAAGCTCAAAACCTATACCATACCCATACTGTTGGGTTGAAGCTTGAGCTACCATGTTAGCAATTTGGCCCTTTGTGAAGAGAGGCACCTCTAACAACCTTGCTTACCAATGAGAATACCATAAAAAAAGCAAAATAACTCTACTTGTTTTGAGGCTCAAGGCCATAATTTTCATGGTGGAACCACTGATTCATCTGCCGTTCTGACATCCATTTTTGAACTGTTCGTGGCAGGACATTTCGGAGCATGGAGCGAAACCGGGTGTGGAACACCATGTCCCAGGGATAGCCACAGTCAGAGATACGGCTGAGGACCCATGAACCTTGCCTGGTACTGATAAACACCTGGCAAGCAAAAAGAAAGACAGTTTATGTTAGGGCATCGTCCCTTTTGGGAGGAATCTACTCTGTAGGTGATATATCACACGTATGGCCCCTGAATTCCCTGCAATGCTTTATCTTAAAGATGATTGACTTGCAAGTGAAGTACCATTTTGTTTTCACTGCTCTGTGGCAACTTTGTCATAGAAGAAGTACCCAGTGGTGTTCACATTGATAGAGGAAGACTACGACAGTCTTGAGAACTTTCTTGAAAACATGAGAAGAATCTTTGGGCTAATACCAATCATAAAATCCACAGGTCTTTACCACGTTTACAGTTGTGGTTTGGTGCTCCTTCCCTCTTCTCACCTTCCCACCTGCCCACATTTCTTTTGTAGTAAAGGAAAGTAATTAAAATCCTAGGAAAGGTACCAAGACAACCCAAGGACTATATAGGCATACAGGCATAGATCTGTGCTTCGCTGGAGTGGGAATACCAGGGGGTGTCAGCTTCCTCCCACACTTAAAAGAACAGTTATGCATTTTAAGTGTTAAAATCTGAACGTATATTGTGATTTCCATTCTTTTGAAATACACATCTGAGTCTTTCTGGTATGTTCTTTACCTTTCTTACTCAGATTTCTCTCATTTTGAAATTACACACACACACACACACACACACACACACACACATATATTTCCAGATAGGTGGTTTACCTTGCTTACTGTTACAACACCCCCCACCCCCCATTGCCCAAATGCATATTTGAATTGCTTTCAAAATTTTACCTGACATTCTATGAATTCTGATGTATAAGGTGGTCCCAGATAAACAGTTAACTATGATTCATGTGCAGAAAAACCAGTTCACTTAAGTGTTTATGATCATGGACTCCAGATCCAGGACTCTGCATCTAGACTCCTTAGGTTTGAATCCCAGCCCCACCACCTACAGGCTGTGTTGCCTTGGGCAAGTTATTTCAACCTCTCCGTGCCTCAGTTTTTCTTTCTGTAAAATGGGGATATTAATAGTACCTGCCTCATGGGATTATTATGCAGGTTAAATCAGGTGGTATAAATAAAGTACTTAAACTATTGTCTGCTAGCTATTATTACTTTGCAAATATAGACTGGAGGAGAGGAGTTCGGTGTAGTGCCACATGACTGGAGTAAACAAGAATTTGGAGACCAATTTTGCTGGGAAGGACCTCAACTCCTTAGCTTGTGAAATGTTTCCATGAGTGTCTTTTCCCAATACTTACTGTCTCCCCTTCTTCCTTGGCACTGACTGGATAGGTGACTTTTACAGGTTCCAGTGTAAACCCTTCATTCATCTGGGGATACACCCTGTTTGTTTATCATGTTTGCTACCTGGCATCTCAAGCCCTGAAAGTAGGTGACTCAGAACAGGACAGTTTTGCTGGTTGTGGACATAGGTATGTAAGTCCTGTGTAGCCAGAAGAAGCCAAGCTGAGGAGGCTAGTGTACAAGAGATAGGGCTCCTGGGCCCAGGCCCTGTTGGGAGGGAATGCTTTGGGGAGAGGAACCCCAGCTATTTTCCCATCTTTGCCTAGGACTGCCCTACTGGAAGGGATTTATTTTCTGTTATTCCCAATCATCGATGTCAGCATTATCTACATCTTGTAATGTTTGACTCCGTCACAGCTCAGTTGTGTCATTCCTGAGCAGATACAAGGATAAAAGTGGTTGGAAGGGCTCAGTGTGCACCTACAAAGCTATGATCTTGGTTGGGAGTCTTACTGACTATTTAATCTTTTCTTTTCATAATCTTTGGATAACTGAGGATGAGTTACATTTCAAATATAATTCAAATGTGCACTAAATTTCTAAATGCCCCTGCTCCCCCTGCCCCATATATGAACAGGTCAGCTTTTCACTAAGGCCCCTGGGTGGAAACAACGCTTTTTAGGCTGAAAATCATCTGGTCAAAGCTTCCCATTTACAAAGTGAGAGAGCTGTAGTCCAGCGAAGTGAAATGACTCAGCCTAGGTTACACAGCTGATAGTGGCAGAGCTGGGAGGTAAACTGTGGCTTCTTGACATACAGATTTTCTGATGCCACATGAACCAATGGAGAACCCAATCAACCAACCAACCAACCAACCAACCAGTTAAGGAGTAATGGAGCCTTGATTACATGCTCAGATTTTCCAATGTGCCCCCTCCCCTTTCCTTTCCTCCAAGGTACAAGGTAAGCAGAGAGCTTTGCACCTGAGAAGCCTTCTTGCTCAGCTCAACGGCAATATCTGAGGCTGAGTTTCCTATTCCAATCACCAGGACTCGCTTCCCCTCAAATCCGTCTGGGTTCTTGTATTGGCGGCTGTGAAAATACTGGCCTTTGAAATTCTCTATACCTTCAGGAGGAAACAGAGAGAAGCCTGTCAACTATGTCAAATTAATTTCAAGAAAACTGCATTGTCAACTTTTCCTTCCTGGGGTTAATCATTTCTTTTGCCTCTTTCTCTCTTAGGGGGGTTATAATAGCAAGGCCAATTGACAAACTCTAAGTATAAAACATATAATAAATGTTAGGTTAAGCATATGGTCCAGGACCAAAAGAGTTTCCAGGAACTTTCCCCACTAACTCTGTCCATGGGCATGGTTCTGCAGAAAAGGCTCCAGGGACAGAACAAAGTCACAGCTGTTTGGTGAGATAGGAAAAGGCCAAAGCAGGCACATGGCTAAACGGGCCTCTCCAACACGGAGGCAATGTGGATATGAATTCTCTGACATCTTGACTTTGGGGGAGGTTAGCTGGATTCCTGTGTAACCAAGACCAAAGAGGTCAACAGAAACAACAATGATCATTCCAAACTGCATAGAAAATATCTGGACACCTGCTCTGAAAAGCTGGGCATCCCCTAGGCCTCACCTGGAAATGACTCCAGTGGGATGCGAGGGAGGATGTGATGGCCACTGCAAACCATAATTGCATCGAAGATGGCACTTTGCTCATTGCCTTTGCTCTCGGTGACAACCTCCCATTGGCCAGAGGATGAGAAATCCGGGCATCTTTTCACGCTGAGGACGGTTGTCTTAAACGAACACAGAGAAGGCATCATTGAGAATTAATCTGGCATATAGGGGCCTTGTCCAGTGCCCTGAGGAGTGGGGACGAGTAGAATGCAATGTTTGATACAATTTAGGTTCCATTTGAATCCACTTCAAGCCAGTTAAGGCAAAGACTACTAAGCTCAGCCTTCTCATTCTTCTTTGGCAGGGAGATACCGACTGAGGACATGCTGCTTTGCGCAAGAGCCCCCCCTGAGCTGACTGAATGAGAACTGGAGTGAGATGCAGGCCTGGCTGGTAAGCTCTGGGCAAAATCCATGTTTGTCATTCAAGTGATCACATAATATTTATCAAGAACCTTTCATGTGTCCGCTTCTGTGCAGACACTGTGCTAGAGAAGTTGTTTCATGGGAAGTGATTTGCATAACGACTGGCGTATTGTCAGCACTCTGTGAATGGTATATTTTATATTTTTAGATCAGGGACAGTCATGATAGCAATACTGTTCATGATCTCATTTGGATGAAATAATTTATTGGTTCGTTGATTTTTTTAAAATGTAGCTTACTGTCTGGAGGTCTGTGAGTTTTTAAAAGTGCTTATGAAGGTCGTATGTCTGATGTATTTAAGAACAATGTCAAATGGAAGCAAAGCTTTTCTCACTTTCAGAGGAGTGGCATACTTCTCTTTGCAAGTATTTGAGTTTTGTATGCATACTTTTCACATTTTCAGATATTTTTCAAAATGTAGCATTGCTAGTTTTTGAGACTTCAAATTTTAAAGATGTATATGGAATATTAGTATAAAGCTTACGAAAGTACTATAAAACGTCTGGGCATTTTCAGCAGAGTAAAGATTTCAGATTTGTCGTCCAGAGTAGTATACTAGCTAAAGTCCTGTGCATTCTTGCTATTCAAAATGTGGTTTGAGGACCAACACCTTCAGTATCACTTAGAAGGTGATTAGACATGCCACAGAGTCATTTACATTTTGAGTTGAGCCCTAACTTCTTAGGGCTTATACCAACTCAGAGACCAATACACGGAAATGCATTTTCCTAACCCCTCTCCAGCCTCCAGAAAACAAGTGCAGTGGTGACACAGTGAACAAGTAAACTAGTTTTCTTGCAACTCTAACATGATCTTTAAAAGAATAGAGACTATTATTCTGGCCAGTGTGCTAAAGGTTAGAGTGTTGGCCCACACACCAAAGGGTCACGGATTTGATTCTCGGACAAGGGCATGTACCTGGGTTGGAGGTTTGATCCCCAGACCCAGTTGGGGCGAGTGCAGGAGGCAACTGATGAATGTGTCTCTCTTACATTGATGTTTCTCCCTCCCTTCCTCCCTCCTTCCCTCCCTCCCTCCCTCTACACTCTAAAAATCAATGAAAAAAAAATAGCCTCAGGTGAGGATTAACAACAACAAAAAGAGACTATAAATTACATGTCATGAAAGGGCAATACATCTATTAAATAGATTGGTAGCTAAGTAGACAAAGATCTATAAAAGCTTCTGATATAAAGGGTCTGTCATTTATAGGATGGATTACCAGGAATTTGGGAAAAACTACATTAGGTGGGACTGGATAT
>NW_006293313.1:827716-832730 GCF_000327345.1 Myotis davidii | reverse complement strand
TTTTATGTATAAGAAGTTCTATTTGATTTTGTCAAACAAACTCAAAAGAAGTCTGGAGGCTTTGCTAGAAACACATGATAAAGATTTTTCAAGGGCCTTAGAGTTTGCAAATTGTAAACACAACTAGGTAATGCCCAGAGTGTTCCAAAGAAGAAAGAAAAGCTATGAGTTCTTAGAGTAAAAAGTACATTCTTGGGAAGAATCAGTCTTGCATTCTTAGCCTCTGGATTGATCCAAGATGGTAATTCTCTAGAAGACCAGTGCTCTGGATAATGGCTGTCAGGTGGTCTGAATACATGAACATGTTTTCCTTAGTCCTTTAGGGGGTAACCAGAGGGTTGTCTAGAGGTTTAATGTATAACCAGGCATTGACGCAGGACTGGAGAGTTAAAAAGTTTACGTTCCCAGGCTAGTTAAACAACAGAATTGTTTCCTCATTCCTCAACCTACTTGATTTCGGTAATTTAGCAACTTGACTGTAATGACTCCACGTTATTTCTTCCTGCTATTCTTCACTTTCAAAGAGTTAAGAAACAGTAAACTGTGGGATCTCGACTCTTTTATACATGACAGAAGGAGCCTGCTCTTTGTATGTATTGTGCTTCACAGGGATTATTAGTTTCAACATGAGACACCAAAGCTAAAACTATATTTGCTCTCAGATCGTGTCATTTAAGAGCAGTATGTAGAATCCTTGCTAAATGTGGGTCTAAGTTTGTAAAGATCCTCTTGCCTCACACATTCCTTATCTCTCTCTCTTTCCCATCCATCCATCCATCCATCCACCCACCCACCTACCCACTCAGGCCAACTCAAGCTAGGAGTCAAATGCCTTTTATAATGAGCAATGTGTTTATATTTTCTAGATATTATTATTATTTTAAAAATATCAACCTGGGCATGTCTCATGACTGGGAATCACACTGTGGCCTCCTAGTTCATAGGTCAGCATTCAACCACTGAGCCACACCAGCCTGGCATGGACATTTTAATTGTGCTTACAAATACAATGAAAGATTTTCACCAAAGTCAACTATTATAAATTAATATAATACAAACCTGGAGCAAAACTAAAATTACTGAGAAACTGAGATGTGTTAAAAAAAACCCTAAGCTCCATTAGGAGTTATGTATTCAGAGATGTAATTTAAACTTTATTTCCTAAGCACAGTTAGTAGTTCTCAGAGTGTAGGTTATTGATAAAAATTCAGCATGTTAAGTGAGATATTGGTGTTTTTATTGTTGATCATTTTTTTCTGTATGTTTTTGTTTTTTTAAAGGGAAATGAGGATAGGATTCTTCAGTGGTTACAGATATTAGTTTAAATGCAGTTTCCCTATCATTATCATCATCATTCAAACCTTTACATTTAACAGATGATTTTTCTCTTCTGTTAATGTGTACAATTTATAGCATTAGGGTAATGACATTCTTTTTGGGTTTTCTATTATGCTCTCATCTTTCAGCAAATAATTGGATTGCAATACTTTGTTTTATCCACAATCTCTTTCATTATCAGAGTAACTTCTCTATTTAAATGTGATGTGAACTAATGTAGAGAAAACAATCCCCCCCCAAATACAATACCTGGAACTGAATATATTTTAGAAGATCAAACTTTTTGGCAAAGATTCTGAAATACTCCAGGAGCTTAGAATTGTGCAGGAAGTTTGGGAAATCTTCAGGCATTGGAAAGTCACTGAAACAGGACATTTCTTTGCTGGTGTTGGTGATGACAGATTGGTAGATACTCGCTCGGCCATCTTCCACATTTTCCTAAAGGATCAAATAAAAATGATAATCATGCATTTAAAAATTCCCTTGGTTTCCTAGTCTTCTTCCAAATCTGACTCCTGGGTGATGTGATCCCTTTGGGTGCAGTATACATGTCCGTAATCCTGTGTGGTAGGCCCCAGGTGGCGCCTTTCAGTGTGGCTCACTGGAGGGGGGCTACTGCCATTTGGTGGGCTTGGGAGTGGGAACTATCCTTCTTTGGTCATATTTAGCACCCCTTTTATGTATAAGAAGTTCTATTTGATTTTGTCAAACAAACTCAAAAGAAGTCTGGAGGCTTTGCTAGAAACACATGATAAAGATTTTTCAAGGGCCTTAGAGTTTGCAAATTGTAAACACAACTAGGTAATGCCCAGAGTGTTCCAAAGAAGAAAGAAAAGCTATGAGTTCTTAGAGTAAAAAGTACATTCTTGGGAAGAATCAGTCTTGCATTCTTAGCCTCTGGATTGATCCAAGATGGTAATTCTCTAGAAGACCAGTGCTCTGGATAATGGCTGTCAGGTGGTCTGAATACATGAACATGTTTTCCTTAGTCCTTTAGGGGGTAACCAGAGGGTTGTCTAGAGGTTTAATGTATAACCAGGCATTGACGCAGGACTGGAGAGTTAAAAAGTTTACGTTCCCAGGCTAGTTAAACAACAGAATTGTTTCCTCATTCCTCAACCTACTTGATTTCGGTAATTTAGCAACTTGACTGTAATGACTCCACGTTATTTCTTCCTGCTATTCTTCACTTTCAAAGAGTTAAGAAACAGTAAACTGTGGGATCTCGACTCTTTTATACATGACAGAAGGAGCCTGCTCTTTGTATGTATTGTGCTTCACAGGGATTATTAGTTTCAACATGAGACACCAAAGCTAAAACTATATTTGCTCTCAGATCGTGTCATTTAAGAGCAGTATGTAGAATCCTTGCTAAATGTGGGTCTAAGTTTGTAAAGATCCTCTTGCCTCACACATTCCTTATCTCTCTCTCTTTCCCATCCATCCATCCATCCATCCACCCACCTACCTACCCACTCAGGCCAACTCAAGCTAGGAGTCAAATGCCTTTTATAATGAGCAATGTGTTTATATTTTCTAGATATTATTATTATTTTAAAAATATATTTCAGAGAGGAAGGTAGAGGAGAGAGAGATAGAAACATCAATGATGAGACAGAATCATTGATCGGCTGCCTCCTGCATGCCCTACCCTGGGGATTGTGCCCTGACCGGTAATCGAGCCGTGACCTCCTGGTTCATAGGTCCCATGCTCAGCCACTGAGCCACACCAATTTGGCTCTAGATTAATTTTGCCAAAAAGTTTGATCTTCTAAAATATATTCAGTTCCAGAATCAAGGCTCAGATTATAACTTTGTCGCACTTTCAAGTGGCTTGGTAAAAACTAGCCGGATGAGGGTATGCCTGTTTTCTAGGTGATTAGGGGTTTGGTATGATGTTATTGTAAACTGTACATAAGTATTAGAATGTGAAGGGAGTTTGTATTAAAATATGAAATAGTTTCTGTTTCATATACAAAGATTTAATAATCTGAACTGGATGAATGATAAATCAGAATCTGGACCTGCACAAAGAATTCTTCTCCCAGAAAAAGCCCGCCTAGAGTCTTTTAAAAACCTCTGGCTATTTCTATTTTTGACCACTGGCTTCAAATGGCATAATCCTGGAGTCAAACTGATTGTGTAAAATATTTCTGGAAGGCTCAGCATGATTTAACACAATATTCTTGGCAAGACTGAATATCTGAGTTTCTTATCCAACCGAGTTTTCAAAATCAGAAATATTTCATAAAGCAAAAATAAAAATGTTTTCCCCTCAAGATCAGATAATTTTATAAGTAGTATAGAATCGAGTTAAACACAAAGGCTCTGGAGTTACACTGGGTTGATAACCTAATTCTGTGATTTTTAATGGCTTTTTAACTGTGAGCAAATTACATGTCAGTTTCCTCATTTTCCCCCCTGTAAAATGGGATTCATTAATAATCCTGACATCACACAATTGTTACGAGGTTTTAAATGAGATTAGGGTGCTTAGCATGATGCCTGGTGCTAATGAGTGCTCAATGCATATTTGCCTCTGTTGTTATTATTACAGCACACTAGAGTTTTTACTACTAATCCAGTCAGGGTTTAAACTAAGGTGGACTATTATACTAGAGCCACAATTTTGGATTTTTTTAAGTGCCAATAAGTTGGCTTTAGAATGTGGTTGGCTTCTCTGTCAGGTCAATTTTAAGCGATGAGAAGAACCGATTCTGATGTCTGGGCTCCTCCAATAATTTCAGAGCTGGGGCAAGGCTCTCCTTTGGGGGCTTTACTTTTGTAGTTTGTCAGAGAATTGATGATGACATCACAATTCTTTTTCAAATTGGTTTGGCATATTGGGTCTTGAGGGAGTCACATTTTAAGACAGAAAGTGATTGTTAGGGTCACCAAAGAAGGAACACACGTGGCCAAAAGGAGTAAAAAATTATGAATTTATTAGGTCATCTGGATACCAGCTGGGCTGAGCTCCCAAATGGCACCGGCATCCAAAGACAGGGAGTCAGAGGTTTTTAAAGGACTGTAGGCGGGCTTTTTCTGGGTGGAGTATTCTCTGTGCAGGTCTGGATTCTGGGAAAGTCCGGAGGGGTTAGATAATGGTTTTAGCAAGTGGAATGTCCGTTGTGAAGTGGCCTAAAGATCAGTTCCCAGGGGAGGGGGCATCGATTCAATTATTTGATCAGACCTAACAGTGATGTTTCAGGTTGCATCCATTTATATGTCAATGTTTTCAATAAATACATTCAGTACTGTAAATGTGTTTTCTCTTCCTTATGATTTTCTTAATAACATTTGCTTTTCTCTAGTTTAGTTTATTATAAGACTACAGTACACAATGCATACATATATAAAATATGTATTGACTGTTTATGTTTCTGGCAAAGCTTTCCGGTCAACAGTAGGCTATTAGAAAGTAAGCTTTGGGGGAGTAAAAACTTATATGTGAATTTTTGACCGCATGGGCATTGGTACTCCTCATCCTTATGCTGTATATGTAACTGGGAAATGATAATTATATCCAAATGTTAAAAAAAAACATGCACTGTATTGCTAACTTCCTTGTGAGCACAATTATTAGGAACAATAAAGGAAGCAGAGCAGGTTAATGGCTGAAGGACAATTATGCTTTCGTCTTTTAATACCTCAGTAAGATTACTAAGTGTGAGGGGGA
>NW_006293313.1:818812-827601 GCF_000327345.1 Myotis davidii | reverse complement strand
CATATATGTGTTTTCCGATGATCTTAGGCGACCCCTGTGAAAGGGTCATTCGACCCCCAATGGGGTCACGACCCACAGGTTGAGAACCGCTGTTTTAGAAGATTCAGCACCCTCTGAGCAGGGCATGGGACAAGGATTCTTTTTTAAAAATATATTTTTACTGATTTCAGAGAGAGGAAGGGAGAGGGAGAGAGAGTTAGAAATGGCAGTGTCAAAAGAGAATCAACTATTGGCTGCCTCCTGCACACACCCTGCTGAGGATGGAGTCTGCAACTGGGGCATGTGTTCTGACTGGGAATCAAAGTGTGACTTCTTGGTTCATGGGTCAACATTTAACCCCTGAGCCACACTGACCTGGTGGGACAAGGATTCTTAAATTTTGTTTTAACTTGTCACCACTAAATGTGGTATGTAATTGTAGAAGGATTGTGTAATTATGGAAATTAAAGAGTAATCTGTTTTCAAAATTGATTTTGGATGGAGGAGTGTCTTGGAGTGGGGTGGAGGCCTCAGCCTCTTTTCAGTACCTCCTCCCTTTGGCAGTCCAGTCTCCTGGTAACCAAGAGCCTCACTGGCTTCTGAAATTTTGTCCATTGAATGTTTCACTCTGCAGAGAGATTCCTTGTCTTCTTTGGTTAGAGAAAATTGTTTACATTTCTATATTGAATATAGTTGTAAGCCAGGTTTGAAATGTGACATTATTACAGCTCCCATGGGTTTATGTACTTAACTATCTTATACCTAACTAGAGGCCTGGGTGCATGAAATTCCTGCATGGGTAGGGTTCCTAGGCCTGGCTGGCCATCAGGGCCGATCTGTGGGGTGACCAGTGGGGTGATTGGGGGGCCCTCACTGGCACCCACCTTGGCTGGCCTGAGGCCTGCAGCCTGGGGGCAGCTCCTGCGTTGAGTGTCTGCCCCCTGATGGTCAGTGCATGTCATAGTGACTCGTCGTTCCACTGGTTGTTCTTGTCTCTGAGTCCCAGACTGAACCATCTTTTAAAGGCCCCAGCCTGTAGCTCAATCATTCAACAAACATAGGTAGGGCCCTAGCTGGTTTGGCTCAGTAGATAGAGCATAGGTCTGTGGACTGAAAGGTTTCAGGTTCATTTTTTAATTGATAGGAAGTTATCTCTACTACTAGAATAGGAGAGCAGGAGAAATATTTTGGGGCACCTTCCAGAGTTCACCAAGTCATATTTTTTGACAGATCACTAAAAAAAACTCTCATTCTTCTGCTGTCAAACTAATGATAATTAAGTAAGGGACATTGACTTTTTGATTTTAAATCCCAAGTCAGGTAATAAAACAAAACAATGGCAAATTTATTATTAAATAGAAATTTGTTATAATTTCGCATTCTTCCTTAGGGTATCAAATCTACCGGGGGGGTAGAACCCCAAATGGGATCTCCACGTGAACTGAGGGTGGACAAAAATCGCACATCTTTGGTTAAGACAGAAGTGTTCACCTGCTCAAGGAAAGCTACATTGATTTTAATGAGCAGATGCTCCTAAAAAATGGATGTGATTCAGCTGTTTTTCCAGTTTCCTCTCTGCAAAGTTACCTGTTCTGTAATAAATATCAACCTTTCCATCTTAGTTCTGGCTGTGCTTGGATCAGTGAATTGAACAGATTTAAAAAATTTAGCATTTGTGCAATATTTGCCAAACTTGTCTCATCATGGGATTCATTAGGGACTCTTGTTAAGAATAGGGTCCTCCCCACTCAGAAGATTTTGATTAAGGTAGTCTGGGCTGGTGGTCAAAATTTAGTATTTTAAGAAACCCCCAGGTATGTCTTACAGTCAGATCCCTTTGAGAAACTCAGTGTGAAAAAAAATCCCCTTTGGCATAAAATTCAGTTTGAACTGGACGTCCAGTTTGCTGGACGTCCTCCCCATCCCCTTAACTGGTCCGTTTGCAGAAAGAGCACGTCAGATGGTCTCTGCTGATATGAAAGTCTGCTTTTCATGCTCTCAATCCGTTTGCTCCTGTTTGGGATGTTCCCGCCTCTTTTGATCCCTCATTTTGATATGCCTGATACATAACCCTCAGCTTGTCATTCCAGTTCTGAGCTGAGGTTTTGTTTAACCTTATTGAGAAAGAGTGCAAATTAAGACATGGTTATAAGTAGGGATTTAGCTGCGTAGGAGTCACGGAGACCCAGGTTTGAATGCCAGTTCCTCCAGCTATGTGACCGTGACCACTCTCTGTTTCTACTTGCTTGTCTATAAAATACATAGTTATGGTAGCTACATTGTACTCTATTATAAGTTTTTGATATGATCTCCCTTAATCTTTAAAATAGCACTGAGATAATCACATTTTTCTGTTAATATCTTTACAGCTGAGAAAACTAAGACACAGGGATATAAATAACTTGCCAAAGATCTCACACCTAGAAGGTGGTAAGCTAGTACTCATTCAAAAAAATTGGGGAGGAATAATTATAAATCTTTATAGCTATGTATTTTTCTAATTTTTATACAAATTCTGAAGGATAGTTAGCATTACCAATATTTATATTTGGCTAATAGCATGAATTGAATGAATAGAGTATATTAATAGTATAGTTAAAGAGTTTCCCAGCAGTAACACTAGAGTGTCATCAGTAAAGCTAAGCAAACAAGGTCCCTTTGTCAGAGAAAAGTAAAAATCATTAGTAATAAGAGCACACTTTCTAAAAAAGCATTTGCTCAATGATTGGAATAGAAGTGGTGTCTTGAAAAGAGTTCCTGTCACTTCTATTTTGTAAGTTCTCTAATACTAGCATATCACTTTGAGAATGACCAAAATAATGGGCTGCAACACAGAGGCATAAGAAGAGACCCTTCACATGCCTGGCTTTGCCACGTATGTGTTAGAATAGTAATGACCTGGGAGAGATGCTAGCCTATTTCTTCAGCTCCTGTATAGCTGCATGAAGTAAGTCTGATCAGAGTTGCTTAGGGAATCTCTCAATAAGGCTCATCAGTAGCTATGCTTCCCCCTGTAATAGCAGCACAACCTGTGCAAGAAACAAGAAGATCTCACATACTTTGAACCTCCATAGTCCTCCAATATCTTCGGTCCTCTCAAAGCAGGTGGGCTCGAGTCCCTCATCCACACAGCACTTCAGAGAGATCAGTCCACTGACGCCAGCTCCAATCACTGCCACCTTCTTTGCCATGGTCTCCTGTCACAGAGTTGGTCAGTCAGTGGCTTTCAGTGGGGCAAAAGATAAGAGAGAGTCGTAAGGTTGTGGTCAGGTAATGGGCTTTAAACGCTATGGTAGTGGTAATTTAATAACCAGCTGGAATGGAATAGAATGCCTCAGTAGTCAAATTCCAAAGTCTCATGGGCTTTATTGCAAGCCTTGTTTACAAAGTCTTGGTTCAACATTTAAAAGCAACCTACTTAACAAAGCCAACTGGTTCAATGACAAAGTTCTAGGGAGATGAGCCAGATCTGCAGTTCTGTTCACTGCAGTTGAGAGCCTTAGAGTTTAGAGCTGAGCGTTTCCTTGTCAGCTTCTTCCCCCAGCTGTTATCCTTACCTCTGTTGTTACCTTTTTGTCGCTGTCTCTCACAATGGTTTGCATCCTCGATTGTGTGCTCCTAGGCAGTCAGAAGGGTTTTAAGAGTTGGAGGAGGCAGTGAGAAATGGGAGGAGCTTCTTACCCCAGCATTCTGCCAGTGGAAACTCCAAGGACTTTGTTAGTTATGAAATCAAGCAAGGAGCCCATATTTTGAGATCCAGCGTAGTGGTAAAATGTCTTAATAGTACCAACACTATATATACACTTGCAAACATATCATACAGATAGATTACAAACCATTTTTGTAGTGGATGTAGACAATGTTCATTTGCAAATTAGCAAATATGCAAATATGGATAAATGAAAAGAAGTTGAAATTACCCCTAACTCTGTCATACAGAGATAAATTTAGCCACTGTGGACAATTTGCTATATCTTTCCAGATATTTATATACATACACCTATGCACACACAAACAAAAATGAAATCACAATCTAAGTATGATTTCCAATTTGATTTTTCACTTTCCAGTATCTCAGTACCTTTAGATCCATAGCTGCATTTTTAATGGCTATATGAATTCCATTTAGTTGATAGATTATTTACCTATCTCACAAATATTCAGTTCTGTGTATTAGGCAATATTGTGTCTAGATGAATCAAACAGATTGTGTCCCTGGATTTCTCAGAAATGACATACTTTTTTGGGGGCTTGGCTTTCTTGGACTTGACAACTTCCAGGTCCTAGCATACCATGCTTATCTCCTTCTAGACTGCTTACCCTGACTAGATTCATGTCTCATCTTGATCTGTCTGCTTGTGGGTACACTGGCTTGGATGAATCTAGTGGTCCTTCTAAGATCTTCCTGTCCATTGCCCTCTTTTTGGATTAATATAGAACTGGTTAATCTTTTTACAATCTGTTATTAGCACTACCATTAATTAAGAAGACTTATCTAATTTGCAACAAAGGAAAAAAGCAAAAATAAACAAATAGGATTATATAAAACTAAAAAAGCTTTGATAGTGAATGAACCCACCCACATAAACGAAAAGGCAACCCACTGAATTACAAATATTTGCAAATGATATATCTGATAAGGGGTTAATATCCAAAATATATAAGGAACTCATACGAGTAAATATCAAAAACCCAAACAATTAGATTAAAAAATTGGCAGACAACCTGAACAGACATTTTTTTCTAAAGAAGACATAGATGTGGCCAACAGACACATGAAAAGACATCACAGTCATCAGAGAAATTCAACTCAAAACCACAGTGAGATATCATCTCACACCTGTCACATTGGCTATTATAAAAACAGCAAACAGTATCAAGCATTGGCAAAGGTGTCAAGAAAAGGGAACCCTTTTGCATTGTAGGTAAGATTTCATATTGGTACAGCCACTGTGGAAAACAATAGAGAGGTTTCTCACACAAAAAAAGAACTACCATATGATCCAGTAATTCCACTTCCAGCTGTCTATCTGAAGAAAATGAAAACACTAATTCAAAAAATATATGCATTCCTGTGTTTATTGCAGTATTATTTACAATAGCCAAAATATGGAAGCAACCTAAGTGTACATTAATAGACTAATGGATAAATAAGATCACACACACACACACTGGATTATTATTCAACAATAAAGAAATTTCATTATTCAGCAATTATATCTTGCTATTTGCAATGTGGATGGACCTAGAGTGTATTATGCTAGGTAAAATAACTCAGAGAAAGACAAATACCATGATTTCACTTATATGGGAATCTGAAAAAACAAACAAACAGAACAAAACAGACACAGGCTTATGAATTTAGAGAACAAATGGATAGTTGCCAGAGAAACATCATTACATAAAAGGGTACGGTCTTTTTTTTTTATTCATTTCCCGCAGGCCGTAGTTTGCCCATGGCTGACCTAGGGTGTATTATGTTAGGTAAAATAACTCAGAGAAAGACAAATACCATATTTCACTTATATGGGAATCTGAAAAAGCAACAACCACCCCAGAACAAATAAACAGAACAAAATAGACAAGGCTTATGAATTTAGAGAACAAGTGGACGGTTACCAGAAGGAAGGCAGGAGGAGGATGGGTGAAAAAGATGAAGGGGAATACGAGGAACAAACTTTCAGTTATGAAATAAATAAGTCACAGGATGTAGTATCCATGACAGGGAATATAGTCAGTAATATTGTAATAACTTCGCATGGTGACAGGTGGTTACTATCTTATTGTGTTGATCATGTCATAAAGTATATTGATATGTTGAATTACTGTGTTGTATACCTTAAACGGATATAATACTGTTTACCAACTGCACTTTAAAATTAAAAAAATTTATCGTTTCTTTTGTGTCTGATAACTTGAAACAGAACAATTTCTTAACTGTAAGCCTTTCTACCAATCTGATTTGAAATCAGTTACTATCATTGATAATGAACTGGTAAAAAAAAGGTTTTATTTATTCAATTTGTTAATGAGCTTGCCTGTTATAGTCCTTACACTAGATTCAATCACAAACATATACACACACCCACATATTATACACAGTCACATGTACAAAACAAGGATTTCACTGGTGATCCAGCTAAGTACCCAATGACAAGAATGAGGTGCCCTTTGGCTTAGTGTGCTCCCTAGCCCCTTGTTAGTCCTCAGTGTTCTTTTATTAAAAAACTAGAGGCCCGGTGCACAAATTTGTGCATGGGGGGGTGTGCTGGGGTGGGGAGGGACCGTGGGAGGTTGGCCGGCTTGGGGAGGGACCGCAGCGGGAGGTTGGCTGACCAGGGGGGAGGGACCATGGCGGGAGGTTGGCTAGCTGGAGGAGGAGGGACCACAGGAGGTTGGCTGCCAGCCCCTAGGAGGGAACTGGCCCTTGGCCCCCCTGGGAAAGGGGCAACATCTGCTGCCACTCACCCCAGGTTCCCTGTTTCAGCCTGGGCCTGGAGGCCCTGGCAGGGTCAGGAGAGGAGGTGATGGTTGCGGGTCCGGGTGCGGAAGGAACGGACACCAGACGCCGACGTTGGTGCCCTGTCACTGCGCGGTTCCCTGCCTGCCCCCTTCCTTCCCTCACCAGCTGCGGGCAGGCGGCCCCTGGGGAAGAGAGAGGAGAAGGCAGTTCCCTGCCTTCCCCCCCGCCTTCCCTTGCTGCCATGCCACCACCACAGTGGGCGGGTGGCCCCCCTAGGAAGGGAGAGGCCCGGAATAAGACGAGCCCTTGTGTCGAGGGCCAACTTTTTAAATCAGTGAGGGAGCTGCTCTGCTACGTATGAAACCCTAACTCAGAAGCAGGTCTCTATGAATGGTTTAGTGCCAGGACTAGCTGGCCGGGGGGAGAGGAAGGGAGAGGGATGGAGAGTTAGAAACATCAATAAGAGAGAAATATCGATCAGGTGCCTCATGCACATCACCCACTGGGGATGTGCCTGCAACCAAGGTACATGCCCTTGACCAGAATCGAACCTGGGATCCTTCAGTCTGCAAGATGACGCTCTATCCACTGAGCCAAACCAGTTAGGGCTCAAGGGCTGATTTTCAATAGATCGCAGTGAGGGAGCTGCTCTGCTACGTATGAAACCCTAACTCAGAAGCAGGTCTCTATGAATGGTTTAGTGCCAGGACTAGCTGGCCGGGGGGGGGCCACAGGAGGTTGGCTGTGGGAGTGCAGTGACCACTAGGGGGCAGCTTCTGAGTTGAGCATCTGCCTCCTGGCTGTCAGTGTGTGTCATAGCAACCGGTCGATCGGTTGTTGGGTAGATTTGCATATTAGGCTTTGCTCAGTGACCTGGGCTGCCATCACAGCAGGCGGGTGGCCCCCAGGGGAAGGGAGAGGACAGGAGTGAGACAAACCCTTGTGTTGAGGGCTTTCTTTCAATAAATCGCAGTGAAGGAGCTGCTTTTCTAGTATGAAACCCCGACCCAGAAGCAGGTCTCTGTGAATGGTTTAGCGCCAGGACTGGCTGGCCAGGGGGAGGGGCCACAGGAGGTTGGCTGTGGGAGTGCAGTGACCACTAGGGAGCAGCTTCTGAGTTGAGCATCTGCCTCCTGGTGGTCAGTGTGTGTCAAAGCAACCAGTCGATCGGTTGTTGGTTCATTGGGTCATTTGGTTGCTTAAGCTTTTATATGTATAGATGGATAGATAATATATCATGACCAAGTAAGGTGTATTTCAGGAATGCAAGGTTGGATTAATAGTCAATGAATTCACTATATTTATTAACTAAAATTATAAATGATCTCAATGATGCAGAAAAAAAGCATTAGACAAAAAATCCAACATCTATTCTTGATATAAATTATCAGCAAACTAGGAATTAAAGGAAACTTCCTCAACGTGTAAGCAATTTATGAAAAAATTTATAGCTAACATTGTACTTAATGATAGAGACTGAATGAATGCTTTATTTTTGAGATCAGGAATAAGGCAAGGATGTCTGATCTCATCACTTCTATTCAACATTATACTTGAGTTTCTATCCTGTGCAATAAGGCAAGAAAAAGAAATAAAAAAACACCCAAATTGGAATGGGAGGGAACAAAAGCTATCTTTATTTTTAGAGATGATCATCTATGTAGACAGTATTATGGAATCTACATAAAAGTTCATAGAACAGATAATTGCATTTCTATATGTTAGCAATAAACAGTAGCAAATTAAAAAATTAAACTGCTATTTATAATAACATCCCATGAAATACTTAGGATAAATCTGAAACAGGAAGGGTAAGACTTATACACTAAAAACTATAAAATACTACTGAGAAATTAAAGAAGATCTAAATAAATGGAAATATATAGTGTGTCATAGGTAGGAAGACTCAACATAGTTGTGATATCAATTCTCCCCATGACAAAACACCCTTTAAAACGTTTATTGAAGTTTGTTCAGCCTACAAAGCTGTCCTCCCATTTACTGTCCCATCTTCTTTACCTCGAGCATCTCTAAACTTGCCAATTCAGCCTTTTAGAGTCTAGATCAGCCGTGGGCAAACTACGGCCCGTGGGCCGGATCCGGCCCGTTTGAAATGAATAAAACTATTGAAAAAAAAGACCGTACCCTTTTATGTAATGATGTTTACTTTGAATTTATATTAGTTCACACAAACACTCCATCCATGCTTTTGTTCCGGCCCTCCGGTCCAGTTTAAGAACCCATTGTGGCCCTCGAGTCAAAAAAAGTTTGCCTAGATTCTCATGAAAGAGGAGATGCTGAGTATTTTTCATTATTTGGACTTTTGAGTCAAATGCCAGAATTCATT
>NW_006293313.1:790806-818781 GCF_000327345.1 Myotis davidii | reverse complement strand
GGAAAGAGCAGGTATGAGATTTTATACGTGTACATGTATAGGCATATCAGTAACTGAACGTCTAGGCTGAACTCTGAGACCCAAGAACCCTTTCATTAATAAAGTGCCAGCCAAACAGGTAGAAGAAGCAGTGGAAATAAGAGAATTTTAAACAAGTTGTGAAAAGGTTGTGGTCTGTGAGCTTCACTGACTCTTCTTGTCCTGATTGGCTTGACTGTCCGGTCCCATTGGGTCAAGATGGCCTTTCTGGCCCCCTCCCACTTTCCCGGTCCCATAAGTCGAAACTGATATGGGCTACAAGGACCAAAGAACACCTGCAGCGCCAGCTGGGGATCAGTCAGGAAGAGCCATGGTATGTTAGGCTTGGCCCCGATGAAGGAGCCCAGCTCGTCCATGTAGGTGATGTAATCTGTCTGTAAAGTCTGGCTTTGTCCGAACCTGAGGAAAGAAAAGAGCACATAGGAATGAGTTGTAAACAGAAGCACCGATTTCTTATTTTCTATCTCAGGAAAACTCAAATTTTAGTCAGCACCTCTAGTAACACCCACACTCCTCTCTTTTGCCACAACATTAAATTTATAATTTGTTCTTTGGCTATAAATAAGCTTTTTATTTTTCTTTCCTTCCTAATTTCTACTCAACTTTGATGTCATTTTAGGCTTTTGCCTCTGGCCATGTGGCCTGAAGTGAACTGGGTTCTCAATTTGGCTGATTAATTTAGTTTTCTCTTTAATACATGATTATTCTGTTTTTAAAATTTATTTTTAACTCTAGTTGGCATGTAATTGAACACTCTGGATTCATCCATGTTGCAACTGGCAAGATTTTATTATTCTTTTGTGGCTGAGTAGAATTCTATTGTATAAATGTACCACATCTTCTTTATCTATGCATCTATTGATGGACACTTACGATGCTTTCATATCTTGACTACTTTAAACAATGCTGCAATGAACATAGGGGTGCATATATCTTTCAAGATTATTGTTTTCATTCTCTTCAGATAAATACCTCAAAGTGGAACTGCTGGGTCATGCTGTAGTTCCATTGTTAATTTTTTGAGGAATATCTACTGATATTCCTCGCCTACACTTGCCACTTGTTGTCATTTTGGTAATAGCCATTTTGACAGGTATAAGGTGATACCTCATTGTTGTTTTGGTTTGCATTTCCCTGATGATCAGTGATGTTGAGTATCTTCCATGAGTCCATTGGCCATCTGCATATCTTTGCAGAAATGTCTGTTCAGGTCCTCTGCCCATTATTTAATCAGATTTTTTGTTTTTGCTATTGAATTATATGAGTTCTTTATATATTTTGGATAGTAACCTCTTATTGGACATATCATTTACAAATATCTTCTCCCATTCAGTAGGTTGCGTTTTTGTTTTATTGATGGTTTCTTTCACTGTGCAAAAGCTTTATTTTTCTTAAATTTATTGGGGTAACTTTGGTTAATAACATAAATTGTAGGTGTACAACTTTATAATATAACATCTGTATACTCTATTGTGTGCTCAACATCCCTAATCTAATCTCCTTCCATTATCTTATTTACCTTTTTCATCTTTCCAGCACCCCCTTCCTCTCTGGTAACCAACGTTCTGTTGTATCTATGAGTTTTTTGTTTGTTGCAAAAGCTTTTTACTTTGATCTAGTCCTATCTGTGTATTTTTCCTTTTGTTGCCTTTACCCAAAGAAACATGTTAAAAAACATTGCAAAGACTGATGTAAAAGCATTTATTGCCTTTGTTTTCTTCTAGGAGTTTTATGGTTTTAGGACGTACATTTAAGTCTTTAATCTTATTGTAGGTAAGTTTATTTTTGTATATAGTGTAAGAAAATGGCCTAGTTTCAGGTTTTCTTGCATTTGTCTTGTTTTGCCAACATCATTTATTAATGAGACTGTTTCTCCCCCCCCCATTATATATTCTTTCCTCCTTTGTTGTAGATTAATTGACCATAAGCATGGGTTTATTTCTGTGCTCTGTATTCTGTTCCATTGATTTAGGTATTTGTTTTTGTGTCAGAACCCTACTGATGTGGAGTACAATTTGAAGTCACAGAGGGTAATACCTCCAACTTTGTTCTTAGTTCTCAAGATTTCTTTGGCTATTCAGGGTTTTTTTGTGGTTCCATATAAAATTTAAGATTATTTGTTCTAGTTCTGTGAAAAACACTGTTGATATTTTTATAGGGGTTGTATTACATCTTCCAGTTCACGAGCATTAAATATCTTTCCATTTACAATATTTGTGTTTTCAATTTTTTTCATCAGTATCTTATAGTTTTCAGTGCAGATTTATTCCTATACATTTTATTCTTTTTGATGAAATTGTACATGAGATTGCTTTCTTAATTTCTCTTTCCGATAATTTGTTATCAATATGTGGAGATGCAACAGAAAGTTGTATTTTGGTTTTGTATTCTGCAGCTTTACTGAATTTGTTTTAGTTCTAACAGTAGTTTTGGTGTGTTTTTTTTTTAAAAAAGGAGTTTTCTATTCATAATATCTTGTCATCTGCAAATAGTGACAGTTTTTCTTCTTCCTTTTCAATCTGGATACCTTTTATCTTTTTCTTGTCTGATCGCTGTGTGTAGGACAGACATGTGGCTAATGAGAAAGAAGCTCTTTGGGAAAGTGTTATAATCATTTCTCAACCTCAGCACTACTGGCATTTTGAACTGGACACTTCTTTGGACTTTGCCAAATGTCTCCTGGGGGGCAAAATCACCCATTTGAGAACTTAGTTTTATACAGGAGAAATGTAATGACTATTCTTTTCCCACCTAATATTGTTTGATTATAGTTAGTCTTCTAATTGTTTCATTAGCATGTACAACCTCTTACCACTTGAGTTTCTTTCCCATTTTCATATCAATATCATCCATCATTTCCTTTGTAGTTGGCAGGGTACATGAGTCTAGAGAAGAAATGAAGAGAGAAATATTGAAAAAAGCAAATCAGAAATGTATAATTGACACATGATGAATTTTATTCAGTATCTTTAGTAGAGTAAAAATTCATAGAAAGAAAGATTTGAGAAGCCAGTGAAACCTGCTTTGGGAATCTCAAAGCTGGTCTGCAATGAGATAGTGACAGCGGAAGGGTTCGTAGCTTTAAATCACCCAATCTCATATTCCTGTGACCTTATGGAGGGCCTCATCCTCAATATACTCAGGAGCCTCATGCACATAATAGCTAAAAGAGTTTCTTCAAATTTCTTGTCTACTTCTTCTTATTAAGGATTCTTTCAAGAAATAATCTGGTGAAATAGTTCACTCTTAAGGTACATGGCAATGAAAATGGGACAGAAGACAGAAGCATGTTTTTTTTCAGAATCAGCCTGCAGCCAAAGAGGATATTGTAAGGTCTATAAATATCTAATCACGATGTTGTACGCCCAAAACTAATATGGTATTGTATGTCAACTGTAATTGAAAAATAAAACATTTTTAAAAGGGGGCAGCAAAATCTTTTTTTAGTTTTTTGTGATTTTCACTACATCATCCGAGGTTTTTTCCAATTGCTGATGGTAGCTCGTTGGCCTTTGTAACAATGGCAAGAAGTTATTGTGACATTCACAGTGTACAAACACATCCCAGTCCTTGTTAGCATATTATCTCAACGTAGTGGTGCACTGTGGTCAGATATTTGCTGTATTTCTATTAGAATTTTAATCATGTTGTTTGATGTTGTGTCCTAAGTGCCAAGACAGAGCCTGGCACATAGTTGGTGCTCAAGTAATATTTGCTGAATGAATAAATAATACCCTTTGTTTCTTATAAATTTTTTTTGGGAGGGGGGGTTATATACTGTGTCCAATCTTCCTACCATACCTCAGGCATGAGGCACTGTTGTGCCTTTCAAGAGAAAAGACAATAGGAGTATTTTATAGGGGAGCACTGTTAAAAAGATCACATGACAGGGCTTTTAGTGGTAATTCTCCTCCGAGGTATACATAAAAGAAAAGCTAATTTGCCGAAACCGGTTTGGCTCAGTGGATAGAGCGTCGGCCTGCAGACTGAAAGGTCCCAGGTTCGATTCCAGTCAAGGGCATGTACCTGGGTTGCGGGCATATCCCCAGTAGGAGATGTGCAGGAGGCAGCTGATCGCTGTTTCTCTGTCATCGATGTTTCTAACTCTCTATCTCTCTCCCTTCCTCTCTGTAAAAAAATCAATAAAATATATTTTAAAAAAAGAAAAAAAAAGAAAAGCTAATTTATCCACAACGTACTTGACATGTCCTTTCCAACCTTTGCTATGTACTTTGACATTTCAGTGACCCACTGCTATCCTTCTCTTGCTCACAGCCTTTCAAAGTCCTTCCAATTCTCCCACTAGAAGTCTAAGCTCTTTAACACAGCTTATATGGGCCTTCCACATCCTGGTTCTTTCCTCCATTTCTTGCCACTCCCTGCCTCTGCTTTATATTGCCTCACACCAAAATGTTTCTGGATCCTCACACACTTTATGCTGTTCTCACATTTATGTCTTTTCCTCTTGGAATAACTCACTGTCTAGCTCCCCTCACGGGAAAACCCTAAGGTTTCCCCTCTTGTGGCATTTCCCTCACCCTACTTTAAATTCTCTGAGGTCAAGCAGCATGTCTATCTGGTTCCCTTTACGTATATCTCTAGCACCTAGCTTGGTATCTCAGTAAACGTTTGCTGACTGACTGAATGAAAGAATGGCCCACCTACTTGCAAACACTTTAGCAGCCCAGCGGGCTTGCTGGTCCGCTGTGGGGATGGCAGCCCCAAGGGACTGGACAAAGCCAATCACGGCCAAGGTTGGCTTCTCCATCATTGGGGGGAAGATGCCTTTAAACAAGGTGACCTCATTGTTTCTGCTCTTGATGATGGAGTCATCAAGGAAGGGGTAGGCATACGCATAGCCTGTTGCAAAGATGACAAAGTCAACGGCCTCAAACACGGTCCCATCCTCAAACACGGCTGAGGTCTCTGTGAACTCCTTCACACCAGGCTTGATGGACAGTGTGCCACACAGGATGCGTGATGGGAGCTCATCATTGAACACAGGCTCTTTCCTCAGGGCACTGTGCAGACACAAGAGACAAGGCCTTTGCTGTAAAGTACATCATTTCCAAGAGATATCTACAACAGCCCTTAGTTTTGCAACCAAATTTGAGCAGGTGAACATCAGCATGAGGACAACGGAATTCTCTTCTTTTGGGTAATTCCTTTCCTATTGCCTAAAGCAGTTCCTAAGAATTTCTGTCTGAGCTGCCTCTTTTGGTGCCTGGAAACTTGAAAATGCTCTTACGGGTATGGGTATGTAACTCACCAAAAGAGTTAGAATAACACTAATTTGGAGGCATAATAAAGTGGTTGAGTGTTGACTCTGCAACTAGATGACCTAAATGTATAACCTAACCCCATCTCTTTCTGGCTGCTACTTCTCTGCACTTGTTTTCTTCCGTGTAAAATGGAGATAACATAGAATCTACCTCATGAGGTAGCTCTGAGAATAAAACAATGTTCTGTAATGCACTTAAAAGAGTGCCTGGCACAGGAGAGCATCATTATTATAAGTGAACTATTACTGTAGCTGAGGTCGCATCGTACGTGAGGAAATCAGATTTGTTATGGTGGGCTGTTTTATTGCCATGCCTTTCATCAACTGTGGTCACAGAAGAAAGTATAACAATTTGGATACTGCACTTCTGTTGCCAAAATTCTAGCCCCCGCCCCACCCCCCCCTTTTTATGATATTCTTCATTTTGAGTTAACTTTCAGGGATTTGGGACTTTCTTCTATCTCAAATCCTAAGTAACTTTTTAAATCTTAGAATTTGCCCCTATTCTTCCACACTGTTCTCCACCTCTCTAACCCTGCAATCTCTTCTTTTACCTTAAAAGGTGACAACACGTAGGTCACAGTGAAACCTGTTTTTCTCTCCCCTTTCCCACCTCTGCTCTCCACGGCAGGAGTGAGAGTATGTCAATACCTTAGGCTACTTGGAACCCTTTCTAGGAAGGAGCTTAGTTCTTAGTAGTAGACTTCCAAAACTGTGTTTCAGTTGTCTCAAGAACAAAGGCAAAATACAATTTGCAGTTACTGTTACAGGACAAAAAAAAAATAATCTTAACTAGCTCGAGCGTTAGAAGTTCTAGTACATTAAACATAATTTTAAACGCATGAAATCACCTTTTCTTTTTTCTTTAGGGGCCCAGCAGTCTGCCAGACTAGGTCGCATCAGTGCGGTGGAGTGAGGCTCTGGCTCCCAACCCTGGCATTTGCTATTTCAATTTCCAGTTCCCTCTTGTTTTTCCTTAACCGTTTCTCTAAACACAATGCAACACTTCTGCTGGCGTGGGCCAAATATAAAATTTCTCTGTGGATCCTCTCTTTTCTTACCCATTTAATTTTTTTTTTTCTGTTGATACAGTGATTCTTCTACCTAGAATGCCTTTCTCATTAGAAGGGGTTGGGCTCTGTCTCCCTAGAAAAACGCATACATGAATCTCTTTACACTTATTGACTTCATCAGTTCTGTGGAAATCAAATACCTGGTGTGTCCCATGCCCTCTGACCATCCTGGAAAAATGCCAACTCTTCCATGGAGGAGGAGGTGCGGGCTTTTGTTTTGAGACTTCTTACTTGCTAAGACATGTTAATTGCTCCATAGAATCATATTAAACATTTGAGGCTATTAAGAACCAGTGTTTTGTGAAGCTTTATAGTTTACAAAGTAAGTTGTATATATTTTTAATCTTACTGAAAACCACAACAGCCTTGAGGAGTAAGTATTATTATTTCTATCCCCATTCGCCCATAAGCATAGACAAGACGTTCCTTAAAAAAACACACAATTTAGCCCTAGCCAGTTTGGCTCAGTGGATAGAGCGCTGGCCTGTGGAGCAAAAGGTCCTGGGTTTGATTTCAGTCAAGGGCATGTACCTTGGTTACAGGCTCCTCCCTGGCCCAGGCCCTGGTCAAGGTGTGTGCAGGAGGCAACCAATTGATGTGTCTTTTTCACATCGTTGTTTCTGTCTTTCCTTCTCTCTTCCACTGTCTCTAAAAATCACTGGGATATCGGATAAGGATTAAAAAAACAAACAAAAAAACCCCCACACAATTTATGCCCAGTCAGTCTTGCTTAGTGGTGGAGCATTGACCTATGAACCAAAAGGTCAGGGTTTGATTTCTGGTCGGGGCACATGCCTGGGTTGTGGGCTTGATCCAGTAGGGGGCCTGCAGGAGGCAGCCAATCAGTGATGCTCATCATTGATGTTTCTATCTCTCTCTTCCCCTCCCTTCCTCTCTGAAATCAATAAAAATATATTTAAAAAATCACAGAGTTTATGAGTTGGCTCAGTCCACAAACCTCTGTCTAGATTGTAGCTACCACAACCAAATCCTGCACATCAGGGTGATCTAGCTGCCTGCTCCATCCCCTTTTGTACTTTTCCATATGCCTTTCCCCACTTGACTAATTTCAGTAAGATTTTTATCCCATACCTGATCTCTGGGTTTACCACGTCTCCTATATAGTCATCCATTCAATCCCGACCAGCCTCAGTGAAATAACTAAAGTAAGATCTAGAGAGGAAAAATTCCACTTAAACTAGAGCCCCACTCTTTTGAATGATAAGTATGTGTTATTTGCAGTACCCATTTAAAGGCATCAGGCCGTAGTTCTCATGCTTAAAGCATGTGTTCATCTTCTTCACGTATAGCCAGTCAGAGAGGAATGAAGGAAGGACATTCTGGAGAAAGGATGCAAACCGCGTAATGTACACCATGTCCCAAGGATAGCCGTCCTCCCAAACCCGGCTCATGACCCAGGAACCGCTTCTGGTGCTGATCATGACCTGGTGGGGGAAGCAACATTGATTTCAATATCATTCTGTGAGAAATAAGCAGATACAACACAAGTCTATGGACATATCCATGTATTTATTTCCTTCACTCTCTAGGCAAGAGCATCTCTAAAAAGGTGGGTTCATAATTGAAACCAGATAGGGGCAGACCTACTCCCCTCTCCACCCTAGAAGGCTAATGCATAGTTGTTGAAAGAATGAGAACCTACTATCTCAGAACCAGAGGGCTCTGTATTCAGCCCACAAACATGTTTCATCTTCATACACTCAGAGAATAAGATGGTAGGTCTGGTAGAAACCAGCTAACCCAGTGGACCTCAGTGGTGGAGTTGCTGGGTTGTGTGTGGGAAATGTAGCTAAATCTCCAGCTGAAATGAGGCTGAGGAGATGCCAAGGATTGAATTCTGTTCTCTGTCCCTGGTTTCCTTTGCTATTTCTCTCTACACACCTACCCAGCACCTTGTGGGGTAGCCCAAAACATGGCAGCTGCCTCAGCCTGGAGTCAAGCCCGGCTGCCTGCCTATTGTACCACTTTTGTAATAACCCAAGGAAAAATGACTTTAAAAATCCTAAGCTTTTCTTTCCACATATTTACGAATTTATTTATTGAGCACCCATTTCCTTAAAAATATGCTGTTTCTTCAGGGTCTCCTGGTCATGTATGATGCAGCCTGGAGTCCTCTGGGAAGCCTTCCTTGACTCCATCCAGGCTACGTTAGGTTCTTCTTTCATGGTGCTGCCACTGCCACAGCTAATGTCGCTGATGTCTCATTATTTCCTTTGGCAATGGTATGCATACCTGTCATCCCACCTCCACCCATTGCCTGCTCCTTGAAGTCAGGCAGTAGTCTGACTTGTTTGTGTGTTTGTTTATAAAAAGTGCCTGTGCCCCGCCGGTGTGGCTCAGTGTTTGAGCATCAATCCACGAACCAGGAAGTCACGGTTCGATTCCTGGTCAGGACACACGCCGAGGTTATGGGCTCGATCCACAGTAAGGGGTGTGCAGGAGGCAGCCGATCAATGATTCTCTCTCATCATTGATGTTTCTATCTCTCTCTCCCTCTCCCTTCCTCTCTCTAAAATAAATAAACAAACAGAAAAAAACAAATCTGAAATTCCTACATTAAAAAAAAAAAGTGCCTGATACTGGTTGCGCAGTAGCTGTTGAATAGATAAACAGTAGTAAGAACTATACCTTGTGTATCTTCCAGACCTTCAGGGTGGTAAGTGATAAGAATTACTATTAAATAAGTAAAGGTAGAGCTTGACTAGCCACCAGTTTGCTTGGAGGTGATCAGAACATAAAATTAGTAAGAAATGCGCACTTGCATATGTGTATAGCACATGCACTTACCTCTGGTTCCAGCAGAATGCACTTCCATATGAGCATGGCCACATTACCTTGCTTCACAGGGAGAATGTCGATAGTCTCCCCTGATTTAATGGGCATATATAGCAGGGGGATTCCTTGTGGTAAGACATGGCAAACACCGTCCTCAGTGTTTGGTTTAGTAGCACAGCCATACTCCAGGTGTGTTTCCCCCAAACCTTTCTGTTCGTTTACCTGTGTAGCCAGACGACTGAGCTCCACCGCAATGTCACATCCCGAGTTCCCCAGGCCAATCACAAGGACTCTCTTCCCCTTGAAGGCCTCTGGGCCCTTATACTCCCGGCTGTGGAGGTAGTGGCCCTGAAACTGGTCTAGGCCTAAGTAGAACATGGGGAAGAGTTTGAGTTGATTTGAGAAGAAATTATAAAGACTCACGTATTTTGATATTTTTATTTTTAAACCTCCTATTAGCAGTCTTAATTTTTAAAAACAGTCCCTATTTGAAATGCATTTATCCTTTTGATGGTTTTTGATAAGAAACCTTCAAATAGTTACTATTAGTGCCTTTAAGAAACCCTTAAGATAAGAGAACTTCTATTTTGTTAATCCTCACCAAGGACATCCCCCCCGCCCCCAACATTGATTTTTTGGAGAGAGTGGGAGGGAGGCGGAGAGACAGAGAGAAACATGGATATGAGAGAGACACATCAATTGGTTGGCTCCTGCATGCATCCAGACCAGGCCCAGGGATCGAGCCTACAATGGAGATATACACCTTTGACCAGAATCAAACCTGGGACCCTTCAGTCTGTGGGCTGGCACTTTAACCACTGAGCAAACTGGCTAGGGTGAGAACTTCTATTTTGATAATAATAATAGCTAATATTTATTGAGAACTTACTGTGGGCTAGGCCTTCTGCTAAAGGCTTTATATATTTTAACCATTTAATCTTGATAACATCTCTGGATGATAGCTATTGGTATTATCTCAATTTTAAAAGACAAGGAAATTGAGACAAATAAGTGGATTACTAAATTCACGTGGTAAGGAACCAGTGGAATAAGGAGTTGAGGCCAGGTGTTCTAAGCCTACACTATTTATTGTAAGCCTAAAGGATATAGACTGCCTCTTAACATTCGTGGTTTTGACCTTCTATTTTCCCAGAATCTCTACTCTTTTAATTATCTTGGCCTATGAACATCATGCCTTGAGTTGGGAACTCTAATATTTTCGAGTGGACATGTGTTTCTGTTGGAAGGAAGAAAGAAAGGCTGTTTGTGTATTGTATTATTTGACGTTTGCTACTTTTGTATAGTAATGGAGTGTGCCAACACACACACACACACACACACACACTGAGAATTTTAAAGTTAATTTGCAAAATGTGGATATATATATGAAATTAGAAAACCCAAATTTCCTCTATAAATAACAAATGTGTTTATGTTATAAATAAGAAAATGACTTTCTTTAAACAATTTTGCAGTTGAACTCTATTTTTGTGAATGTATCACTTCACTCAGAGATCCCATGTGCTGTCAGGACTTAGATTCGAGTCTAAGATATGACCTGTGTCTTCATCTTAACTCTGACTTACAGGTCCTTGATTCGTTTAGTATAGAGGCCCAGGAGGCCAATTATTACTACATTTCACATAACATTAAACTTAAAAATTTTGTTTTGAAATCTTTGAGACCTGAAGAATAATCAATATACAATCTACGGAAAGATCTAGTTCAACATTGATGTTTGTGTATAAGTCCCAAAATTATTACGTATTTCCCAAACTTACCAGGAAGAGAATCATTTGGCAGATTGGGGTACACATGATGTCCCGAACAAACCATCACAGCATCAAAAATAGTTGATTCCTGCTTCCCGTTCTTTTCTGAAACAACTTCCCATTGGCCAGTAACTAAGAAGCTGGGACATTTCTTTACACTAGAAACCAGGGTCTTAAAGAAAATCAGAAAGAAATTTATTCTAGTTATCATTCTGCATTTAACATTTTAGCTGTGTTTCTGTGGAGGAAATCACTGTTGTGAGCTCTCCTGGTCATTGAGACATGTATGGGAAGACATTCAAATAGGAGTCACAGTGAATCTTCAAATCTCACAGGGAAAATTCCTTACTGGGGTATCTTTACTCGTTAGACAAGAAGTTAGTGGATTTGGGGTATCTAACTGCGGGTATTCTGGAGGAAAATGCCATTTGCAGTCTGCCATCCTCCATGACATTCATGACTTCTTCCTCTTTGTTCTCACTTCCCATCTGTTCCTTATGTATGAGAATGTCTTAGGGTTCAGGACAGTCTCTCCGTTGCTCTGAATAGATACTCTTCCTTTGGAAATATTAGCTACTTTCACAGTATCATTATTATGTAAGTATATGTAAAAATCAAATAAAATATTAAATACAATTGCAATCATGTTTATTATAATTAATAAATTATTTTAATTTATAACATTATAATTAAGAATCATAATTGGGACAGTAGATAATATAATTTTATTTACTGTTATTTAACACAACAAATAAAATTATATATGTAATCCAACATCATAATTTTTCTGATTGTTTTTTGAGGTATATGTGCTCTGTATTTAACAGTAAAGAACTGAGGTTAAGAGTTCTAAACAAAGGTAAAGCATTGCTGTTATTTTCAAAGTCAGTGCCTCAATGCCATAATTCCCAAGGCTCCTAGTCTAAGGAGCTAAGTGGGTGGACAATGCTGGAAAAAAGCTGTATTAATCATTCATTTAAGTTGCTACTTTCTTCATAATGGAAGAATTTCTAATGAATGCCATGCTTTCTTGAGCCACAAAGTATTGACACAAATAAGAACTAGAGAATTTGAGATTGTTGCTAAAATATGAGAGCATGAGGGTGGAATGCACATGGTGACAGCGTTTTCTGTGGCATTTTCAAAGCTCTCAGAGATTCATGGGGAACATGTTTAGGGACAAAGACAAAACAAAACACATCAACAATGCATGAATACTTTACAGTCTGCACCAACACAGCTTACCTCCAGTGGGGGCGGTGTTTAACCATTTGGCTCTGATTCCTCTAGGTGAGTGCTGTGCCCTTGCTTTCTCTCTAACCCATACACATTTGATGTCAACAGCACAAGTTACAAGGCTCATACCTCAAACTGTATATATCTTAAAAGATTCTTCTTTTCAGCAAATGTCCTTATGTATTCCTGGAGCTTGCCATGGTGCATGAAGTTGGGGTAATCCTCAGGGTACGGGAAGTCCGGAAAGCACATCATCTCCTTGGAAGAGTTGGTGAATACAGACGGGTAAATGCTGGCTCTGTCTTCTTCTGCATGTTCCTGGAAGAATAACAAAGCTTCAAAAGGAAAACAAGAATGCTGTGGCCCTTAGTGGACATTCAGTGCTCTGATGACTGAAAGCTTTTTAATATGTAAAAGAAAATAATAAAACCTCCCGAAGACCCATGAAAAAAATGAACAGGTCTCTGTAAGTTCTGGAAAGAAAGCCATACATAGGCCCTGGCTCAGAGTGGGCCACTGTCAACCTTAGTCCTTTTATTCTGTTTTTTTTTTTTTTTTCAGTCCCATAGGGTTTTCTTTCTTTTTTCAATCAGAGCAGTGATTCTGATCTGACACTTATGTTAAACATATTCTCTCTCTCTCTCTCTCTCTCTCTCTCTCTCTCTCTCTCTCTCTCTCTCATCCAAAGGAGGCTGCAGCTTTTAGCCTACTTAATTGACTATATGGTGTTCAGCAAACTCTTCAACAGCAATAGAACCCTCTGTTGAAGTGGTTTCCCAACTTGGATGAAATCAGAATCACCTTAGACCATAGATTCCTGGTACTACCCCCAGAATTTCTGACTCAGTGTGTCTGGGATGGAGCCTGAGAATTTGCATTTCCAACTATTAGGCAATTGTTGATGTGGCTCATCCAGGGACCGCATTTTTTGGAAGTGAACTCTGTGCTTGAGGAGTTCCCTAGCTCACCAATTAGCGGCTTTCACTCTTTACGAGGAAACATAGGAAACCAGAAGCCATAGCCCTTGTGTTCCATGGGCACTTCACTTTAAAGTCACCGTGTAATGGAAAAGCAGCTTCTTTTGAGAAGTGGTTGAAGGCTTAATTGAGAAGTCAACATTTCCTCTCTGTTGCAAGCACAGGGCAGAAGTTCACACAATAGGCTGCCTGAGAAGTGCCTTCAAAAGTTGGCAGCCTCAGCTTCCCCAAATCCTGAGGGAACTCCCATGGAATGATGGAAAAGAAAGGAATGTCATGTTGCTGTTGGACTCAAGATGTCTGTCTCCTGCCAGCCCCAACTGGTGTCAAGAAGATTGAGACAAAAAGTACTGGAAAGAATTGGGAAGATTGTGTCCCTTGGGGCTGCCCGAGGCCTCAGTGTTTTCCCTGAAGTTGGACATAACACTTCATCTTCTCGTGGTTGCTGTAAGCTCACATTTTAACTTTTTAAACCTCAATTGAAAGTTTCTGCTAAGTCAGAAAGAGAAGGCTCATGCTTGGGATGTTCTCACATCTGTCTTCCCTGTTCCCCACAGCTGGTGCCTTTCATTGACAGTTAAGAGAAGAAGGGTTGAAGGAGGTTTCTCAGCTGCCCATTGAAGGCAGGGATTGCTGAGGTGCAGGCTGGGGACTAGTTTAAAAAATGTAAGCTTCTGCTCTTGAATGATTTCCATGTTGAATGAATCTATGCCCTTTGGCCCCTGGACCCCAGCCAATCAGAACACAGGGAGAAGAATGTGTGTCCCACAGCTCCTTGGATTCCCTCCCTCCCCACAAGAGGCTGTTCTCCAAAACAAAAGGAAATAGATGTATTGTATAACAACAGACAGTTGCTCCAGAGAGCTCCCATTTTCATTATTTCAATATGTTGGGTGGTTCCGTAAGGCAGAAATGAAGCTCAGACTCTGCCTCTGGCTGAGAGAGCTTGCCCTAAACCCAGAGATCCAAGCAGCTACAGGCAGTTTCTCACCACCTGCCTGGAGTTATCACTGCATCCATGTCTCATCTTTGCTGCTAGATAGAACATAAGCAACTTGAGGGCAAGGTCAGAGGCAAGTTCAAGAACGCTGTACGTGCATTTTAGTAGTCTGCCTTGATCTCCTTTCGTTTTCCGTCTCTGCTTATCAGTCTCATTTCTCTTGATCTAAATGTACCCTCGAGGTCCAGCTCAGAAATTGCCTCCTCCCTCATGCCTTTCCTTGCCTTCCTCCTCACCAACTGGAAATCATCTCCCTCCACCATGCTCTGATGGTCTTCACTGCCCTCCTCACACGTTCACTTGTATATAGCTATCGTAATGCTTCCTTTCTCTCTGCTTTTGAAATACTAGCTGCCTGCCATACCTCTTATCTGCAGCTATGCTTAACACAGTGCCATATACATAATTACACAAATATGTATATTTGTTGAATGAATAAATGAATAGATAAGTAGAACAAAAGTTCAGATAGTTCTGTTTCCCCCCTTTACAGCCAAAATGTTCTGATCTATTGTACTCAGGTTGTTGAGCAAGCTCTTATTACAGCAGATTAAAATTGTTTGAGGCCAGGAGGCCCTGTTAGAGAGTATGTGAAACTTAAAACATGCTCATACTCAACCGGCTAGCGTGTAAACCCAATTTGGCTTTTATTTTATAGGAAAAGCACACAGTGAAAAGTTCAGAATGATCAGGTTTCTTTCTTCTGGAACACCTTTGCCTAACAGGACTTGCAACATGATAGCTTATATAATACATTTTTCAAAAATCCCTTTCTGATCAGACATTGTACCAAGCCACTTTTCTTTGAAAAGAAGGAAGGATTGTGATATGTGGAGGGGGCTAAAGTTTACAATTTTTGTAATGTTTGTAGCAACATAGGGCCTTTGATATAATTTTGCTTATATACATGACCTCATGGAAAGGATAGCACAGAGTCTGACTTTGCGGATAGCACAGAGTCTAACTTTGCATCTTACCGACCTATCATCTGATCTGGCTGCACTGCTTAACTTGGACCCCTGGGTACACCATGTTCAGTGCCTTCTCTGGAGTGCTGGTTACCCTATCTAGAAACCTCTTCCACCTGGTATTGTCACCCTGTTGGACACTGGGCATCTGCAGGGTGCCATTCACAGGCAACAGTGGCAATGGCACTCTCTGTAGTGTGTCACCTAGTGGACATCCTTCAAGTCTCAGCCAACAGCCATCAGTGCAGGAAGTTTTCCCTAACCTGCTGAGGTTTCAGTAGTCCACCCTCTTCTAAATCTCAAGGCACTTGCTCATTAAGTTAACAGTCACCACGTTGACAATCTAGTTCAGGGGTCCTCAAACTAAGGCCCGCGGGCCACATGCAAATACAAATATTGTATTTGTTCCCGTTTTGTTTTTTTACTTCAAAATAAGATATGTGCAGTGTGCATAGGAATTTGTTCATAATTTTTTTTTAAACTATAGTCCGGCCCTCCAACGGTCTGGACAGTGAACTGGCCCCCTGTTTAAAAAGTTTGAGGACCCCTGATTGTTGTAAGGTTCCATAATCTCATATTTGAAACTCTTCTGGCCACATATATTTTAGAATTTATAGACTTGGGGATGATTTTCCATAATACTCCTTGTGAGATCTGGGAGGGGGAGAAACCCTATAAATAAAATGCAATAAAATTCTGCAGAGAAACACAAAGTGGAACAAGTGAAGACTATAAATAGTCTTGTGGGTTCAGCTCATGCTTTGTAAGACTTTAGGACTCATTTGCTATCAAAGGAGCTTTTGCCCATTTTGATAAAAGGATTGTGGATCTATGTGGTAGCTTGTTTCACCAGATGGAGCAGAAACTATTTATGTAGAGTGACTATGTCACCTATATTAGTCATCTTACTACCTAATACACAACTCTGCCAAAATAGATGCTCAAGCAGCATTTAATTGTTGCTAATGAGATAACAGAGAACCATTTCATGATTTAGGCAAAGCTGGCCATATCTCCCTGAGCAAATGTAAATAAAGAAAACCGACCCAGCTGGCATGGTTCAGTGGTTGAGAATCGACTTTTGAACCTGGAGGTCATGGTCGGGGCCCAGGCCCAGGTTGTGGGCTCAATCCCCAGTATGGGGCGTGCAGTCAGCAGCCAACCAATGGTTCTCTCTTGTCATTGATGTTTCAATCTCTCTCTCCCTCTCCCTTTCTCTCTGAAATCAATAAAAATATATTGGGCTGTGTGTGTAAAGAAACCTGAGTTCTTTTAAAAAAAATCCTTACCTGAGGATATTTTTCCATTGATTTTTAGGGAGAGTGGAAGAGAGAGGGAAAGACAGAGAAATATCATTGTGAGAGAAACACATCGATTGGTTGCCTTCTGCACATGCCCAGGGCCCTTGACCAGAATTGAACCTGGGATCCTTCAGTCCCCAGGCCAACACTCTACCCACTGACTAAAACAGTCTAGGGCAGAAAACCGAATTCTTAAAAAACAATAACCTCTTGATGATTCCCTAATGAAAAATGAAAATTAATGATCTTATAACTTATGTAATATTTTCAGGATTATAGGACCCCTAATTTTAAAAAAAAAATGTTTTCATTGATTTCAGAGAGGGAGAAAGAGAGAGGGAGAGAGAGAAACATTGATGTGAGAGTGATACATCATTTGGCTGCCTCCTGCGTGTCCCCTACCAGGGATTGAGCTGGCAATCTAGGCATGTGCCCTGACCAGGATTTGAAACAGTGACCTTTTGGTGCATAGGACAACAATCAACCAACTGAGTCACACTAACCAGGGCCCCAATTTTTTATATATAAGCTTTTGAGGTGAATACAAATGTGTTCTAAATTCACACTGATAACACTCTATTATAGCAACCTGTTGTTGCAGGTTGGGTTACAACAGACCAAGGGAGAATACATTAACAAGGTGAATGATGTGGATATAATTAATGTCTTTAAGCCAAATACATATTGCCTACATCCAATAACAATGGTTGGGGAATTCACAACAAAAAGCTAGATTTTTTTCCAAAGTTGGCTTTTGAAATTTAAAAATGGTGTTTATAATGAATATTTCCTTATTATTTCTACAGCAATGAAGCTGAATGGTAGGCAATCTGTTTTTCCTCTGGATTTGGAATTCATAGAGTAGTCAGTAATCACACAACCCACACACACAGTCATTTATGAAAGCTTATAATGCTTTCCCAGTAGACATGAGTTAATTATAGAATCAACCCATTAGAACTGGAAGACACACTAGCAAGAACTTAATTTCCAGCCTCTGCATTTGACAAATGAGCATTTGAGGCCCAGAAAGAAAAGTGACTTGCCTAAAATCTATCTGCCCAGAAAACCTAGGAGTTGAGACTAGAACTTGGGACTTCTGACCCCAACTAGGTTTTTCTTTTCCTTTTCTTCCAGGTTCCTAGGATTTAAGAGCAATAGGTTCAGAATCCTGTCAGTCACACGGGGAGGCAGTGGGGTGATTTTTGTCTAATTACTGACATTAGCACTCTTTGCAGTTTGGAGATCTGGGCTTTGTCAGACTGGTCACAATCTATAATAATAAAAGCGCAATGTGCTAATTAGACTGGACGTCCTTCCGGATGACCTTCCGGATGAAGCCGGGCCTGCAGCTGCTGGATCGAGGCAGCCGCCGTGGCTGCGAGGGAGGGATCCAGGCAGCCATCGTGGCTGTGAAGGCCTACGCTTTCACAAATTTCGTGCATCGGGCCTCTAGTGTTTAATAAGTTGGAGACATCCTTTTCACAATAAGCCCTTTGCTGGTGTGAAATAGTTCTGAATGATTGGACATTAGTGAGATGAGAGAGGTGAGATTTTACTTTCCAGATCTGGAACTTTTTGTGACCTTCCTCCACGTCCGAATTAGAACTGGTTAGATTTAATTTGCTGTATAACCCATCTCCTTTCTCTTGGTGTTCCAGTGGTGTGCCACTCACCGAGAATTTCCACAGGCCTCCAACATCATTGCTCCTTTCGAAGCAGGTGGGCTCCAGCCCCTCTTCCAGACAGCACCGTATGGAGGCCAAGCCACTGACACCAGCTCCAATCACTGCCACCTTCTTTGCCATGCTTTCCTGTCCACAGGGTTAATCGGTCAGAGCTGCTTCAATGGGGTAAAAGATAAGAGTCTTTAGCTTCAAACTCTAGAGCCGTGGTAATTCAATAACTAGCAGAATAAAATGTTTCAGTAGTCAAGTTCCAAAGTCTCATGCACTTTACTGCAAGCCTTGTACACAAAGTCTTGGTTTGGCATTTGAAAGCAACCCATTTCACAAAGCCAAGTGATTGAATGTCAGGATACTAGGGAGATGAGCCAGATCTCCAGGCACTACAGCTGAGAGCCTTAGAGTTGAGAGCTGAGCTTTTCCTTATCAGCGCCTTTCCCCAGCTATTATCCTTACCTTTGTTGTTGCTCCGAGGATGGCGGGCCGAGGTTTAAGTGTCAGGATCCTCACCTTAACAGAAGAAACTAGAGAAGCATATTAACAGTTTAGGCTCATTATTATTATTATTTTTTAAACCACTTTTGCGATAGTAAGATTCTAAATCTGGTTTCTTCTCCTAATTATTCAAGATGCCCAACATAGCCGAGTCAGTGATTGCTAGAGCAGGAAGGACTTGGAGGTCATCAATCCAGTGCTCTCAATGAAAAATGAAGCAATGGTCACTCCAAGATTAGAAATTGCTTCTTTAAGGTCTCAGAGCCAACAAGTAAAGGTGTCAGAACTAAAACTCAAGCCTTCTGCATGCAATCTATGGGGCCACATCACCCCTGCACACTTTGGATGCTTGGCTTAAAGGGACCTTACTCTTATTTCAATGCCTTCCTTTTCCCCAGAGAACCAACAGTTTTCTAAATGTAGAAGAGAATGTCTGTAAAACTTGTTTTTGTTGAAAGTATTACTGATATCTCTTTTATTTCTTCTGTTGACCCCCCTCCACCCACTCCACAGGCTTTCCCCTCACTATTGTTTGTCCATGGGCTATGCATATAATTTTTTATATGTGCCCGCAACCAAAGTACATGCCCTTGGCCAGAATCGAACCTGGGACCTTTCAGTCCACAGGCCAACACCCTATCCACTGAGCCAAACCAGTTAGGGCCCTCATTGTCATTTTAATTTGCATCTCTCTGATAATTACTGATGTTGAGCATTTTCTATATCTCTTGGCCATTTGTATGTCCTCTTTGGAAAAGTGTCTATTTAGGTCTTCTGGCCATTTTTTTTATTGGATTGTTGTCTTCCTTTTGTTGGGTTGTATGAGTACTTTATATATTTTAGAAATTAACCCTTTATCAGATGTATCACTGGAAAATATGTTCTCCCATACAGTGGGTTTTCTTTTCAATTTGATGCTCGTTTCTTTTGCTGCACAGAAGCTTTTTAGTTTGATGCAGTCCCATTTGTTTATTTTTTTCTTGTTTCTCTTGTTCTAGGCAATGTATCTGTGAAAATTCTGCGTTATGAGATGTCTGATATTTTGCTACCTATGTTTTCTCCTAGGATTTTTATGGTTTCATGACTTAGCATTTAAGCCTTTTATCCATTTTGAATTTATTCTTATCTATGGTGTAAGTAGGTGGTCTAGTTTCATTTTATTGCATGTACCTGTCCAATTTTCCCAACAGCATTTATTGAACAGACTGTTTTTATTCCATTGTATACTTTTGTCTCCATTGTCAAATATTAATTGAGCATAATGGCTTGGATTGATTTCTGGGTTCTCTGTTGTGATTCATTGTCGGACATTTTTATAATGTTGATATACCAATCCATGAATATGGTATATTCTTCCACTTGTTTACATCTTCTTCTATCTCTTTATTCAATGTCCTGTTTTCCGAGTATACATCTTTTATCTCCTTGGTTAAATTTATACTCAAATATCTTTTTTTTTTTTGCAGTGGTAAATGGGGTTGTCTTTTTAGTTTCTTCCTGAGATATCATTATTGGTGTATAAAAATGCCATAACTTTGACTGGCGTGGCTCAGTGGTTGAGTGTTGACTTATGAACTAGGAGGTCATGGCATATGGTCAGGTGGTGGGCTCCATCCCCAGTGTGGGGTGTGCAGGACGTAGCCAATCAATGATTCTCTCTCATTATTGATGTTTCTATCTCTCTCTACCTCTCCCTTCCTTTCTGAAATCAATAAAATATGTTTTTAAAAAATGCCATCAATTTCTGGGTGTTAATTTTGTATCCTGCTACATTGCTGAATTCATTTATTAAATTTAGTAGTGATTTGGTGGAGTCTTTAGGGTTTTCTATGTACAGTATCCTGTCATCTGCAAATAAGGACAATTTTACTTCCTGCTTTCCAATTTGGGTGCCTTTTATTTCTTCTTCTTGTCTACTCACTGTACTTCCCGTGCTATGTTGAATAAGAGTGGTGAAAGCGGACATCCCTGCCTTGTTTCTGTTCTTAGGGGCAATGCTTTTAGTTTTTGCTCATTGGGTATGATGTTGGCTGTAGGTTTGTCATATATGGCCTTTATTATGTTGAGGTATGATCCCTCTATTCCCACTTTGCTGGGAGTTTTTATCAAAAATAGATGATGGATTTTGTCAAATGCTTTTTCTGTGCCTCTTGATATGATCATCTGGTTTTTGTCTTTCAGTTTGTTTATGTGATATGTCACATTTATTGATTTGTGAACATTATACCAGCCTTGAATCCTTGGAATAAATCCTACTTGGTCATGGGGTATGATCTTTTTAAGATATTGCTGGATCCGATTTGCTAATATTTTGTTGAGGATTTTAGCATCTGTGTTCATCAGGAATATTGGCCTGTAATTCTCTTTTTTTGTATTGTCCTTATCTGGTTTTGCAATTGGGATAGTGCTGGTCTCATCAAAGAGCTTGGAAGTGTTTGGATTTCTTGAAATAGTTTGAGGAGGAGAGGTGATAGTTCTTTGAATGTTGGACAAAACTCTGTTTCCTTGTTGATTTTTTTGGTCAGTTTTATGGACCTATTCAGGGGCTCTGGTTCTTCCTAATTCAGATTTTGAAGATTGTATTTTTCTAGGAATTTGTCCATTTTGTCCAGGTTGTCCTGCTTATTGGCCCTATAGCTGTTAATAATATTTCCTTATACTCCTTTGTATTTCTGTGGTGTCAGTTGTTACCTCACCTCTTTGGTTTCTGATTTTATTTATCCGGGCCCTCTCTCTTTGCTTCTTAATGAGTCTGGCTAATGGGTGATCAATCTTGTATATTTTTTCAAAGAACCAGCTCTTGGATTCATTGATCTTTTGTATTTTATTTTTTAGTCTCTATGTCATTTATTTCTGCTCTGATCTTTATTATTTCCTTCCTTCTATATACGTTGGACTTTTCTTGTCTTTCTAATTCTTTTAGTTGTAGTGTTGGATAGTTTACTAAAGCTTTTTCTTGTTTCTTGAGGTAGGCCTGTAATGCTGTGAACTTCCTCTCAGGACTGCTTTTGCTGTGTTCTATGGATTTTGGAACACATGGATTTTGTTGTATGTTCATTTTTATTTGTTTCCATGAAGTTTTTTATTTCTTCCTTGATTTATTGACAACCTATTCATTGTTTAATAACATATTATTTAGCCTCCATGTGTTTGGATGTTTTTGAGTGTTTTTATTGTGGTTGAATTCTAGTTTCATGCCATTGTGATATGAGAAGATGCTTGGTATGTTTTCAATCTTCTTGAACTTGTAGAGACTTAATTTGTGTCCTAACATGTGAGAATGTGCTGTGTGCATTTGAGAAGAATATATATTCTGTAGCTTTGGAGTGAAATGTTCTGTAAATGTCAAGTAAATATATATGATCTAGTGTGTCATTTAAGGTCTCTGTTTCCTTGTTGATTTTTTTTGTCTGGATGATCTAACCAGTGATGTAAGTGGAGTGTTAAAGTCCCCTGCTATTACTGTATTGCTGTTGATTTCTCCCTTAAAGATCTCTAAGTGTTTTTTTATATATTTAGGTGCTCCTATATTGGATGCATATATGTTTACCAGGGTTATGTCCACTTGTTGGCTCTAACCCTTCAGTATTATGTAGTGTCCTTTTTTGTCTCTTGTTATGGTCTTTGCTTTGAGGTCTATTTTGTCAAATATAAGTATTACTACCCCCGATTTTTTTTCCATTTGCATGTAAAATTTTTTCTATCCCTTCATTTTTTTTTATCCCTTCATTTTTATGCTGTGTGAGTCTTTTATTCTGAAGTGAGTCTCCTGTAGACACCATATATGTGAGTCATATTTTTTTTATCCATTTAGCTATCCTATGTCTTTTGATTGGAGCATTTAATCCATTTACATTTAAGGTTATTAATGATAGGTACTTATTTATTGCCATTTTTATTCTTTATGCCTATGTTTCTATATATATTTCTTCTTATTAGTACAGCAGTCCCTTTAACATTTCTTGCAATATTGACTTGGTAGTAATAAACCCCTTTATCCCTTTTTTTGGTCTGGTAAACTCTTTATTTCACTATCTATTTTGAATGATAGCCTTGCTGGACAGAGTAGCCTTGATTTCAGATTCTTGCTTTTCATTACCTTGAATACTTCATGCCATTCCCTTCTGGCCTGTAGTGTTTCTGTTGAGAAATCACCTGACAGCCTTTTGGGAGCTCCTGTATAGGTCACTGATAGTTTCTTAAGGCCCTTAAGATTCTCCCTTTGTCCTTAATGTTTGTGAGTAAAGCAGAGTATATCAAGAAAATATTGGAAAAGAAACAAACAAACAAACTAAACAAAACAATAGCCTTACTCTAGGAATGTCTTCCTCGTGGCTGTTCTCCCTTTGCCTACCAAACTGTGCCCAGCTGGAGCATCTGGGGCTTCAGAGAGTTGATGTAGCCCCTTTCCTGTTGCAGGTCGTCCACCGAGCTTGCAGGAGAGGTAGACAGAGCTCCACCCCTCCTTTCCCGGTTCTGGCTGGCTGAACTCACAGGGCGCTCGGCTCAGCCTCTTCACAAAGCAGACACAAACCCAGCTCTCGCTGGTCTGTCTCCCCAACATAAACCTTCCCAGTGGATGCCCGGTGTGCCATCCAAAAATCAAAAACATAAAGAAACAAACAAGCAGCAACTTGCCTTGAGAGAAACCGCTACCCTTGCCCCTCAGCTCGAGGCAGGTCTCCTGCACAGCCGATCTCAGTAAAGCTGGGGCCAAGATTCCCAGCCCCACTCACAATCCAAGCTCACTTCAGTGCAGGTCCAAAAACCCCATCTGCCCTCCTGTTGGCAGCTCCAGAAGGGCCCCCTTTCTCCTTTCCACGCCACACAATTTAGATGCTTTCTGGGGCTCTGCACAATGCCTTACAGGAAAGCGGAGGATCCCTTAGGTCACTGCTGGGTGCAGCCACAGGCCCCTTGCTATTCTGGAGCCACACACCGTGGCACAGCCTTTCCTGCAGCCAGAGCTCCGAGTGAATCCCTCCTGCCCGGGCTGCTGCCATCAGGCATGTTCTTTGACTTGGAAGGTACAGATGCTACCCGGCAGGCAGACTGTTCGCTGGATCCCTCTGCTCAACGCTTCCCACCTCCCTCACTCAGGGTTTGAGATCCCTGTGTTTGGATGCCAGTTCACACTCCCAAGTGGGGGAAGCCTCGCAGCCACTAACCCTTGGGGTCTTGCAGCCGAACATCGGCTTCAGGGCGACTCCCCCTTTCCACAACTCCCCGGCTCTTACCAGTCTCTATGTTGTTTCTTCAGTGATCCTTAGATAAAATATGTCCCAATCAGCTATACTTTTCTTGTTTTTTTTTTCCAAGCTGACGGCGCAGTATTTCAGTAAATCCAGTCCGTGGCTGGGAGCATGGGCACTCTGCCTCTTATTAGAGTACAGCCATCATTTAGAAGAGACTGTCTTTCGATGTAATGATTGCGAAAAGGCACTCTTTTACTTTATTCTGAAAGTAAAAATTCCTTTGTCTTTGAATTTTTTATGGTAGAGTGCCCTGATAAAACTCTAGCACTGAGTGTGGTAGAGCACGGGGATAGGGATGGGGAGCAGAGGAAGAAAAGGGTGGGGAAAGGGCAAGAATGAGATCCCTGGTCCTGGCTCCCAAAATTAAAGCAGTCACTGATATGGTCACTGGAGCTGTAAGGTGAGCCCCTGCGAGATTAAAGGAAAAATGGTTCTTTTGTTTATTTTTGCTTTGGGATTATAGAATATATAACAAAGGCTATGCACCTGGACTACAGGGAAAGGTTTTCTTGTGCCAAAGTTTTAAAAAGAAAAGCTCAATTTTCTGGAACTTTAAGAGCACCTGATTTGAGGAACTGAGCTAATGCTTGGAGATGAGGAGTTTGTATAACTAGTGAGCCCAAGGGACAAGATTGTGAAGTCACTTGTCTGGCTCCCTCTCACTCTTATACCTGCTCATCCTATTTCTGTACACCTCCCTCATCCCCCTGCTCCCTTCCTCCCTTCAGTCCATTTCCCTGAGTGCCTACCACAGGTCATGCATTAGAGTAATCTCTCAGAGGTTCAACGATGAGCGGACAGTGTTTTCCCTCTAGAAACATACAACCCGTGGAAGGAGAGATGATCAGTATTGCAATGGAAGTATGAATCAGTGCAGGGCCCACAGTTAGGAAGAAACATCTAGGAATAAGAGTGGCTTTCAAAGGCAGTAAGAAGAGAGCTGAATCTTGAAGGAAGAATTGACACTTGCCAGGTAGACAATGGGCCAGGAAAACAGAACCGCCTAAAAGAAAAATATGTGCAAATGCACAGAGAAGTAAGAACATGATAGAGCAAGCTGCAGTTAGTTCTGTGTTGCTGAGCCATAGGGTGTTCGTGCACGCAGACCCATGGAAAAGCCCTGATATTGTGAATCTACTTCCGTGAACAGAGGCAGGGAAAGACCAAAGACAGAGGCAGGCCACTCCAGCCTGTTAATGAACAGAGCTTATTAAGGGACATTTCCATAGTAGGCACATCCTAGGCAGCTGCAAGATGAAGTGTTAATCCTCCATACTGTTGAGCAGGCACCAAGGAATTATATAGAACAGAGCAGGGCAGATATGGGAGTATGTGGCAACCTTACATGCTTGCCCTGTTTAGGAACCAGCACGCCATGAGATACAGGGGAGAGGAACTGGCTTATGTCACAAGGAGAGTATTGATTATTATCAGACAGCCTCAGAGGGGGTTTATGAGAAGCAATCTCTATTCTGGCCTGAGTCTAGCTTGGGGTCTGGCAGTGGTTATGTCTCTCCTCCACAGATGGGAGCAGCAGAATTGAACATGCAGAACCCAGATGATAAACGATATTGAAGTGCCACTTTCAGGGGATTGGATACTGTCTTCTAGGTTATGGTGATCTCTTCAAAAAAGTGACAAGAAAAGATCAGATTCAGATGATAGTGAGAGTGAACAGTAAGCAGAATCAGGGATCTCCAAACCCAGGAGCTTATTTCTATAGTCTAGGCCAGAGAAGCCAAAGACTTAAAGTAGAGCAGTGCAGGGGATAGAGGTCGGAGACTGGACATAAGAGATATTTAGGAGGCATTTTGGGGACTGATTATAGATGTTTGGAGACTTGATGCCTCAAAGAAGATCCTTCCATCTTTAAGAGTCTGTGTTATGATTAATATGCATACCATTCATGATTTCATACAGGAAGCAGAGACCATCCTATTTCAAAAAGAAAGCCATACAGTACAGGGAATTAGTTGCCTGCATAGATGGAAGGTCTAGAGAGCAGAATCTAGGATGTATCACCAGAGGCCCTTCCAAAGGGTGACCATGGGGTTTGGCTGATGTAAACACAGCTGTTCAAACATTTTTGCTGATCAATAGCCTCAAAAATTTGGTGTCTGCTTCCCTTTGCTTTCCAAGATCAGATGTCTTATCTTACTGAAAAACGCTTAAAAATATAGTTTTTAGCCTTCCAGCCCTTGCGATGCAGGAGGGAGTCCACGGGAGGTGAGTCACTAGACAGTGTCCAGCACTCTGGGTCATGTGGCATTAAATGGAGGCCAGTCCTACATCCTCAGAATACCTAAACATATTCCTATTTTTTTTCCAATAGTAATACAGGAAATATTCAGGGATGATGTATCCCCTGGGTTGTGTATTTTGTGATAACTCCTACGAACGTGAGCTCTCTGATCTGTAAAATGAACAAATTGAAGTAGGTAATTACTATAGTCCTTTCGACATTCTGTGAATCTCTGACTTTACTGAGTAAACCTCAGTAAACCTTTTCTGAGATAGAAACTATAAGCCAAAGGCAACACAAATATGCTTAAATGCTTATGAGGACCTTCCTTACTCTGTGTGCCTCCCACCATCAAGAAGTTAACTTAACGTGGCTGCTGAGAGCCTCTTGTTAAATCGGAAGTTTCAGTGTGAGCAGGTCAAGAATGTGGAGCTGGAGTGTTTGAAGTGGATCTTTCCGGAAAAAGCTGCTGGTGTGCTGTGTGTCCCTTTCCCATCAAAGAAATGGGAGCAAAAGACCTGTTGATGGCCACCAGTATAGGACGAGGAGCTCAATCAGGCCACTTGGAGAGAAGTTAGGGGGCCCGGGGGACCTTCCTCTACCAGAGGCTGCCTGAGAAATCTGACAATGAGATTCAGCCGGCTAGCTGTGAAGGAGAGCTGCTCTGTGTTGGGTTTGGCCCGCACTCCCAGTCTGTCCGGCCCAAGCATGTTTTCCTAAAGGCCAGATGCGAAGCACCCTAGGGAGCTAACATGGGGTCATATTAGCTCCTGTTCAGTAGGGCTGCCTGGGGGGCACAAGGGTTCCCCAATGTGAGGAGCGGCTGCTGAGGAAGCATCTGCCAGAATGGGGCCAGAAAGAAGTTTATGTCAAAGCACCCGTATAGTAAGAATTCGTTTTCTTCAAGCATATATCATTTAATTTTGTAAAACAAAAAAATAAAAGGTATAAGGGCAATGAATTGACAATCTTTTATTTGACCTCTGTTTCTTGAACCCAAATATCTTAAAACGGATTTCTTTCACAATTCCAGGAAGTGCCTATGGCAGGACCTTGTTACCTTATTCCAGATAACATGATACGGTTACACATTTTTTTTTTAGACATCTATAGGTTTATTGTGATTTCTAGACCCCCAAGCTTCATTCCATCGCCTCTCCAGGCCTGCTGTCATCACAGAGATGTTCCCTCACTCCCTTGCCTGGACTTATGCCTGTTTGGTTCTGTCTTATCCCAGGGAGAGAGGGAGGGAGACAAAGAAGAGCTTGTAGTGACCTGTCCAGGTAGCCAAGAGGAGGCCAAGCTGTTCAATCCAGAAAGCAAAAGGGTCAGAATAGGTCCCCTTCCTTTCTGGAGCTGGGGCCCCAGATGCTTTTGGAAGTTATTCTTCCTACACCACCCACTATGTTGTGCTCTTCCTTAAGGGATTGAAGTGGCTTCCCACTGGCATTCAACTCTGCCTCATTTTACTGATATCACCAATTCTCTGCATGTGCCCTGTCTGCAGGATGTCTGGTACCTTCATGCCTATCGCACACACCCTATTTCTTCTCATCTCTGATTGGGATCGTGCTTCCTCCTGGCACATGCCTCTGAAATCGGGGGTGGAGGACTTTTCCACGCCTATTATTTCTATACAAGTCCTGTGCATGCGTCAAGACCCTTATCACATATCACTCTCCTCAAGAAGGTTTCCTCACACCTGCATATATTGCTGCTGAGTCCCCATAGATTGAGTACTGTGTTCCCTACTACCTGACATTGTAGACTTCCAGGGCTGGGTTGCTCAGAGACCAATATGTATACTTTTGCTTTAACTCTCCCCAACACCCAATAAAGAGTTGAATTCAGCAGG
>NW_006293313.1:780605-790794 GCF_000327345.1 Myotis davidii | reverse complement strand
AGGAGTGAGCAGGAGCTCCATAAGTAAATGTTGACAAAACTCGTCCCCTTTCTAAGTGTTTTCTTATAAGTAACACAGAACAGTGATGAATTCATCTGCCAGGGGATTGCAAGCTCTTCGGTACCCTGGGATTTGGGACTGACTGTGTCTCTTTCCAAAGGAATGTTCGGAGTCATTCTTCCTTTGTTTTGAATTTAACATGCTATGTTTATCTCTTCAGGCAAATCTATGCCAAATACATTTTTTTTTTTTTAGTACAGGTTGCAAAACACATACTCTCCATTCGTTGCGTTATGTGAAACTAGCTTCAGGGTGTGGATCCACTTAGGTCCATGGGGTTTTGGCACACATCTTGCTTCTGACATGGTTAAGGGGAGAAGGGGGGAAGGCAGTGAGAAGCTTCTGGAGTTTGAAATTAGGTCAGTCACTTCACAAAGAAGATAGTTTGTTTCCTCAAACGGCATGCCCTTTAACCAAGGCATTCCCATGTTAAAAAATCCCTGGTGTCTCGTAAGCCTGATGTCCCAAGATTGATATTCAGTTCAGTTAAATTCCTTCACTAACTCACTTAGCCATTTATTACAAAATTAGAGGCCCGGTGCATGAATTCGTGCATGGGTGAGATCCCTCAGCCTGGCCGGTGATCAAGGCCTATTGGGGGGGAGGGGCCACGGGAGGTTGGCCGTGGGAGTGCACTGACCACCAGGGGGCAGCTCCTGCAATGAATGTCTGCTCCCTGGTGGTCAATGCATGTCATAGTGACTGGTTGACCAGTCGTTCCAGTTGCTCAGGCATATATATATATATAATATATACCTACTATGAGCCAGGTACAGTTGTAGGCACTGGGGATTCATCAGTGAGTAAATTCAATGACAGGGTATTGAGAAGTGGCAGGATATGTGGAAATAAGTGAGGTATGTGACCATATATGGAGGAGGGTGATGGGACAGATTAAGACAAGTACAGGTATAACTCTAGTAGAGGCCAAAATCCAAGTGACACCAATAGAGACCAAGTTACACCGAGTCAAAGGAAACAGGGCACATATTTATCCTGGGGTAAAATTAAGAAAGCCTTTATGGAGGGAGTGGCATTTAGATGAGTTTAAAAAATGCCGGTTGATTATTATTTTCTCTCCACCTCAAACCCATTCTTTTATGCTCTGCTTTCTGATGCTGGGCCTGGGACTCTGAAAAGCCATCCAGAAGCCAGGAAAAGAAGGTGCTTGCTTCTTCCTGTTTAGTTCCTGTTTCTATCAGTGTTGCTGCAGCAAATGTCTTCAATAATCCCAGTTTCTCTCCTTTGTCTCTTCAGCTCTGTCTGGAGGTGGTAGTTCCTTCTGCAGTTACTACCTCTGATATTTTGTGATCTCTTCTGGTCTTTCAGTGTCTTTGATACCTCGCCAACAATTTAAAATGATTAAAATATTTTTATTGCTTTTAGAGAGAGAGGAAGGAAGAGGGACAGATAGAAACATCAATGAGAGGGAATCATCAGTTGGCTGCCTCCTGAACACCCCCTACTGGGGATTGAGCTGGCAACCTGGGCATGTGTCCTGACCAGGAATTGAACCAGTGACCTCTTGGTGCATGGGATGGTGCTCAATCCACTGAGCCACACTGGCCGGGCTTGCTATATTTTCAGAGGCCTGTGCCAGGAGGGAGCCTGATCCCAGGTTTCTAGTTCCTGATTAGACATTGACTGATGCAGAAGTTGGTGCAAGAAAGGGTCCACAGAAATGACACTCAAAAGGGATTTGGGAGTTGGTTTGGTTATGTCCTTTGACCTGAATGTAGTGCTGAATTCCTTGACAGTAACGAATTAGGATGCAATAATCCACGGCTTATTAACCACATTATTACCTATGTTTGATTGTGAGGAAGTACTTACTGAAGCAAGGGCCTTGGAGGACCCCGTGGCTGGGGCACTTACCTGTGTGACAACAATGATGTCCACAACACAAGCTTTGCTTAGTCAATGGGAGGGATGACTACTAACTACTGAGCACATTGAAGCACTTAGGAATGAAAAGGACAAACTCAAATTTTTAGGCTCTCAGCACAATTCATGGTCAGAGAGCCGAGAGCTCCTGTTATGGACCTAAAAGAAGCTTTTACTTCTTGTAGCTTCAGAGCTAACCTTGCTGAAAATCAGAACTAATTTTACTTTTGCAGATTTTAGAACCGTAACATAGACTGCATCCCCAGCTCCATCAAGCCTTTCAAGTACAAAGTCTGATGCAGGAGGAAAGAGTTTAGATTTAAGATAGGTTTGAAAGATGCTTGGATTTTAAGCAGGAAGATAATGATAAATATAGACATGGAGACGGGCTTATTCAGGGAGCAAACTGTAAATCATACAATTAGTCTGGAACATGGTTGGTTACAAGTGTGTTAAAGGGAAAGAAGCAAACAGCCACACCCACCTACTTGATCAAGGTGGCCTGGAAAGTGCATCTCAGATCTGTCTGTCAGAATTAAATTAGAGAAGCAGAACCAGGGATTTGGCCATAAGAAATTGTGGGTGCCCCTTAAGTGTGGTCTCCACAAAGCTGCCATCTTCATATCTGGTGCTGGAGCTTGAAGCCCACAGGGCAGGTAGTTGGGACAGGACAGGAAGAGAGGGTGGTGTCAAGTGGGAGAGCAAGGGCCAGGTGGAACCACAAGCTTGGGACTATGTCAGTCTATCTCTGCTTCCAACATTGATGATGTTGATGATATGGGTGTTAAATAGAAGATGCTGGTGTCCTTTGTCAGCAGAGCTAAACTTACCTGGCCCAAAACTCAGAGAAAGAAGTTGATGGAGGTCCCGCAGGAGGGTGGAGCTCTGCTGCCCCTCACCAGCGAGGGAGCCCTCAGAGAAATGAGAATGTACATGAACTCCAAGTTGACACATTACAAAGCCACAACACCCGAATTGACAGAGGAAAGGGGGCGTTCACCGCACAGAGCAGTTTCCTGTGGCTGGAGTGGTTTATTCTGGGTGGGAATACAGGAGTGGAGGAGTGTAAAATGAGCCTGGGCCTTTTAGTCAAGCAAGGTCATTTTAGTCAAGAAGATCAGCATTTATCTACCAGCTTTCGTACAAAGTAGGTCAACATATTACACTGCATCCTGGTGGCAATAGGAAACAACTATGATTGACAATCTAGTTCTCATTTCAAAAAGTTTAAAGCCATTAGCACAGCATAATGTTTCTCTGTGGGTCTCAGCTCTCCCCATTCTTTCTTGTTTTAAATAATTTTTTTCTTTTTTAATTACAGTTGATGTATATATAATATAGTAGTTTCAGGTGCACCACCCAGTGATTAGACATTTATATAACTTACGAAGTGATCAGCCTGATAAATTTAATACCCATCTTACCCACTTGTATCAACAACAAACTCTCCAGCTTCCCCCACAACTATTCTTGCCTGACATACATTTCCCTGCCCCGTCCCTCTTCCTTTGTAAGTTCTATTTTCTCCTTTGTGAATATTAATTATGGCAACATTCATCCCAGTAGGATGGAAATAATCCAGATTGAGTATCACTAGACTGTGACCTTCCTGAAGATGGGACCCTTCTGGGGTCCCCACTGCCTAGCACAGTGTCTGGCCCTTACACGGTTTTTCATAGATGCTTATTGGTTAAATTAAGTTCCAAGAGCTTCTCATCAAACATTTTGCTTGTGTGATTTTTCAAATTTATTAGTGAGTTTGATGAATTAAGGCTTCTGATCACTGTCAGACCTAGAGAGGCAACATATTTCTATATTTGAAGACAATTAAGAAGGAACAGTAAAATGGCTCCTAGATCCTTTTTCCTTCAGAAAAGCATCTACAAATAGACTCAGGTTATCAAGAGGGAAAGGGAAAACCACTCCTCTTCTGAGTTGTGCTCCAAGGCGCCGGCAAATGCCTCATTCTTCTATCTCTTCTTCACAAGTGTCAGTTTCTTTAATCTCCATGGTACTTCCAGGAGAGTTATAATTATAAAGAAGCTTCACTTTTTTGATGTAGATAAAGTTAAACAGTCTTCGGAAGCTTTGTTTAATAACCGAGGAGGTCAGTTTACGGGCTATTTTCTTAAAAAGTTCGTAGGTTGTTTTTGCCAACTGCTCAACCAGAGGGTCTTCATCCTGAAGCAGTCGCTCGACAGCTGTAATGGCAGAAGGGCCCTTTAGTTCAAGGCACCTGTTTCAGAGTCTGAGAAGCTCTAACTCTGAACAGCCCCACCTTTCAGAGTCCTCTATCTTTTCCTCCCCCACCCCCAATTTTTATTAATTTGACTGATAGCATCCAGGAAGTTTTATCTAGACATCATTAAAAGAAAAATGGAAATATTCACTAAACATTTATGGAGTGTCTGTCATGTGCTGAGCATTTTCTACATAGCATAAACATATATTCATGAAGAGGTTCAATACAGCCCATAATAATGAAAAAAGTTGGACTCAGCCTAAATGTTCTTTAATAGGGAACTGCTTTAAAATTGGAATATCATGAGCCCAGTTCTTCCTTTGATTCCCCTCCTAACCACCAACCTCCTCCCATCCCTGGCACTGTTATGTATGAATAAGTAAAAAAAGTTATAAAACAGTTAGGGTTGTTTTGAAAATAACCATGTAATAACTTGCATTCTTTAAAAATGTCTGGGATTATATATATAACTAGAGGTCCGATGCATGAAATGCGTGCAAGAATAGGCCTTCCTTCCCCCAGCTGTCGGCACCGGCTTCTCTCCAGCTCCCGGGACCTGGGCTTCCCTCGCAGCCCCGGCTTTGTCTGGAAGGATGTCCGGAAGGACATCCGGTCTAATTAGCATATCATGTTTTTATTATTATAGATGACATGTTAATATCATTATTTGCAGGTCCTGGGTTTGTGGGAAATTCTTTCTTTCTTCCTTAAAAAGAAATAGGGGAGCCCAGCCTGCGTGGTTCAGTGGTTGAGAGTTGACCTATGAACCAGGAGGTCATGGTTCACTTCCTGGTCAAAGCATATGCCCAGGCTGCAGGTTCGATCTCCAGTAGGGGGCATGTAGGAGGCAGCCAATTAATGATTCTCTCTCATCATTGATGTTTTTATATCTCTCTTCTTCTCCCTTCCTCTCTGAAATCAATAAAAATATTTTTTAAATTATTAAAAAAAAAGAAATAGGGGGAAAGAGAGAGGGAGAGAGAGAGTGGGAAAAGAGATGCCCCTTAACCCAGTTCTTTCTTTGATTCCCTCCCTAACCACCACCCTCCTCCCATCCCCGGCACCTTTAGAGAACTCATGTGACTAGAATCAAGATGGTGAATTTATTTAGACCTGTGCATGAAGATTTCATTATACCTTCAACACTTACCCTCAAGCATGACTTCAATATCATCTCTGAGCAGTAAATGTCTACCCAATGTTGCCAAGTACCCTAGACACAAAATAAAACCCCAAAACACATTATGAAAATACATTCTCTGATGTTATCTAGCTATTATCATTGCCTTCTTCAAAGCAAAGCATCTCTAGATTATCCTTGGGTCCTCTTTTAAGGCTCTCACATATTTATTAATTTAATAAAACTCTTTATTGAAAAATATGTATGTGTGTAAACATGCACACAAACTAATTGCACAGGTCAATGAATGACCACAAAGTTAAGACTTCTGGCTGCCACCTAAATGGAACATGCCTAGCATACCAGAAGTCTTCCTTATGCTCTTTCCCAATTTGCTCTTCTATCCCTCAGAATACATTCTTTTGGGTCTGCCTTCTCTTGCTCAACATTATCTGGGATTCATCCATGTTCTCCAATGGGGCAATAGTTCATTTATTTTCATTGCTACATGGCAGGAGTGGCCGTTAAAGTTTTCTTGAAGCATAGCCTCATAGTGTACTAGTACATATCATCTCTGCCTGCTTTCACCCACATGGTAGACTTGTGACATAGACCAGCCATTTTCAACTTTTTTTTTTTAAATCTCATAGCACACATAAACTAATTACTGAAATTCTGCAGCATACCAAAATATATATATTTTTTGTCGCTCTGATAAAAAAATAATTTTGATTCATTCACACCAGATGGCTATTGTGTTGGCGGTTGTCATTTATTTGCAGTGGTTCTCAACCTGTGGGTCGCGACCCCTTTGGCGGTCGAACGACCCTTTCACAGGGGTCGCCTAAGACCATCCTGCATATCAGATATTTACATTACGATTCATAACAGTAGCAACATTACAGTTATGAAGTAGCAACAAAAATAATTTTATGGTTGGGTCACATGAGGAACTGTATTTAAAGGGCCAGAAGGTTGTGAACCACTAAGGGAAAAGAGTTTAGTGCCCTCAATTAAATAGTTAGGTATCGCATGCTTTAAAAGTTCTCGCAGCACAGTGGTTGAAAATCACTGACATAGATCATATGGTACTCCAAGCCTGAAATATGTACTAGTGATATTTTATCTTTATGAATTCAGCATTTTTTAATCCATTCTGCTGATGATGGTCAATGTGTGTTTCCAATTTTGGTCTATTTTAAATAATGTTATTATTATGGGCATTCTTATATATGGATTTTGGTATGCATTTGTATGCACCAATGTTTGGTATCCAGCTGAGAGTGAATTTCCTGACCAATGGATATGCTATGTTCACCTTCAGTTGTTACTGCCAGACATTGCAACGCAGTTGTACCAATTTTTACTCCCCACATCAGTGTATCAACATTTCCATTGCTCCACACTCTTAACATTTGTTATCATTTGTTAATTTTTTCCCCTTTTAGTTATTCTAATGGGTTTGGTGGTAGTATCACATTGTGATTTTAATTCACTTTTTTGTGATAATTCATAAGTTTTGTAAAATTATTGGTAATTTGGATATTTTGTGTGTGACATGTGCATTCAAGTAAGCCTCTTTCCTGTTTTTATATATAGGAGCCTATATTGTTCTTATTCTGGATCCTAATTTTTTTCATTGTTACACACCTTACAAATATCTTCTCTTACCCTGTGGCTAAACTTTCACATTTATATTGTGTGTGTTTTTTTAATGAACACGCATCTTTAATTTTAACATAGTCCAATTTATTGTTTTTTCTATTTATGGTTAGTGAATTTTTTGGGTCTGATAGGAAACTTTTGCCCGCCTCAGGAATATTATATAATGATATTCTCCTGTATTTACTTCTAGAAGCTTTATGATTTTATCTTTCACACTTTGGATTGTCGATCCAACTGGAATCATATGTCATACAGTGCAAGCCAAGATTTTTTTTATGTACCTGTGCGATTGACCCAGCACCGTTAGGAGAAAAAATGTCCTTTTCTGTGTCTACTGCTTTGCAGGGTCACTGGATGGGTCTATTTTTAGGCTTCCCCTTCTGTTTCACCATTCTGTCAGCCTTTGCTTGAGTAACAAATTGTCTATAATTCTGTAACTTTATAATAAGTCTTTATATCTTGTGGGAGTAGTAGCCACAGTTTTTCTTTCGAAGTATCTTGGCCTTCCACTTTTCTGCATACTTTTAGAATAGACTTGGCAAGATCTATGAAATTATCTGTTGTCATTTTTATTTTCAGTTACATAGAACTTGGTTGGTTGGTACAGTTACATAGAACTTGGTTGGTTGGTATTTCTCAATAGGTGTGCAGTGGGGATTCTTGATGGGACAATTTTTGAGTAACATTGTCAGAATTATTACTGAATATTAAGCATATCCTTGCCCTTTAAATGCATCCATGGGCATTTGAAATGTTTTCCTGTTATCTTCATAGTTGGGTATAATTTTTCAGTCACAGTTTTTTCCCCACTTAGGATTTTGTAGGCATACTCTATTTTAGAGGTTAAAACTGAAATAGAGAAATCAAATGCCAGATTTTTTTTTAACTTATAAGTGACTTTTTATTGCTTAACTTCTCAAAGAATTCTTTAAATCTGAAGTTCCATAACTTTACCAGAAAATGTTTTAATGTTGCATTCTGTATAAAATATTTATTAAAAAATTATTTACCATCTTGGTATATTTAATCAAGTCTATTTTTTTCCTTAAATTATATCTTTGATTACTTTTTTCTGTTCTCATTGTTTATTTCTTTTATTTATTTATTCGTGCCTTTTTGCATCTCTTTTATAAATCTTCCATATCTAATCACTGCTCCTTAATTTTTCAAACTGTTTCTTGCTGGTTTTAATTTCATTTGCTAGTGCTTCTCACCTCTGTACTTCTTGTCCCTTACTGGGGTTTCAACAATATATATTGTCTCTTCTGCTGGTTGCAATGCAGTTTTCTTTTGTGATGGTTATATATTTTTTCTTACATGTGTCTCCTATGCTTTGGAAGCGTGTTTTTCATGTGCTCCCACTGCCCCATCATATATTGACTGTGTGCTTGTATCTGTATTTTAGATCTTTATTTTAAAAAGTTTTTAAGATTTTTGGAGATTTTTAAAAATGCATATTTTTATTGATTTCAGAGAGGGAGAGGGAGAGAGAGATAAAAACATCAATGATGAGAGAGAATCATTGATCAGCTGCCTCCTGAACGCTCCCTACTGGGCATTGAGCTCGCAACCTGGGCATGTGCCATGTCCCGGAATTGAACCGTGACTTCCTGGTTCATAGGTCGATGTTCAACCACTGAGCCACACCAGCCGGGCATGTAGATTTTTATCATGATGTTCATCTGCTCTGTAGAAAGGTTTTATAAAATTTGTTTCTCATCTTTCTTTCTTCTCCTTCCCTCTCCTCCCCACCTGGAAATACCTCTGTAGAAAAATCATGCCATTTCTTTTTCTAAAAATTACTTATTTTTTGATCTTGCAATAGTATAGTTTGTGGAAAGTACCAGGGTAGAATTCAGAGTAGAAAGAATTCTTTCTGGTTTGAAATTAAATTCTTGTGACACCGGATTGAGTGTGTGTGTGTGTGTGTGTGTGTGTGTGTGTGCGTGTGTGTTCCTTTCCTCCTCTCTCACTAGCACAGATCTTGAGCTCTAGTACTAGTCATAATTATTCAGTTTGTCTTCTGCTGTAACTGTCAGTCTCCTTTCTACAAGAACAATGTGACTGCATTTTCTGATTCCTCATTGTCCTGCTACTCCTTGGTGCCAAGTAGGGTCAAGTGAAAATCCCATTACCAAGTTAGGAACTCACTTCGTGTCATTCCAAATAAAGGATTGTCAATTTGGATCTTCATGGTGAGAATCCAGTGGGGAAAAAACCTCTTTGGTCAGATTTGTTCAAGGTTGAAAACTTTAGTTATCTTCTCTTAGAATCTTCCTGCAATGCCCCCAACCCTACCTTTTGTTTTTCTACTTTGATAGCTCTTTCTCACCTGTTAGAGTTACGGTTACTGATGCCCAAGTTTTTTTTAAAGATTGTGCTTGTATTTTTAGATAATCTTATTCCTTGGGTGGTGATTTTTCAGCAGTGAAGGGGATTAACGAGCAGTGGCATGCCATCCTGTTAAATTTTTAAATCATCCTTGAATATAGTTTGTATAATAATTTAATCACACAGCTATACTCACTGTGTAATATAAAATATAACTTTATGCTATTCACACATATTGACCTCTATTCATCATAGACACCACCATGATGGGTCCTGTCCATCATAAGCAAAACAATTGCTAATTTTTTTCAAGGAAGACTTCTCGCTATACCTTTTAAGACAAATGAGGAAATGAGAATTGGATTTTATTTACCTAATAAAATAAGGGCTGCTCTCCTCAGGTATACTCGGGAACTCCTCAGGAATCCTAAGCTATCAGATATCAAATCTGTAATGTAGCTCCCGTGAGAAATAAACTGAGAATAAATAGGGGGGAAAACACTCTCAGTTGTTGAAAAAGTACATTTGTTCCCTTTCAGAGAGGCTTCCAGAGAAAAGAAACTAATTGCTTATATCAAATAAGGTCCAGTGTAAAACTTGAGATTTCTATGTATGAACTTTTCTGTTTGCAGGTATCATTCAGTTAATTATATGATTCGCAAATCTGTAATGTAGCTCCCGTGAGAAATAAACTGAGAATAAATAGGGGGGAAAACACTCTCAGTTGTTGAAAAAGTACATTTGTTCCCTTTCAGAGAGGCTTCCAGAGAAAAGAAACTAATTGCTTATATCAAATAAGGTCCAGTGTAAAACTTGAGATTTCTATGTATGAACTTTTCTGTTTGCAGGTATCATTCAGTTAATTATATGATTCGAACCTCTCCGCC
>NW_006293313.1:762094-778487 GCF_000327345.1 Myotis davidii | reverse complement strand
CCCCCTCTCAGAGAGGCTTCCAGAGAAAAGAAACTAATTGCTTATATCAAATAAGGTCCAGTGTAAAACTTGAGATTTCTATGTATGAACTTTTCTGTTTGCAGGTATCATTCAGTTAATTATATGATTCGAACCTCCGCCCCTCCCCTCTGGACACCCCCCCCCTCCCCGGCCAGCCCCTGTCTTTCCAGCCTTTGGTTAGCAGTTAGCATGCTTCCAGCTGTCACTGCAGTTCATGCCGGCATCAGAGAACCAGCTCATTAGGCAGTGACCAGATATTTCCACTTTTTCTTTCGGTGATCTGAAAAGATGTTCCTACCTTTATACCCACCCAAAGATCCATGTAGCTGGGTTGGAGGAACAAGGGCTAGAGAGGATCAGTGTTGAGGAAGAGGAAGGGGGAAATGTTAATTTTCTCTGGCCGAAAGCCCTAGCTGTTATCACCCATTTTCCTTCGCCTTCCTTCTCCAAGATTCACCCTTGCCCCCAACACCTTTCCATCGTTTTGGAGATCCTTTCCTGTTCTTTCTAAAATGTGTGGTGGGAAACACCAAAGGGCCACTTACAATATTGTTGCAGATGTTGAGCACCACCATCTCAAAATTGTAATGCTCCATGGACTGTGAAAAGGTTGACCATTTTAATTCCAAGGCGCAGATTGCCAGTGTGTGTTTACATGCCTGTGAAGCAGAAAGCGGCCGATGAGCATCTCTTTGCTCAAGGCGCGTCCCTGCAGAACTAAGGAAAACGAGGTGGCAGGACTTACCATCACAACTCTTGTCTCTGTATCCTCCAGAAACAGGATCAGAGGCACCAGGGATTCGAGAACCACGGCGTTCAACATCCAGGTGTACTGGTTCATGTCCCTGAGCAGTTCACCAAAGTGCCGGATGGCCATGCTCTGAATGCCTGCGTCAGTCTGTCATTTGTGCACAGAAAAGTCGCATTTGAGGATATTTCTAGGTCTTCTTTCTTTAAATGGTGTGATATAACATTTATATCTATGTATACATGTATATGCAAGCATACTACACAAGGATGTATTTTACATATGTAGACACACGTACACATGTGTGAAATAATTATAAGCTATTTTTAGAAAAGCTTCACTTTGGGTTTGTATAGTCAGCTCCCGGTTTTATTTTAAATAAGACTTACTTACCAGAGTTCAGATTGCCTTTCAAATGTGAACAGTGAGTTTCTTAAATTTAGGAAGACAGTATTGCATAATGTCTTAAACATAGAAATTTCAATAATCTGTTGAACTTGGAGATAATTTTTCTAAAGATACGTAGAGTAACCATGCTGCATTCAAATGCCAGAGGCTTTTGCAGCGTGGCCAGTGAATTACCAATGGGAGCGCTTGGCATACTGACAGAACCAGGTTTCCCAGGGCTTGCTTATGCCAAATGGGAAGGTGATTGGGTTATAAAGGTCCTAGAAGAGAAAAATTGCAAGTGAGAAGAGGTCAGATTTTGAAAATATAATATTACCTCCCAGTTTTTCAGAAAAGTTTATGATTTCATATTTTTTTAAAAATCTATTCCTTTCTGTCCTCAGGAATACATCAGAAATATTCCCAACAAAAAACCCAATGGCTAATATGTTCCTTCCCAGGGGTTTACATTAATGGGTATCAAAGTCTAAACCAAAAGCAGTGGCTATTAAATCATGTCATAGGGGCTGGATAATGATATAAATCAGCGATTCTCAACCTTCCTAATGCCGCGACCCTTCAGTACAGTTCCTCATGTTGTGGTGACCCCCAACCATCAAATTATTTTCGTTGCGACTTCATAACTGTAATTTTGCTACTGTTATGAATCGTCATGTAAATATCTGATATGCAGGATGTATTTTCATTGTTACAAATTGAACATAATTAAAGCACAGTGATTAATTACGACAACAATATGTAATTATATATGTGTTTTCTGATGGTCTTAGGCGACCCCTGTGAAAGGGTCGTTCGATCCCCAAAGGGGTCGCGACCCACAAGTTGAGAACCGCTTAACACATTAAGCGCCCATCCTGTTTTGTCTTCCAATCACCAGTGACTGACAGGGTGCTTAACGTGTTAATATGTGTTCTTCTTCTGTGAAATCTCAGTAATTAAGAATATAAATTTTGGTAAGATGATTTACTATGAAATAATTCTCTGGTTCACAACTCATTCCAACAACCATTAAAAATAGATTCCATTCAATAATGAAGATAAATTAAAAAATAGATTTCCTCATGGCATACCAAAGTGTTCTTGCTTATTACAATAAATTACTGTCATCCAACTTGTCTGGAACACATTTAACATACAAAATGAGGATTTTCAAAATATACCACATTTTGATGTAGTACTTTTTAACTGAAAGTTTCATATGATGATAAGAAACCCATTTGGGGCATTACATATCATTTCTAATTCCCATAAGACACCTGCTACACCCTCTCTTTTACAGTTGGGACACTGGAACACTAAGAGACTGAATCACCCGCTCCAGATGTCATAGCTAGTAAGAGACAGAGCAGGATTGGAACCCAGGAAATCCAGATCCAGGGTTAACCAATATATAACCACGTAGCTACAATTTCTTTTTCATCCAAGGACAAAGGCTATTCTTTAATTCTCCTTTCTTATGGGTAGACTTTTCCAGGTTTTCATTAAAAAAAAAAAGACAGTACTTACCTGACTAATACTGTTATCTCAAAAAGAAATGGTGGCCCTGCACAAAATGACTGTCTTCTGTTGACTTATTCTGGGATATAATGACATTGCCTCAGCTGGTACTTCAGCTGAACTGTAAAACCTAATGATCTCACACATCTAACTGTGTAACTCACATGATCCATCAGAGGGAAGTAGCTGGTAGCAATTCTGGTGCACAAAGATGAGTAGGTCACCCTGTCCAGTTTGTTTAAAAGTCTTCGAAGGGTAAACAAGGCCCGAATTACAACAGTCTTGTCTTTGGAATAGAAGGCATCCAGGATGGATAACACTAAGCTGCAGACACTTTCTATCTACATATGAAAGGAGGAAAATGGTGGGGTTTGGGAAGCAGAAGGAGACTTGAGTTAGCATTTGGAATGCACACTTCTGCGTTTGGGTGTGCTGGAGCTGGCTCACAAGAACCAAGGGTCAAAAATTTTGTGAGCTGATCATTAGAAATCACTACTAAAAATTAAATGTCATAAGTTTAGAAACAAAAACAATGGCAGTAAATACTCAAAACATCGCTTCCTATTTATTTTACTATATTTTACTCTTATATGCCCTTGAGGTTATTTACCTGTATTACATCTGTATGAAGTGCTATGGTGCACCTCTTCCCAACTCTATGTTTAATGATGTCCCTTGGAGAGCCTGAAGTCAGTCATGCTGGGAGTATTTAAACCAGGGAAATTGGCCTTATTTCCATTGAGCTGATTGTTAAACATTTACCAACTTACTACTGGCAGCATGCCCTCTAAACTAGGTGACAGTGACCTGAGAGCTACTGTTTGGACATGAGAGCCACTGAGGTCCTGTGTCAGGTCATGGAAGTCAGTTGAAGATCAGAGACAATCAGAATGTAAGGCAAGGGAAAACATGAACAGGAGACACCAAAGGAGGAAAAGAAAGGATAGAAAGAAAAGTAAAAGAAATAAATACTATTTGCCAAAATAATAGCCAAAGGCCGCTGTGTCTGGCAGGAAAATTGAGTCTTTACCAATAGATAGTGCAGTGATGGCGAACCTTTTGAGCTCGGCGTGTCAGCATTTTGGGAAACCCCAACTTAACTCTGGTGCCGTGTCACATATAGAAATTTTTTGATATTTGCAACCATTGTAAAACAAAGACTTATATTTTTGGTATTTATTTTATGTATTTAAATGCCATTTAACAAAGAAAAATCAACCAAAAAAATGAGTTTGCGTGTCACCTCTGACATGCGTGTTGTAAGGTTCACCATCACTGCGATAGTGTATGAAATCTCTATCCAGTACTTTCACTCTCCTAAATAACCTTGACACCGAATTTCCCTTCAGGTGTTCCTAACACTGGGAAGAGTGCTAGACAAGGCAGTAACTAACTTTCTGTTCATTAAAAGAATGTACATCAACTTCTATGATTTATTTAAAGCAAATAAACCTTGGCTCATTTCCCTCTAAATGCAAAAATGGTTGCCCTCTGACTGGCTTAAGTTTTCAGAGATTATGTTTAATGGACAAACAAAGATTTGTTATTAAATATATTATTAAACCAACAGTGGTTTATAGAACAGCTACGCTCTCAGCACTGCGCAAAGGACACTGACGTTTACAAGGGAATTACAAAACATAGGGGTACACTTAGGTACAAAATTCCTGGAAGGTCAGATATAGTGACATGACTCAGCTGGAATAATATAGGGCAATGTCAGAATCGCCTGGAAAACTTTTGGAAACACAGATGCGTGGGCCCCAACCCCAGTATTTCTGATTCCATAGGCCTGAAACGTTGTATTTCATTTTTTAAAATTATTATTTAAAATATTACATGTCTCCTTTCCCCCCATCGACTCCTTCCCAGCCACTCCAGCCCCCCACATTGCATTTCTTTTAAGTTTCTAGGACATGCTGATGCTGCTGGTTCAGAATTATATAAGCACAGATATAAAATCTATAAGAATAAAAGGGTAATATGCTAATTAGACCGGACGTCATTCCGGATGTCCTTCCTGACGAAGCCAGGGCCGGAGGGAAGTCAGCTGGGTCCTGGGTCCCAGAGGGAAGCCGGTGCCGGCAACTGGGAGAAGGAAAGCATGAATTTTCGTGCATCGGACCTCTAGTATTGTATAAATAAGTGCGCATAGCTGATGTGGCTCTGAGAGAGATGAGGCTGCTAAAGATCAGAACAGTCAGTGGAATTTGACTAGAACTGACCATTGAAAAAGAAAAATGTGACTATGTATGGGTGAAGGAGAAAAGTGTTATTATCAGTGGAAGGAAAAGCTTGAGGGAGTGCTGGGAGATGGTGATTAACATGCATGCACATGTATATGTTGGAAGGGAAATTATTGCGTGTGGTTTAGTTTAGACTATAAGAAGGGTGTTCATGTAGAGTGATGCTGATAAATTCTGAGTGCTATGAATTATTTTCTGGGAAAAATATGAATTTGGTGATAAAGCCACTAAATTGACGTAACACATTCCTTCCAGTCAACCCAGATCCCTTAGTGATAAAACATCACTAAGGATATTGAGCAATATCAAGTCTCAGACTGTGACCTGGATGGTGCTGGCAGACACAAATCACACACACGCATACCTGGTTGATCACGGGCGCCATGGTGGCGATTTTCTGCAGGCTCAGTTTGCTAACTTCAGGATTGGAGTCATTGACCCAGTTCCTGAAGAGAACCATAAATTCTTCTGGGAATGGGTCCCTGAAGAATTTGTTGAGAAGCTGAAAGAAAACAGCTAATACGTTCCCAAGAAGAGTAAAGGCCAACGCGCAATTTCTGTTTCAGGCATAAAAATCAAGACATTTTCAGTAAAACTGGAACACAAGTCACACTCAAACTCTGGATACTTATACCTATTCCCACATATATTCCCATGGTGACATCACCCCACCGCAACTGGAAAAGGCATACTTTCCTTTTATAATCAGTAACTAATCGGTGGAGTGATATTTGGTATCATGTGAATACTGTGTTCTCCAGTAACCTTTCACTTAATGGTTTTAAAATTGTTAATTTTTTCTTCATTCATTCATTTATTACATTGAGACTTGCAAATAGTGATTTTTTTTTAATGTTTAGCATTTTTTCTACATTTACTGGTCGGTCTCTCTCTCTCTTTCTCTCTCTCTCTCTCAGCTTTCCAGTTTTGAGTATTACCCAGGACTTATGCATTAAAATGTTTTTAATATATTACAGTTATTTGCAGTTATTATTTCTTTTGAAACTCAAATTTGGACAGTAGGGCCCCTAACACGTTGACTCTTATGTTCTTTTGACACAATCCATCTACCTTTGAGCACTTCTTTGTTTGTGGAAAAATTAGATGTCCCAGATTCATCTTATATTTTCCTTGTCCCCTGAAATTATCCATTTCTTTAAGGAGACAGGGTTCTATGCAGTGAGTAATGGTATTGAGACACCATTAGAAGCGGGTACTAGAGTGCACTAATTGTTATTGGCATATTATGTCTTTTGGGTCTTTCTTTACTTGAACTAGGAAATATATATTATTTTTAGTTGTAAGTTCATTTTGGCAATGCTTATATATTAAATTCAAATATAACACAGTTTGTGTTAACTTTTTACAGTTTTATGTTTGCATCATTTTTCTCTTACTTGGAAAACCTTGGTGCCTCATAATACTAATATGTGTACTTACTTGCCTTTTGCAATGCATACCATAGCTTTAAAATTATATCAACATACAATATTAATTTACCTCCTGAGTAAAAGTGAGTATTTTAAAAAATATTTTTGTCCTTAAAATATATCTCAATAAGAATGTATAGTCAAAGCACTATGTTCTGAAGTTATTTTAGGAAAGAGAGAGAGAGTGAGAGAATATCATACAATTTATTGAGAAAACACACTAAGGTCATAATAGGCAAGTAGACAAAGAACAAATGAGATTATTCACAAAATGGAACTTTAAAGACCAAGGTGGAAACACATGATTCAAGAAAAAAAAAGTTATGATTTAAACAGAGGTAATAATATTATCCTCATTTTTCATGCATTGGGATCATGTAAATTAATATTGTATGTTGATATCATAATTTTAAAGCTATAGTATATTAAGATCATGTAAAATACTATTAGAATTACTGTAAGAGCCAGGAAATTAGCTGAATTCAAGAAAATAGTTTAATTGCCCTGAACATTCAGCAACAATGAGCTTGAGAATCTAAATTAAAAAGCCACATTCACACTAACAATTTAAAATAATATAAGCTAACTTGATTCCATAATTAGTGTGTAGAGTTTATATGAAAATGACAAAATATTGAAGGAAAAATAAAATATTATAAAAATATCAACTTTTCATAAGCTCATAGCATTAATGTAATTACAGTATTTTCAGCAAAAGTTTATTTTTCCTCAAACCTAGCAAAGTTGTTTTAAAATTTAACTAGAAGAACAAATATATAGGAAGGAAAAAAGTTTTAAAAAGAAGAGTTGAGGAGAATATGGTTTGCTAGATATTAACATTTATGCAAATGGCCATAATTCAACAGTGTGATGCTTCCACAAATATGAAAATAAATGGAACCCAGGAGAGTCACTTGAGACCAACACTAGAATGTGTGCTTGTGTGTGTATGTATATGAAATAATATAGTTAAGGTAGTATCACCAGTGAGTAGTGAATTTAATGCATATTAATTAAATAATGCTTGCTTAGGTAGTTAATTATCTAGGAAAACTAAAGTTAGATCCAAAAGGATTTCCTCAACTTGTTTGACTTTAGTATGGCATTACAATTTATGGTGTAATATTCATCTACAAAGTAATAGAGTTCTACATCTTCATTTCACCCAGTTGTTTGGCCCATTCTCACCCCTGCCCTAGAAAGCCTAAAGTATTATTTAGATGCCAGATGTTACCTACTAACTTTAGTAAACTAAATTATCTCTCAATATACTTTAACAGGCATGCAAAGATATATGAATAGTATTTCAAAAATGATTAGTTTTTGTGCAAATCTCCAGGGAATGACAAAAGCCAACTCCTGGAGCAGGCTGAGGGTTCAACTCTCCCATATTCCTGATCTGTCTCCACCTTACCCCCTCAACCTCAGATATCTGTCATTGTCTTAACTTGTGGTAAAATAAATATTCAGAGAGGGAGATAAAAGGCCGGCGTATTGGGTAAGTTTGGGTAAGAAAAGGGAGTAAGAACTCGGTTGTTCACAGTCTCCTAATAAAACTCACTTCAGTAAGGAAAATTACTGTGATCACACCCTCCTCTGTTCTTCTAGGACCTTCCACTGAGAGCTTGTAGAGATAATGTAGGGTCTCTGGAAATTGCGGAAAGTTATGTTCAGCGAGAGTTCTGGAAAGAGGAGGCACTGTATTAGTAAAGAAGATAAGAACACTTTCTGCATCAATAAATGCTAATAGTGGTAAAGAGAGAATTAGTATCTTTATATTTTGTACCACCCAGGTAATAAGAAAGATATTCTCTGAAACACCCTAGTCCATGGGAAACGGCAGCTCCAGTATGAATTCTACACAGACCAGGGGGAAGGATATATACCTGGGTCACTGACGACATCTCTTAACATCACTGCTCTTTCCTGTCTCTCATCCTGTGCCACAGAACAGAATGCCCTAAATTACGGCAACCTCCCATCAGTGCCAGACCAAAGGGAGAGAAAATAAATACCTTGGCAATTCCAGATGGCCATGCAGGTCACCTTTTAGTTATAGACTAAGTCCTTCCTTTAAATGATGCAAGAAAGGAGAGAGTTGGTGCTATCCTGGGTTACTCTGGAGAAGAGGTGGTGAGCCCTAACTCACTAAGCCATTCTCCATGACACACTTGGGCACTGGCTAGGCTCACAGCTGCCCTGACATCTGGTGGGGATCAGATAGGTCATGGCAGGATTGGGAAGGATGAGGTGGCACAGATTCCATTTGAAGGCTCCGGGTGGGGGCTCTAATCCAGTGCTTCTGGACATGAATGTGCACACAGATCATCCAGGGAATCTTGCTAAAATGCAGATTCTGATTCAGTAGGCCTGCCGTGGGAGTCTGTATTTGTATGTCACAGGTGTTGCTGTGGCTGCTGGTCTGTGGACCACACTTTGAGTATGAAGATCCCAAATTACTAAGGACAGAGTGACTCTTAATAACTGGGGGCCATTTCCAGGGTGTAGATGAACTACACTTTGACAAAACTAGATGTGTTCCTGAAACCCATGTGCAAATAAGAGCACCAGGAGCCCAGAGACCATTTGGAATGTACTTTCTGGGCCAGTCACAACTTCATGGTCTGTTATGTTATCAAGACTATGTATCCTGATTCTTGGTCAGCAAATCTGACCCCTATAATCAGAAGCTTTCTATTTACTAATAGACTAACTAGAAAAGAAAAAAAGGAATCTTTCTAGGACAAGAAAAACAAAAGTCCTCTTTCATTATGCTTTCCCAAATTTATTTGTCTCATTGAGCACGGGTTTGATCAAACCCCTTTCAAGAGGGAGCACAGCAATTACTGACTGATGCCTACAGAGCAGGAAACTGAACAATCGAGGAAAGAAAAATTAGATTCAGCTCTAGATGTCCATATCAGAAGGAGAAACCTGTCCTGCAGAGAGAGGGAAGTTAGGAATCTGTATCACCAGGTACAAGGGCAGGAAAGGGAAAACTATTCCAAAGTATGAACCCCTCCAGATAGTGAAGAAGTAGGAATCACATGGCAATTCAACTCATTAGGAGAGATTTGGAAGTTGGAGTGGGTATTGATTATGTTCCCACAATCAGTGGCTTTACTGAAGAAGGACGGAGAAGGTGGGACAGAGACCCAGAGCCCTGTACCAAAAGAGCCTGTTCTTACTTGGCAACGAGGTAGGTCCCGTGGAGGTGAAATAGAGCCTCGGAGGCCTGTTTCCAGAAATTCTTTCTCTTCAGAGAAAGGTCCACCTGCTGCAGTCCGGAGCAATTCAGTAGCACTCTGAGGGCGTCCCGGGCATAGCTAGGGCCCCAGAGGAGAGCAAAATCATCATCTGACAGTGGTCTTCCCATAACCAAGTACATGGGACCTGCCTTTTCATTGCATCCTGGGCAGGATCCTGGTTTGGGGAAAGGGAGTATTTGAAAGGAAGGAGACTGCTAAATGCTATTTCTCTCTCCTGATTAACTGTACATGGGGTATGGGTTTCTGCTAAAGTTGTAGCACGTACAACCTGGGATTGCTTATTTGTTTATTCACTTTTTAACAGCTTATTAGCAAAAGACGTTCAATGATGTGATACCTTGCTCAAGGTGTCTGTTGATTTTATTCCTTGGATGCTTTACGTAAGTAGCACCTATTCTCATGTACCTGATATGTATGCTTGAAAGGCAGAGTAAATTAAGTATCTGAATGGGACTGACTGACTGTGATTTTAGAGTTCCACGTGGCCTACAGTCCATACCAGATAAGGGCAAATAGCAGACAGTTGAGTCCGTCCAGATTTTCCCAGAGAGCAGCAGAGCTAACTGTACTCTCTTGGGTAAAAGGGAAGAGCTGAACCTCACCCAATATGGACATGCGTGGCAGCTATCACAAGCCCACACACCACAGAGGACACTTGTGCACATTATCTAACATGTACAATGGCCCTGAGAGAGCCCTATCCCAGAGTACAGGGCGGAGTGGGAACAGGCTGCTCCCTGTGCTCTCTCTGCGTGGTGGCCTCCCATCATGGCAGGAATAACCCAAGTTCTATGGAAGTGGTTCTTTATACACTGCACCCACACTCAGCAAAGGTCCTGGCTAACTTCTAGGTGCTCAGGGGAGTTACTTTGCTGAAGGCATTTTACCCTTTAGAGGAGAGAAAACATAATAAATGCATACACTGCCCACAGGATTACAAAGACTCCACTTGAACCCGAGGGGGTAGAAACACTGAGAGCAGGAAGCAAGCTCTCATTCAATCTGAAGTAACCACTGCCAGCTCACATTAAGTTGTGCTCTGAATCCATTTGCGTGTTGCTGCTGTAGCAGAGCTGAAACATGAGGGCCATCAAGAGCTGAGGGAAGAATTGGGCCACTGCTTTCTTGTAAGAGCCAACGGGCAACAGTGTGCACAGGGCCTGGGACGCCTGCAGGGGAAGGAGACAGAGTCAAGGATGTCACCATCTCCCTCTGAACCCAGTCAGCCTTAGTGAGGACAGGGGGAGGGACTTGGCAAACCCCATCCCCACCTCCTTGAAGCAAGCCTGAAGCATGCATGTGTTCCTTCATCCAATAGCAGCTGCTGAATCCATTTTGTGCCAACCATTCCATGGCAGTGAGGTCCCAAAGCACTATGGGCAATCCCTACCTTGCCACCAGACCAGCAGGAAGCAAGCTGGTCCCCAAGGAGGGCATACATCCCAAGGACCCCTTCCTCTGTGGCCATGAAGACTAGTCCTACCAATAACCGGCCCTTTCTGTGCTTAAACAATCCAGGGTAATGAGATAGTAAGGGAGGTAGGCCAGGTCACTAACACATTGTTTGGCCCACTGACCGACCACATCAGAGAAACACATCTCACAATCTCACGTTTGTAGAGCACTCTCCATTATTCTCTACTAGAGGCCCAGTGCACGAAATTCGTGCAGTTAGTGGGTGGGGGGAGGGGGAAGCCTGGCCTGTGCCCTCTTGCAGTCCAGGAGTCCTTGGGGAATGTCTGACTGAAAGCTTAGAACCGCTCCCATGGGGAGTGGGCCTAAGCTGGCAGTCAGATATCCTTAACGCTGCCGTGGAGGCAGGAGAGGCTGCTGCCACTGCCGCTGCACTCGGCAGCCATGAGCCCAGCTTCTGGCTGAGCTGCCCTTACCCTGTGGGAGCACACTGACCACCAGGGGACAGCTCCTGAGTTGAGCAGGATCGGGCTGAAACCAGCTCTCTGATACCCCCTGAGGGGTCCCAGATTGCGAGAGGGTGCAGGGAAGTTGGCCAGCCAGAGAGGGACTTCAGGAGGGCTCCAGGGCATGTCTGGCCTGTCTCACTCAGTCCTGATTGGCCAGACCCCAGCAGCAAGCTAACCTACGTTCGGCTCTCTGCCCCCTGGTAGTCAGTGCATGTCATAGCGAGTGGTTGAGCAGCCTTAGCATATCATTAGCATATTATGTTTTGATTGGTTGAATGGAAGATTAGATGACTGGACACTTAGACTTTTAGTAGTTGCCTGGTGCATGAAATTCGTGCACAGGGTGGGGGGTTGCCCTGGAGCCCTCCTGAAGTCCCTCCCCTGCCGGCCTGGTTGCCTCCAACTGCACTCCCCTACCGGCCTGCTCTTGCCACCAATGGCCCTTCCCTGCCAGCCTGATCTCGCTCTCAACTGCTCTCCCCTGCTGACCCAATCACCCCTAACTGCCTCTGCCTGCCTGATCGCCCCTAACTCTATATCTGGACTGATAGCCATATGCACTATACTTCCAAACCAGTCATTAGAAAATTGAACTGTTTTCTTACACCTTACACCAAACAGCTGTTGCCCTTAAAACCCCTCCGCAGCCCCACCTTAGGTTCTGCCTTCAAAGTTCATCCAGATTAGGTTCTGATTGGTCGGTTTTTATGCCAGTCAGCAGCAAAAGCTCCGCCTCTTAGGCAGCCATTGGCTCCTCACACTTTTCACCCAGATTTGGTTCTGATTGGTCGGTTTCTATGCCAGTCAGCATCTCCGGGCCTATCAATGGGCCTGATCAGAGAGGTGGGCTGATCAGCAGCCCCAGCAGAGGCCTGAGAGAAAGAGAGGCACGGCTGCTGGCCAGGCCTGGAGCAAAAGAGAGAGGCAAGTGCTGATCAATAGCTGCCATGGCGGCTACGGATCAGACCCTGCTTCTCTCTCTAGGCCTTTCTTCAGGCCTGATCCTCAGCCCCTTGGCAGTCAGTGCTGGGTCAGAGCACCCACAGCTGTGGCAGTCAGTGCTGGGTCGCCATGACAACCCAGCACTGACTTCTGGTCGGTCAAGCCTTTGGCTGTTTTGGATGTTACAGACCCTGGGTTTTTATATATTAGGATTACATAGGATATCTCTGTAAGACTCAAATTTATTCCCAGAAATGGTGGTTTTGGTCCTTGGGAGATGTATAATGATGGACACAAATGAGATTAGGTCTTCCTTAAGATACTTATAGAAGTGTGTATGATCAGCTGGTGGCTACCTCTTTGAAACCATCTTCCACACTGTCACCCTTGCTCAATTCTGTTTGTCCTCCTTGCCTTCAGTGATATACCAGGTGAGCTCCCATCACTATAGAACTTTTCCCCTTTTCTCTGTCTACATCTCTGTTGCCCACATACCACAAAGATCTCTCCCTCACCTCATTCAGGTCTCTCATTAGATGTCACCTCAGCAGAGAAGCCCTGGACAACTTACCTAAACCCTCCCTGCCCCTCCCCTTTCACCACAGCACTTTGTATCTCTTCTAAGCTTCCTATCATCTGACACATGACACATTTTTGGGTTCATTATTTGTGCGTCTCACCTGAGCATAAAGCTTCATGAACAGAGAGTAGCACATAGTAGGCACTCAATAAATATGTGTTGAATGAATGAAGGAGAGCAGGACTGTGAAAGGAAGTATGACTGAACTGGAGGGTAGATGGGAATTTTCACCAGGAAAAAGAAACACTCGTCTTATTTACCGCCACAGGCATCATATTAGTAGCATCCAGCGAGGAGCGTCTTCTTTCCAAGGCGCTGTCCTGTATTTCCCCAGGCTTTCCTTTCAGTATCAACAAGATGGTCTTCAGCACATAGGGGGCCACGCTTGACTCGTTCCCAGCTGCATGCCACATCAGTATCAAAGTGCTGCCAACACAACCCACTGTACAATGAGAATCATAAGTGGTTCATTTCCTACTTAATGCTGGGACATGAATCAGGAGAATGGTCTTGGTTTTACATTTTTGTTTTTTGTTTTTGTTTTTTGTTTGTTTGTTTGTTTAGCAAAAAAGACACTGTAGACCAATCCAGAACAAGCTAAAATTCCCATTTTCAAAGGATCCTCTGGAGTCACTTGTCTTTGGAAACAGAGGAAGAATTTCAGTAATTAAAAATACTGTCGACATAAAATAAATAAAATACAGTATGCAAAGCCTGCAAGTTCATTTCCTGTTTAAATATCTGTTAAGATCAACGTGAAGCACTGATCAGCTTTCTGCTCCCAATACTGTTCCTCCCACCTTGTGACTAGTTTGTCCAGGGATAATAGAATATTTAAAAACTGGGATGGATATGCAAATTAATATGTAAATAAACACACCAGTTGAAAAAACAAACTAGGTAAAAACTAAATAAATAACTATATAAATTAAAAGATTAGAATATTAAATAGCAGTGCCGTTTTGCCAAATGCCACGTATTTAACTAGTGAAATGGATGTGACTAGAACCCAAGCTTCTCAACCTCCAGGCCCCTAGCTCTTCCCCTACATACCTGGCCACTCTTCAAAATTATTATTGCATTGCTCATTCTAAAAACTTCTGCGTACCTCTGTGCTGAGGAATTCTTGGTATCTTGTCAGTCCATGCTGGGTTCTGAATGCTATTGCGCAGTCTCTTTGCATTTAAGTTCCTATATGAGGGCATGGTCCCCTGGAATATGTCCAGAGAGATCTGACTCTGGACACTTTGAGCAAACCCTGTGGAAGGGGTGAAGGAGCCTTACTTGTCTGCTGGGACTGGGTAGTCCATAAGCTGAAAGATGACCTTCTTCGGCGAAGTACGCGTCAATAAGGTGATGACCTTCAACATAGTTTGCTTCATAATATGAGTAGAATTCCCAGACAGTTGCTCATAAATAGTATTCACAATCTTAGACACCTGGAAAAGTCATTTCACAGGTCAAGAGGACTCTCCTGGGCATTTCTTGGACTGAAGAATTCGCTCCTTCTCAGAATAACCAAGGCAGCAATTATCACACAAATAAGTACTGTTTATGTGCATGGCCACACAATGCAAAACATGTGTTTGGATGAGGAATAAACATACCTGTGCATTTATTGACAGTGGGAAAATATTTTTTAAAAAAGTTTATTTTGGGAGTATAGATGACTTTATTACATAAGACATACAAGCTAATGATAGAAAACATATAGTTCAAATATTTTTTTTTAACCCCTTCCCCAACAATTTTTTTGTTAAAAACGTTTCTTTTTCAGACTAATTTTTTTATTTTGGTTCTATATAGTATTTTTGATGCTGGTTATGAAAACAGTTTGTAACTCGTCTTCCTATAAACCATATTTTTTTACCATATTTTCTTAGTATACTCGTCGACGACTGAAAAAGAACATTTTGTGAAAACGAGTATACACGTTTCTGCCAGGGAAGGGGTTAAACATATAGAAAGCTATATGTTTAATATGTGTTAAAACAAATATTTTAAGAAGAAAGTCAAAATGTGGAACAGAATAACAATGGAACCATATACTTCAAATTTATTTTGACAAAGTAGAAAAATCTACATACCGGGCTCTACAAATTAGGTAGCCAGCCCTACAGCAGAATGAGGGACCTTGAAAACTTTCCTTAATGGTGATTTGAATTATAGTTGTACTATTTTATTGTTATTAATGTGCTTTTTAAAATTTGAAGCAAATACAGGAAAATATTATGATTTGGTGTGATTGGTGGGTGAAATGTTCATTATTTTCTAAGCTTTCTATATACTTGAAATATTTCAGAAAAAGAGCCTCGTTTAATTAGTGACATAATGATGCAATGGCAAGGACTATATATGCAAAGATGTAGCTATATAACAAAAGCAGCAGGAGCATTTTAGAGGGTAAGCTCTGGGCTCCCCTGCTCGTTGTCAAGGATCTTACCATGGTGACCTTGTTGGCGTGGAATTCTAGAGTCAGTTTTAGCATGGTGGCTGCCTCCTTCACCATTACAAGATTAGGCGAATTGAGTCTCATAAAGAGATTCCACACAAAGTCAGTCAGCAAGGATGGCACTAAGGTTTGTCCTATACTCTGAAATAAAAAAAGAGAGAGCCATGACCTCAGGCCTTACCTACATCAATGTAACCTCAGACATCACGAGGAAGTTCCAGGGCTAGGGAGGGCCACATGACTTTTGTGGGCTCTAGGCACTTTTGCTGTTGTGGGCCTCTTCCTCCATTACAAAACGTTAAAAATTATAATTTACAACGGTGTTGGTATTAAGATGACTGTAATTCAAGCTAAATTATATTTTTTCCCCTTGATTTTTTAAAGCAATTAAAACATTTTCGATACACCTCTAGCCAGGCTCACCAAGAAACAAAGAGAGAGGACCCAAATAAACAAAATCAGAAATGAAAGAGGAAAATTAACAACAGACCCCACAGAAATACAAATGATTGTTAGAAAATACTATGAACAACTCTACTCCAACACACTAGACAACCTGGAGGAAATGGACATATTCCTAGAAAAATACAAGCTTCCAAAACTTAATCAGGAAGAATCTAAAAATCTCAATAGGCCAATAACTATGGAGGAAATTGAAGCAGTTATCAAAAAGCTTCCAGCAAACAAAAACCCGGGGCCAGATGGCTTCACAGGGGAGTTTTACCAAACATTCAAGGAAGACCTAAAACCTATCCTCCTCAGACTATGTCAAAAGATCCAAGAGGAAGGAACACTCCCCAGCTCATTCTATGAAGCCAACATCACCCTAATCCCAAAACCAGATAAAGACAATACAATGAAAGAGAATTATAGGCCAT
>NW_006293313.1:735910-760314 GCF_000327345.1 Myotis davidii | reverse complement strand
GCTAAGTGAAATAAGCCAGTCAGAGAAAGATAAATATCACATGATCTCACTCATTTGTTAATTATAGAGAACAACTTAGACTGAGGAAAAGGGACAGACCCAAAGACTGAGAAACAGCGATCAGGTTATCAATCCCCAGAAGGGAAGTAGGGGAGGGCGAGGGTAAGGGGAAGAGATCAACCGAAGGACTTGTATACATGTATATAAGCCAAACCAATGGACATGGACAACAGGGGGATGGGAGCATGAGTGTGTGTGCGGGGGGAGGTTAATGGGGCGGGGGATAAGGACACATTTGTAATACCTTAACTAATAATAAAAAAAAATGGGAAAAAATAGTTAAGCTATAAAAAAAAGATAAATTAAGTAATAAAAATCTAATTATAAAAAAAAAAACAAAAAAAACCCCATTTTCATCTGGGTAAGTTAGCTCTGAGGGCAGGGCAGGGAGAAGTGGAGAACCATGGCATTCCAATTAAAAGGAAATGTAAAATATTGATTTTACCCCAACTCAGCTACTCACATATTAGAAATCATTGTGAAGCTCTTCAGCTTTGGAAATGATTTTGCTCAGATCAGAAGCAAGCATAATTAGTAGGAGATTCAGAAGAGGGTGGGGTAGGAAAGGGTGTAGACTTTTCTCTTCCCCAGAGGAGGATCAAGGAGCAAGAAGAGAAAAAAAGCCCATATGTCTGTAACTGAGGTACAAAAAACACGATTCAAACAATCCCCTTTTAAAGTTACAGGAATATCCATGGGCCATGAAATGTGAACAAAATTACATGATTATACATTTCTCAGTTAAGAAAGATAAACATCACATTTTCTCCTTTTGTGTGTGTGTGTATATATATACACACACATATATATACATATATATATATATATACACACTAGTGGCCCAGTGCACGAAATTTGTGCACATTGGGGGGAGGGAAGGGGGTGTCCCTCAGCCCCACCTGCACCCTCTCCAGTCTCGGACATCCCTCTCGCAATCCAGGATCGCTGGCTCCTAACTGCTCATCTGCCTGCCCTAACCACCTCTGTCTCAGCCCTACCACCATGGCTTTGTCCGGAAGGTCTCCCAGTCTAATTAGCATATTACCCTTTTATTATAGTATAGATTGTGTATATTCCATATATATAAAATGAAAAAATATTAAAATATAACTTTTGCAAAATAAGTTGTCACAAAAAAATACCCATAAAACAAAAGCCATACGATGAAGCCGGGGCTAAGTTACCTGCGCAATTTTAGTTTTGTCTCCTCGCAAGATGTCAGGGAGGTATTCTGTATCCAAGAGTGAAGGCAGCCAACTGTAACTTCCAGTCTTATCACACTTTGTAACTTTGCCTTCTGCAATATTCACTGTGTTAAAGAAAGAGCTTAAGCTTTTTAAAAATTTTTATATGATCACTGATTCCTTCTACAACCTTGCACTTTCCAATTTCCTCTTTCTGCCTAATTCTGGAGCTCTGGTTTTCTGACTATTGATCATCCTAGTCACATAAACTATTATGACTACACAGACCCAGAATTCATAAAGTATTTAAGAGAGGCTTCTGTAAAATGTGAATGAAGAGCATAGATCATGTTAATAGGTTGACCAGATGTCCATACATTTAGACATCAGATGCATTGTTTGGGGCACTTGAAAAACTACTGGGGAATCTGTTGGTGGAAGAGCAGACTTGGACGCATTCTGCCAGGGCTGGGGGACTGTGTTGCAGGAAAGTCAGAGCGCTCAACCAAAGCCTCAGGTGTCTTTAATTCCATTGCAGGTGAGTTTTTAAATGATTTCATTTGTCAACAGATTTATAGAGATATAATTGACATACAAAATATTTAAAGTCTACAATTTGGTAAGTTTTTATGTATGTGTATATTCATGAAAACATTACCACAGTAAAGCAAAACAGGTCATAGTCATTGCCTCCAAAAGTTCCCTCGTGACCTTTTGTAACTCCTCACACCTGCTTCCTGGACCCACCCCCTGATCCAAAGGCAACTGCTGATCTACTTCCTATTCTAATTTTATGTAAGTGGATTCATCTAGTGTGTACTCTTTTATTGTTTGGCATCTTTCATTCTGCACAGTTATTTGTAATTCATCCATGCTGTCTCATGTATCAGTAGTTCATTCCTCTTCACCGAATGCTATTCCATTGTATATAAATACTATCATCTGTTTATTTGCTCACCTGCTGATTGATGGACATTTGGGTTGTGTTTAGCTTTTGGCTATTACAAATAAAGGTTCTGTCCACATTCACGTGGAAGTCTTTATATGCATACTAGAGGCCTTGTGCATGAATTCATGCATGGGTGGGATCCAGCTGGTCTGCCCCAATGGGGGCCAATTAGGCCAGGCCAGTGGGAGGAGGGGATGCGGGAACTGCACCCGCTCCCTATAGGGGTAGGGGGGCCAATCAGGGCCGGGGCTGGCCAGGGCGAGGGGCCGTGGGCAGTTGGTGGGCTGGCCCCACCCCCTGGTTGAACTCCTGGTCAAGGGGACAATTTGCATATTAGCCTTTTATTATATAGGATTTGTTTTCATTTCTCTTAGGTAAATTGTGGAATGACTGGATCATACAGTAGAAATGTGTTTAACATTTTGAGATATTGCCAAATGATTTCTCAAAGTTGTATCATTTCACATTTCCTCTATTGAACATGGTTTTATGTGCCTCCTTGTTATCTGTGCTGTGAAATGACTATTCAAATCAACTACTATTTTTTTAAATTTGGCTGCCTGTTTTCTTATTGGGTTTTGAGTATTCTTTTGAAATTATTGGTACAAGTCTTTTATCATATGTACTTTGAAAATATTTTCTCCCAGTCTGTGGCTTACCTATTAACAGTGTCTTGTGTGTGTGTGTTTTTTTTAATAATAATTATTATTTTTAATCCTCACCTGAGGATATTTTTCCATTGATTTTTTGGGAGAGTGAAAGAGACAGGGAAAGACAGAGCGAAATATCAATGTGAAAGAAACACATCTATTGGTTGCCTCCTGCACAAGCCCGAACCAGAGCCCATTCTGGAGAGGAGCCTGCAGCTGAGGTACTTGCCCTTGACCAGAATCGAACCCAGGACCCTTCAGGCCGCAGGTCACTGCTCTATCCACTGAGCCAAACCTGATAGGGCTGAACAGTGTCTTTTAAAGGCAGAAATACAAATTATTTTATTTTCATTTACAAGTCATGCTTTTGGTGCTGTATTTGGGAGATCTTTGCCTAATCCAAGGTACAAAGGTTTCTTCTAGTTTCATAGTTTTACATTTAGTCCTATGATCCATTATGAATTAGTTTTTGAACGTGTATGAGATATAGATCAAAGTTATTTTTTTGCCTACAAATAACCAATTTTTAAAGTTAATAAGGTGACATTGGTTATAACATTATGTATTTCAAGTATACAGTTCTATAATACATCACCTGTATATTGCATTGTGTGTTTATTCCACCTCAAGTAAGTCTCCCTTCATCACCATATGAAATAACCATTTTTTTAATAATATATTTAATTGATTTCCCACAGAGAGGAAGAGAGAGGGATAGAGAGCCAGAAACATCGATGAGAGAAAAACATTGATCAGCTGCCTCCTGCACACCCCGCTAGTGGGGATGTGCCCGCAACCAAGGTACATGCCCCTGACCAGAATCGAACCTGGGACCCTTCAGTCCACAGGCCGACACTCTATCCACTGAGCCAAACTGGTTAGGGCAATAACCAATTTTTTAAGACACCATTTATTGAAATGTATCTGTTAGCCATTGAATTGCCTTTGAAGCTTGGTCAAAATTTATTTGACCACGTATATGTGAGTCCATTTCTAGATCTACTTAGTGCAATGCTAGATGGAAATAATGACAGTACACATTTTTGTCTTTTTCTTGATCTTTTGGGAAAATCACTTGGTATTTCGCTACTAAGTGTGATGTTAGCTATAGGTTTTTATAGGTGTACTTTAGCTAGTAGAGGAAGCTCTCTTTTTATTCCTAGTTTTCTGAGAGTTTATTATTACTATTTTTTAAATTCAGAAGTGGATGTTGAATTTTGCCAAATGCTTCTTCTGTATCTACTGAGATAACCATATAGTTATCTTTTTTCATCTGTTAATATAGTATGTTACATTGATTGATTTTCAAATGTTAAATTTATATTTCATTTCTGGGGTAAATTCTATATGGTCATGGTATAGTATTCGTTTTATGTATTGTAGTATTTGATTTGCTAAACTTGTAAAAAAAATTGCATCTATGTTCTAGAGAGACATTGATCTGTAGTTTTTTGTTTTTATTATTCTTGTAATGTTTTTATGTGGTTTTGGTATCAGAACAATGCCAGCCTCATAGAATGAGGCTGTATTCTCTCATCCTCACATTTCTGCATGCATTTGTATAGAATTGGTATAATATCTTTCTTTGAACGTTAGCTGGAGTTTTCTTGGTAAGAAGACTTTTAAATATAAATTCATTTTCTTTGATAGATATAGAGTTTTCAGTTTATTAATGTCTTCTTGAGTGAGCTTTGGTAATTTGTGTTTTCAATGACTGTGTCTAAGTTGTCAAATTTACTGACATAAAGTTGTTCATGGTATCCCTTATTATTCTTTTAATACCCATAACATTTCTAGTGACATTACCTCTTTCATTACTGATATTGGTAATTTCTGTCTTTTAATCCCCCCCCTCCCCCGCCTTCCCCATGTTCTCAAAGAATCTGCTTTTGGCTTCATTGCTGTTCTCTTATTGCTTTTCTGCTTTCAATTTTTATTGGCTTTGTTCTGTTCTTAGTGGCCCTTAGAAAAGGCGGTGATGCTTTCTTACCATTCTCACAGCTTGCAATGCAGAGGAGGTGGTATATTCCAAAGGATGCTTGCTGTGTGATGGACCCGTCCGTGTGGGAACATAGAAGAGACAGCTCTGCTGCCAGGTCCCCCAGGCATGGAGCGTCCACACTTCCCTAGTGGAAAGCAAAGAAGAGAAATGTATTGCTGTTCATTGTCAACATTAAATGTCTGTACCTTAACCTCTAATGTCTATGTCAGACTGGAATGAGAGGATGAGCCTCAGAGTTCACAAAATCTGTGTTCCAATTTTGGCTCTGTTACTGAGCCTCAGTTTCCTCCTCTATGAAATGCAGGTAACAAATTCTACCTCATAACAGTTATTATGGAGATTAAGGGGGGAGCGGGTAGCATGGATGACAAAAAAGAAAGTTTGTAGCAAAGTGCTCAGAGATAACAGTGACTCACTCACTGAGGCACTATTAGTTTGTATTTCATAAACCAGGTAGCAATTTGCAGATAGCCAATTCCCAGGATACTTGAGGGGAGGTACAGGGATTGACTGAAGCATGTAGATCATGCTTCCCTTCTTCATGTATGAAAACCTTCAGATGACTCCTTTGGCCACTAGAGAAATATGACTTCCTTCTGGAATGGCTCTGATTCTTCCCAGGGAAATTAATTTTTAAAAATTCAGAGCATTTACTTCCGATGTCAAACCTACAACCACAACACGTATGTATTTTTCCCCACAACTTCTCTGACACAGGATGCTTAAATATTTAGATTTTTATCTCAACAAATTTGTTTGGCTTGGTCAAATGCAAAGAAGAAGGCAGTACAGACAGAAGAGAGGAGAGGTGGAAGAAACATTTTGTTTTTGTGAAAATATAACTATCAATGTTTGATAAGCTAGTGGGCCTGCAGAATCTTCTTGTGTCCAAGACAAGTGATTACTTTTCCTAAGTAAATACGATGATGATTCGAGCAACTGTTGGCGGTAAAAGTAGAGGTCAAGTCAGCCCACTAGGGGGATCCCAAGCCTGTTTCTCCTTTCTACTTCTCCCATGCTCCCTTATCCTTGTCTCTCATGTTCTCATGTTGCTTGACCCACCCACACTTCTCTCTCTCTCTCTCTCTCTCTCTCTCTCTCTCTCTCTCTCTCTCTCTCTCTCTCTCTCTCTCTCTCTCTCTCACACACACACACACACACACACACACACAGTAATTCTGAAGAAGAATGTCAAGTGACCTGGGCCATGAACCCAGAGCATAACTGAATTAGGACGCTGAGAATGATGACCTCAGCAAAGGAAGGGAAGAGAAACTCTTGCTTCTGTGGATGCCTTTGGAATCTGCCTATTTTAGGAGTCCTATAAATGTCTTAGCTACTCTTTTTTAGACTAAATTCTCATCTGTATCTTGATTACCTATTTTTTTTTATCACCACCCCCCCTTTTATTTATGGTGGTTGGTCTTTTGTATTTGAAGGGTTTTCTCATGGGTCTTGGTTGGTTGTCTGGCCATATTTCAAAATGTGATGTTCCTTGATGGGGTTTCCTATGTGAATGAGGCTTGTCAACCTGTGGGCTTCACTTTAGAATGAGGAGGAGGTGAGCCTGGGGTCATGTAGATCTAAACAACAGAACCAAGATAATTTTGTCAGGGAATTGACAGCTGTTTTGAGAAAAAAAATTCTCTGATTTTGCCTGCCAGTGGCCTCATGTCCCCGTAGAATAGAGTGTGTGTGTCAGGAAGGAGAGGCAATGTAGATTCTTCAGCACAAACTTTCAATGAATCCCGTTAGTAGCTGCTTATGTTTTCAGCCTTCCTTTGTCTCCCACCCACCATCATTGTTTGGGCTTCCACAGCTCCAGTCTCTCCGTGGTTCCACAGGGCATACTGCCTTCCCTTTCAGCCCCCACCCTAAGTTCCTGACAGGCTTTACCAGCTACCCTCTTCGTTCTGCTATCTCATCCAGAAGTTGGTTGACATTGCTAGCCCGTCGGAAACCCTTCACTCATTCTCTGTGTTGCTGTGGATTTATACCTTCAACTAATTTCATTGCTGTCATTTTGTGATAACTCTGGAGATAGGGTATGAGATAAAAACGTGCCTATTTGTTAGCTTTGACTGGAGATCTTTCTTCCATTTTTAAAATGCTCATGTGCCAAAGGAACAAACTGAGGGAAAAAAATCTCTGTTCATGCTATAAGATGACATGTTTGGCTCACATCTCCTTAATATTTTAATTGAAGGGACAAATGTTCTTTGATTATAGCAGTTTTTTTTCTTATCCTGATGGGCACATGGATCATTAAGAGGAATAACACTTAAAAATATTTCTGAGTGTGAATGATGGTCAGGATTGTTCAATAGGATGGGAGCTCAAAGTCTGGAAGACACAGGCTAGGGTAATTGATGAAGAAAAAAGTCTTTATTCAGTAAATGGAATGATTAGGGGTTAGGCGCGTACTCACTAATCTAATAAGTGAGAATAGAATTGGCAGTTACATTTAGTTAGAGAAGGGCAGAACAAATCTTCATTGATTTTGTGTCATAGAAATACAAAGATCAAGCCTGTGGAGAACTTATTAATTTATTAAAATATTTTCAATATTTAATTTATTAATACTGTTTCTGATTGTTTTATATACTTATTTACCCACCCCCATAGCCATCCTCAGAAAACATTATCTAAAGAGAAAGTTAACTTCGTCAAGTTTGACACTTCCAGGACTGTGAGCTGTTTCCCTGCCCTGGAAAACGCTGGTCTGCTTCCACCTGGTGGTATTTAGCAAACATTGCAGAACAGAGTCATAGGTTATCCCCACCTGGCTCTCAAACAAATCTCAGCCACAGCTCAGAACCTTCAGCAATGCACGGGAGCCTTCTGCGGCACGTGTGAATTTACGCATTTATTCTTTCACAGTTGAGGGGTGGGCTGTGTGCGGGGGACAACGGCCTTTACAAGTGTAACTGAGAGTGCCTGAGTATCCACAAGAGTGAGACCTGTTCATAGATAGTGTAAAAGGCAGGGAGTGACACTCAAAATATAGACAACCCCAGTAAATGCTGACAAGGAGGAGAAACCCATTTCTTCTCCATTGTGAAGGTGTGAGGAAAGGGGCACTGCTAACTGGAGGACACTTGTGCATCACTTAACTTTAATCTATTCATAGTTTTTGATTTATTATCTGTGTAAGCATTTATTTATCAGTACTCACGTGCTTGCACAAAAATGACCATTTTTGTATTGTTTGAAGTAGAAAAAAACACACACCGAAATATACCAAGCTATTCAGTTGAAAAGTCTGTCAGCTAAAGAATAGTTACAATATATGAAACTGATGGAATGCGTACTGTGGTTAAAGAATGAAGTAAATCTACGAAAATATCTGTACGACATATTGTTTGTGCAAAAAGAATACTGCAGAACCATAGGTAAGTATGAGGTCACTTTAGTAAAGAAACACGAGGGAACAAAGCAGTATATCCCATGTGGGCATGTGTGGGTCTTCCTGGAAGCTGTTGGGCAGGACGCACATCACCGGACACAGCTAAGAAGGAATTGGGGTGGAGAAGGTAGTAAAGGAAGACTTCAGCTATATCTCCAGCAGGTTTAAATGGAAGTACTCAAGAATCACTTGTGTAAATTTAACATAAGTAATGGTTTAAAAAGATGATAGAAAAGGTGAAATAAGAAGAAAAGTAAGGATGGAAGTCTCTGTAAATAGCACTGATTGTCGTCACAGGGGAACATTGAGACTGAGCAAAAGCCTGGTTTTGACTCACTCCTACTGTTGGTGTAAAGCAGGAGGCATCTGCATCAGTTGCCTGAGAAATCCTGCTAATTGAGAGTCTTGCAGGATATTGACTCCTTTTCCGATATCCCAGCTTACCAGCACAATCAGACCCAGCAGGCATCACATGCTCTCAAGACCTAAGTCTTGGAAAAGAACACAACAGAAATGCAGGCTTCAGAAGCAGGGAGCCAGATAGCACACTGTCACTTACATATCCCTTGACTTTCCTGGATGCAAAGTTTAGCACCCTGCAGATGATCACCAAGACTCTGTGCTGCAGGTATGAGTTATCTTGACTCATCCACACGGCCATTTCCTGTGGAAAACACCAGAGTCATTGTAGAGCCGTGGTGTTTCCATTTCCAAATCAGTGGTAACATCACCACATCAAAGGTCAACACGGTCTCTGATTATTCCACACCTAACCTATATTTATTTTTAAAAATATACAAAAACCAACTAGTATACTAATCTCTTCTAGTATATTCCTTCATCTACTATAGTAACTGCCACTATAATGGTTGTTGTTTAATTCTACCCAACAAGTATTTCCTGATATCCACTCTAACAGTCATGTTGGAAGCTGTCCTGAAAAGTTGAACATGAGATGATGAGGGGATCATCAGCGGCTTCTCTTTTTGTTTTAAAATACATGTTCTCTCTCTCTCTCTCTCTCTCTCTCTCTCTCTCTCTCTCTCTCTCTCTCTTTAAAAAATCACAGGATCTGATTTTCAGTTTTAAAAAATTGAAATATTATCTGATCCTGATATGTCATCTTATCCCAGAATTTTCTTTCTGAATTCATCACCCAGATATTTCCTGGCTCCGGTTGTGGAGTACATTCCCAGAGGGGGCGTGGTTAAACAGTTCTTGCAAATCTTGATTCCACCTGTCTTGCTGTAACTTCTGTCTGTTTGTCCTAAATCCTCAGGGAACCCTAGGAAGGGAAGGACACCTGCATACACTTCACAGGCCATACACTGTTTACAGTCTTCGTAAGGCAGTCTGATGAATCCATCGTCTTTAAGCCATTGGTTGGCCAGATCGCTTCCCCAACCCTCGCTCCCATTGTATAAATCTGTTCCGAAGTCAGTTTCCTAGGGCAGAAACATCTCTAAAGTCCAGGGGAGTCAGTCTCTGTCTTTTCCAGGAGTGAGGTTCAGAGCTTTTTGAGAACCAGGAGAGTTTCTAGACATGGAAGGAATGAGACTAAGATGGTTAAGTAACAGGCTCCCAAGGTAGCTCTGTCACTCATCAACTATTGCTCCTCTCGCTGCTTCCATCTCCTTATCTGTAAAGTGGGAGAAATAAAAGTAACTTCCTCACAGCGTTAAGTATCAAATGAGATAACCCATGTAGTAAGTATTCAGCTTAGTGCCATCGAGTAACTGCTCACTATGCAGCATGGGGATTGTGGGTGTGTGTGAGAGAGCACACATGAGGAGAGGGCTGTAATCATGGAGCAAGAACAATACTTTAAAAAGTTGTGAAATTAAAATTTTGAAAATATTCAGAAGTCCTAGTCTGTTTGGCTCAGTGGATAGAACATCAGCCTGTAGACTGAAGGGTCCCAGGTACGACTCCAGTCAAGGGCACATACCTCAGTTGCAGGCTTGATCCCCAGCCCTGGTTGGGGTGCATGCGGGAGGCAGCCAGTCAATGTGTCTCTCTCACATCAATGTTTCTCCCTCTCTGTCTCTCCCCTTCCCTTCCACTCTCTCTAAAAATCAATGGAAAAATATCATCCGGTGAGGATTAACAACGACAAAAAAGGTGCAGAAAACATTTGGCTCAAATTAGGCACCAATCAGCCAATTAGCTCAATATATTCCCTTCATAGTCTTTCTTGTCCTCACAGATACCAATTCTGCTTCTTTACTTGAATGTATTTTATGATTTGGAAAACCCTCATAGAGGAAGTTAATCTGGTTTTATAATATTTCCAAACAGCTACCTCCTGATGCCATCATGTAAGGAATGAAAAATAAAGACCCTAAGGTGTCCAGAGAAGACTTACATCTCTGGCTGGGCCCTTAAAGACACAGGGAGGTCCCGGATGTGACAGTGGGTTTTGGATTATTGTTAGGGTTTCCTGTGATACCCTGGTATCCAAGATGATAGGATGCTCATAAACTCCTTAGCCCCGGAGTTGTTAGGGGAGAGCATGCACATAGGCCCTGTCAGTCAGGTTTCACCATTTCATGATCACAACTTAGGTCACTCATCCTATTCTCTGCTTCCCCCTGTTGTGTTCCCTCTTACATTACCACATAGCACTTGCTTCTCAAGTGTCAGTTCATGCCATCCTCCCAAAATTAAATTCTTAAAAGGGCGTCTCTGTAATTCAGATAAATGGAAGTGGTTTCATTTGGGGGATACTCGCACAACTTTGGAGGAAAATTATTTTTTTCCAGCTGCCAGATATTTGACGAAGATGCTAAGTATGGCAAATGGAAAATAGTAAATGAAGTAGAGTATACTTAGATGTATGACATAAAACCAAAATTGCGCATTTTCCCTTTACCTTTAAGATTTGCAGTTTGTAGAGGTCTTTAGACACTAAGATCAGCAGAGTGTCCTCGAATATGTTTAAAATAATTTGGTATAATTCCTGAAAAACAAAATAGTTATACAACCAGCCAGTCCGCCAGCTTACATAAAATTTGACCCCATTGTTTTGCATCCTGATGTCCTGAGTTCTTCCCATAAACTGAAGGTAAGAAAGGACAGTGGTGGCTATGGTGATGAGAGCTCCCCCAATGCCATATGCCATGTGTTTCTTCTGCACCCCACATAGCCAGTGCGCTGTGTAGCTTTGCTGAGGAAACAGACCACACATATTGCTGATCTTACGATGGGACTCTTCTCACCTCCATCTTTCTCTGCTCACATTTCCTTCTTTGCAGAACTTGCCAGTAAACTCCCTGTCCTTGGTCAACCAGTTAACCAAAAATCCATTTACCCATTTGTTCCTATAAACCCATACTACCATTAAATCCCATTGGATTGTAGATTTCATGAGGCCAGAGGTGTAGGCCAGAGGCTGGGAAGTGCTATGTATCTATTGTATTTTAAAAGAGTGAAGGAGAGCCCGGCTGGCATGGCGCAGTGTTTGAGAATTGACCTATGAACCAGGAAGTCACAATTCGATTCCCGGTCAGGGCACATACCCATATTGTGGGTTCGATCCCCAGTGTGGGCGTGCAGGAGGCAGCCGATCCATGATTCTCTCTCATCATTGATGTTTCTATCTCTCTCTCTCCCTCTCCCTTCCTTTCTGATATCAATAAAAATATATTTTTTTTAAAAAAAGAGTGAAGGAGAACACCACAAAAGGCACGCTCTGTAGAGAGACACTGTGCAGGACTGTGTGCGTGAAGACGTCTCATCTCGATCAAAGGAAGCAAACTCTCACCTCCAGGTCCAGCTCCTCACATTCGTTGTTCCCAATGTCTCTCACTTGTTTCAGAGTTGGCATAGCAAATACGACTTTAAAGGATGATTCTATGATGTTCAACTGCGTCTCAAATTGCAGTAAGGGATCCACGAAGCTGGCAAGAAGAAGGTGTAATTATTACGTTGAGGAGAAAGCAAGTATAACCTAACTTCAGGGACTTTTTCTGAGTGATAAGAGAGAGTGGACTAGAAAATGAGACTCAGCCTTTGGCTTTATAGGACACGTGGGTTTTAAATAGTCTCATAAAACTGACAATGGTGCTTTAAATATAGAGGGAGGAATTTTTTGCAAATATCATATGTAACAAGTTATTTGGAAACCAGACTATTTTTCTCCATTGACATAATGAGATAAAGTGGTTATGGTCTCAGCCAAGCCCACAAAGCCATGCCAAGCTTTAGGCCGTTGAAACATATTATAGCCACATTTTCTCGAACCCATGATCCTCTGTTTCTCACATGTTAGTATTTCTGATGTTGGGATGCGTCTTCGAATTGGTGGCAAAAGAAACCCACCCAGCAGCAGCTGTAGAAATAACTTGTGAAACGGTTGTTATTCCTTTGGTATATGTGATCTGGATAATAGTCCTTCTTGATTTTTTTTTTTTGAGGTGAAAATAATTATTTTTCTAAAACGATGGTGATATTAGATGGTAAGGGATGAAATCTTGTGCTGGACTTAGAATCTCTTTTCTCCACTGGACAAGATACTTTACCTGAGATTCATTGTTTGAAATGGAATCTCTTGGAATATATTAGGTAATTTTCAAATCCTGGAAGATTGATTTGACATTCATGGGCTCTAATGGATTACCAGACTCTGAACAGTTATCTATCAAAAGCTTCCAGTTAAATTTTCAGTGGAAGGTATTTAACGTCTAGGGATATATGATCTGGTTTAAGAAATTAAGATTTTGCCGAAACCGGTTTGGCTCAGTGGATAGAGCGTCGGCTTGCGGACTGAAGGGTCCCAGGTTCGATTCCGGTCAAGGGCATGTATCTGGGTTGCGGGCACATCCCCAGTAGGAGATGTGCAGGAGGCAGCTGATCGATGTTTCTCTCTCAACGATGTTTCAAACTTTCTATATCTCTCACTTCCTTTCTGTAAAAAATCAATAAAGTAAATTAAAAAAAAAGAAATTAAGATTTTGATGAATTAGAAAACCGTGTCTTTCAATGTACTTTGAAATCATATCACCAGTCCTAAAAAAAATTCTAAAATGATCCAAATCATGAGCGAGGATTATGAAAGCATGATACCCTGGTGCCATAAGGGACAAATGATCTTCAGATGTTAAATGTGAGGAAGGCTGCCATACTGAAGAAGAAAGTCACATGCATATCTACGGGTAAACATGAGCAATTGTATGTTTTGTTTTTTTGGTCTGCATGTCATTTGTTTCCAAAAGAGCAGGTATTAAGTTACTGATGTGTGTTACCACAAGTGACATCTTAGTGTAAATGCTTTCTTATATTCCAGGATGTATGACCAGGTGGTATAGAAAGGCACTTGACAAGAAAGATAAGTATTTCTTACTAAATTACTGTATGAGTTTGCTTTTGTTCAAGTTTTGAGCTAAATATTTATTTCAAAGATTGAAATGAGTAGTAGACCAAATATACTAGAAAAAATTGGGAATTTTTTTAATGAAGCAATAAGTCTTAGATGAGATCAATAGACAAAAGGCAATATATATATTTGCAAGTATAATTTCTAGAATCACAATTGAATAAAAGAAAGTAGATGCCTCCTAATAAAAGTATGAGGAAATTCTATTAATTGTGATCAGAAGGAAATCAGGAGGGCCATATTAATATAACACAATGTTTAATTTAAATTGAAGAGTATTGTAATCAATAAAAAATATCCTTGGGTGGGGTTTAAAATAAATAAATTTTAAAAAGAGTATAAAGTTTAAACTTTTACAACAGTGGTTTATAAAAATAATAAAAGTAATATAATACCACCAATCATGGTTTATCATTGAAATTTAAGAATAGCCCAATATTCTAAAAACTATTAATTGATACATATCTATTAATAGATTAAATAATAAAATAGTACTTTAACCAAACCTGAAAAAGTATTTAATCTCAAATCATTTTCTAAGAAAAAAGCAAATAATTTCTTGAAAGGTTTTATTTAAACCAAGAACAAAAAGTAGTGCGTTTTTATTAAAAGCAGGAACAGCATAAGGATTTAATTTAATATTTTAAAATATTGTGTTGGAGTTTCTTGTATATCTAATAAGACATGATCTAATAAAAACAAGTTTGTTAAGCTCAATCAAATATTGAATAAATATAACCCCACCTTAAACTCCACTTACATCTCAGTATATCAGTAATTTTTTTCCAAACAATAAAATGAAACAGAACACAAAGTGCAGTGTATCTAATAAATTAATTTAGGAATGTGGAAGATCTATATTAAAAATTCTTCAAATTTTCAAGGGAGATATAAATCTTGAATAAATAAAAATATATTTATAAATAAGAAGATTGCCTATAAATACCAATTCTCAAATTATTTTTACAAATCCTGAAATGGCAATTACAATTTTAGAAACTTTTCATCAGGAGTTAATAAAATACATTTATATTTCATTGGAAAAATAAACTGGGAGGGCTATCATAGACCACTTTGCTGAAAAAGATCAAGAAAATAAGGAAGATCCAACTCAATCAGATAATAGAATCTATTACAAAATAGCACTAAATCAAAACAGTGTAGTAGTGGCACCAAATGAGAGTCTGAATAGTGGAATAGACTAGAAAATGCCCTGATGGCCCAGCCGGCATGGCTCAGTGGTTGAGTGTTGATCTATGAAACAAGAGGTCATGATTTGATTCCTGGTCAGGGCACATGCCTGGGTTGTGGGCTCTATCCCCAGTGTGGGGCATGCAGGAGGCAGCCGATCAATGATTCTCATCATTGATGTTTCTATCTCTCTCTTCCTTCCGCTCTGAAATGAATAAAAACAAGAAAAGAAAAAAAATGCCCTGATGTAGGAATAGCAAACATGCGGGTAAATATTATATCTCCCTTTCCAGGCCAAATGTAGTATTAATTTATTGTGACAATATTTCACCTTGTGTCACATTGCAATCTTATCAACCCTCTTCCCCTTTTTTTTTACTTGAAAATTATCTTGAGGTATTTGTAGATTCACATGCAGTTGTAAGAAATAATACAGAAAGACCTCTTATACACGTCACCCAGTTTCCCCCAATGGTAACATTCTCCAGAAACTATAGTATAATACCAGAACATTGACATTGACTCAGTCCACTGAGCTTGTTCAGATTTCCCATTTTACTTGTGTATGTGTGTGTGTATTTAGTGCTATACGATTTTATCACACATGGAGACTCGTATATTCACCATTCCTATCAAGATACTAAACAGCTCAGAACCCGTTAAACCTACAACTATTTCATTAGACAGACAAAAACAAAAAACAAAAAACCCCCACAAAAACTAACAAAAAACACTCAAAGGGTTAAATATGCCTTTGGGAATGAAGCATTTTAAATAAGAATTATCTCTATCAGGGGTTGGCAAACATATTCTGTGATGATCCCGATAACAGATTAGGCTTTGCTAGCCTTTGCTCCAACTCTGACACAGGAGCAGCCACAGACAATACATGAAAGAATGGGCGTGGCTGGTTTCCAATAGTACTTTGTTTATGGACCCTGAAACTTGACTTTCATATAATATTTACATGTCATGAAATAGTCCTTTTTTGATTTTTATCCCAACTATTTAAAAATGTAAAAAAATATTCTTATCTCTCAGAATGTACAAAAATATGAAGCTGCAAAAACAACAGGATTTAGCACATAGGGCATAATTGGTCCACTTCTGTTCTGAATTATATATATATATATTTCAGAGAGGAAGGGAGAGGGAGAAAGAGATAGAAACATGAATGATCATCCATCGGCTGCCTCCTGCTCACCCCCCACTGGGGATTGAGCCCACAACCTGGGCATGGGCCTTGTCAGGGAGTCGAACGATGAACTCCTGGTTCACAGGTTAACACTCAACCACTGAGCCATGCCAGCTGGGCTTCTCTAACATTTTAAAGATAGTCAATCAGTGAAACAAGAGAGATTTACAGTTTATTATACCTGGAGTTTACGGCCAGGATTAGGGCTTGATGATTGAAGATGGTTGCTAATGTATCCCATAGAGTGGTAGCTGTGTACTCCTGTATCAGGAAAAAGAGAAGAATCCATGATAACAGGCCCGTGAGAGGCATGGCGTCATGGGACCACATTGGACTGGACTAATGGGGCCACATTCAACTGGAATATAAGCCCAAAGGTTCATAGATGTGTTGAGATAAGCAAACTGTAATTTAAACTCACGATACTAATGGCTGGCCTTTGATGGCCAACGACTGTGCTTCTTTAATTAGCATTTCCCAGCACAGTGTTGGGAGGAATCCTCTTGACCAGGTGCTTTTCCGCGCAGCACTGTAACTGTTGTCATTCAGTTGTCCTATAATAACATGGAACTCTGCTTTCCAGCTGTTAGCTAGCTTCTCCTTTTTTTGTTTTTAATGGAGCCAATGTGTCACTATAACTCTATCACCAGGTCATTGTCCTCCCCTTTTACTTTGACATCACATCTTTTGTTGAGTCACTGACTTACAGCATGTCCCTTCCGTGTTGGCATGCTTTCACGTGTGCTGTATTATCACTAATGTTTATAGAATGCAAAAGCCAGTGGACACACTGGTAAGCAACAAGGGTTTGCAAGCTTATGTAAACATTCTAGGAAGTTACAAGAATTCGCCAGAAATTTCACCTGCTTTTCCCAATTAGGTATTTCATTACTGGTTGGAATATATAACATGCTCACCAGTATTCCCAGAAGCTCTTCAGTGCCTTCTTTGGGGAGGTATGATTATCATTCTGGCTTTAACTTCTATTCTATGGATAAGTTCTCCGTTAACGCATTTTCAATTACTTCCTAATCACTATGAATCCTCATTGGAAACCCACAGTAAATGATAAAATGGACACAATCCTGGAAACCTATATTTTGTAATATATTTCATAACACTAGGTTCTAAGGCCAGTCTGGTGGGCCTTAAGCTTTCAAATGTATTATTTTGGCTTTCTTCTCTAAAATGACCATCTGCTTTTCATATATGTGTTATATCATTGACATTTTTGTTCCATATCTGTTGTCATTCTTGGCCAGAAAAAATTGGAGTCCTGCCGGTTTCACTAGTTCCTTAAATGTCAGATGTTTCAAAGCACAGGCATGTAATGTGTGTTTCTGATGCCACCTTAGTCTGGGGGGAAAATGGGATTATCATAATAGTCATTATTCTGAGGGAATTTGAACCCCCCTCTAATGATTCCCAAATAATTCTGGGAATACTCGAAGGGAGTCACAGACTTGGGCCTCTAGAGCAGGGGTGGGGAACCTTTTTTCTGCGAAGGACCATTTGGATATTTATAACATTATTCTTGGACCACACAAAATTACCAACTTAAAAATTAACTTGCTATAATTGGTCAAATATTTAATTAGCTCACCCCTAATGCCTTGGCCTTATACAACCCATGGGCTAGACGTTCCCCACCCGTGCTCTGAAGTATTATGTGAATCTTCACCTTTTTCTTTCATCTCTAGATCGCTAGAATCTAGACAACAGCAAAAATTTGCAGAGAGCACTGGCTGGTGGTTAGAGCACTGGCCCATTCAGAGAAGGGTCGCAGGTTCGATTCCGGCCAAGGGCTCATACCTGGGTTGCAGATTCAGTCCCCATCCCAGGTCAGGGCATGTGTTGGAGGCAATCAATTGATGTCTCTCTCACCTTAACGTTTCTCTTTCTGTCGCTCTCCCTCCCTTCCTTCCACTCTAAAAACCACTGGAAAAAAATATCCTTTGTTGAGGATTGACAAAAAAACAAAAGTGCGGAGAGATGGGATATCCGAGGTGAGGGCATGAATATTTCAAGCCCTTATCTACTAGGCTTGCTGTCTGTGCTGGGGTTTTACTGAACATAGTGATGCTGTTGCTGGTGGTGTCATGTCCCCACTACCCTTGCCAAGGCCAGATACCGAGAGAGCTGAAGACTACACTCAGAATAAATTCACCCATCGCTCTGAGAGCTAATTAAATTTTCCCCACGATTGTAGAAGTCCCCAGAACCAGTGTCATTACACTATACACTCTCAGTATTATGGTTCTTCTGGTTTTCATTGATCCTTAATATTGCAAATTTACATACAAATGCATATTTTGATGGAATGTAGATTGTCTATAGAAATGTCTCTTTCAACAAACTCTTACATAAACATTTTAAAAAGCAATGCACACACATGTACAGATGTGTAAACAGTGGACAAAGTCTCTAAGACCTCCCACCTCTGCCATCTCCTAGACCCATATTTCCATCCTAGAGTGTACAATTGTGGCTTGTTTCATACTAGTGGCCTGGTGCACAAATTCATGCATGGGCGGGATCCCTTGGCCTGGATGGCGATGGGGCCTGATCGAGGCATCTCGCCCAGTCCCAATCAGGGCCAATCAGGGCTGGCTGGCTGGAGGCGGGGGAGGATAAGGAGCCACTGGAGGTTGGCTGGCTATGGAAGGTTGGCTGTGGGAGTGCACTGAGCATCTCCTGCATTGAGCGTCTGCCCCCTGGTGGTCAGTGCGTGTCTTAGTGACTGGTCAACCGGTCATTCTGGTCATTTGGTCGTTAAGGTTGCTTAGGCTTTTATATATATAGATAGGAATGTTAATAACAGTCTTTTGGCTGAGAAGACTAGAAAATGGTTCTATTTTTTCTGTAACAGTTGCCCCTATGCTCTGCCAACCTCCTATCCTGGAATCCCTTCCTTCCCTTCCTCCTACCCTGGAATCCCTTCTAAGTAACTGTCTATCTTACTGACTTCTGATTCTATGAATTTTCCAACTCTTTGAGTTATTAAAATAGCTTCACCATTATTATTAATACCAAATCCTGTTTATTTAAAATCTTCAACCTCATAATTTATGTACAGCTCAACCTCCACTCCCAGTGCAGGTGAGATTCTTGGTTTCAGGGTTGACATAGGTTAGCTTGGTGCTTATATCAGTGACCCTGGAACCAGACTCCATTAATTTGTATCCTGTCTCTGATACTTGGTAGTTATGTGACCACAGGAAACTCAATTTTCTCATTTGTCCAGTCAGGATAATGGTAGTCCTTATCCCGTATGGCTGTTTGTTGTGAGGATTAAATGAGTTATTTATTTAAAGCATTCAGAGCATGCCTAACATGCTATATAAATGCCATGCTGTAATTGCTATTATCGGAGTGGGGGAGGGGTTTTCTCTCTCACAGCTCTACTCATCTTTATTTTTCTGGGGTTGTGACTGTGAACTGGGGAAAATGTATGTATGTATGTATGTATGTATATGTATGTGTGTGTGTATATATGTATGTGTGTGTATATATATTGTCTGCCCGCAGCATGAATTCTTGTCCTCTTCCTATTGGTCATGACTTTGAACAGTTTCGTGGGAAGGATTTTCACTGTGATGATGGAAGGATATGAGATATTGCAGCAGACCTGTCAGGAGGGGGGTGAGTGGGCCAACAGTGGGATGGGTCAAACTTTCATTCTTTTAAATTAGTGTTGAACGTCATTTCCAAGGGCATGCAAGGGTGAGCAAGAACATGACTTTGTAGGGAGAAAAAGCCAAAGACTGTTGAACCAAACTGCCATTTTTCCACTTTCATCCACAGACACTATTTTAAACATTAATTATGACAGCCGTATGATGGAGAGAATGAACAAGTAATTCCCTCCTCCCCCAAGAGATTTTAGTTCCATTAATATCCTTATAGATTATAACTTACCAGGTGTTGCCATTTCACAACGGACTGCAAAATCTGGAGATTAGTTACTAGTCAGGGAGGAGAAGGAGACCAGTTAAAAGGAAGTACGTTTAATTTCTTATCACTGAGTGGGGCATATCCCGAAATCTGAAGCTAGTATGACCTTGATAGCCAAGCCCAACACATACCCACACGTACACTAAAACTTCAGACAAATTCATCATGAGTATTGCTGAACAGCACCTAACAAAAAGATTATCAAACAGTATACAAAAACACAGTACAAGAATAGTGAACTATAACCAAGTGGTATTTATTCCAAACACACAAGGATAGCTCAATAAAAGAAAACCTATTGTAGAATTCTCAACATTAATTGCTTTTAAAACAGAGAGAAAATTCACATGATGATTTTTATTGAGAATTTTTGATATTGAGAATTTTATTGATAATTTTTATTGAAATTCTAGTCGTTTTAAATCTATTTTGTTGATTGCAGTTCTTTTTAAAAGTATATTTTTATTGATTACGGAGAGGAAGGGACGGGGAGAGAGAAATAGAAACAATGATGAGAAAGAATCATTGATCAGATGCCTCCTGTCGGGCCAGCAACCCAGCGATGTGCCCTGACCGAGAATCGAACTGTGACCTCCTGGTTCATAGGTCGATTCTTAACCACTGAGCTATGCTGCCTGGGCTGATTTCATTCTTTGGTCCTACTATTTTCCTCTTCTCAAATTCAAGAATACAGCTCCATCTTTAATGTAGGTAAGCTTGCTTTCCTTTTGCCTTTCTTGGATTTATTTTGTTCTTTTTCTCACTTCTTGTTTTGGATATTTGACTTACTCATTGTCATTCTTTCTGGTTTATTATTCTGAGTACTTAAGGTTATGAATTTTTCTCTTTATCCCATTTTGGCTGTATGCTATAGGTTCTAATATTAAATATGGTCAATACAGTCGGGCCTTGACTTACGAGTTTAATTTGTTCTGAGACAGAGCTCATTAAGGAGCTCGTAAACCCAAATTACTCTGTCAACTCAATGTAAAAAATTGGCTGAGAGACAGCTGGTATGTCAAAAAACTTGTTAGTTGGGACACTCGTAAGTCAAGGCCCCACTGTATTCTATAATTTCCATATTAAATTTCTCTTTGTTCCTAGAATTATTTAAAATAAAATAGTTTAGATGGCAAATAGTAGGTTTATATGTTTGTTTCATAAGTTCCTTATTTTCTTTTTTTTTTTTGCATTGTGATCAGAGAATATTTCTACATTTTGGGATTTATACAGAAATTCTAGCCTAACATATATATATATAGTTATCCTTTATGAATATACCTTTTTGTGAGCATTAGAAAAGCAGATATATTCTTTGTTTCATGGATAGAGTATTATATATGTTTCACACACACACACACACACACACACACACACACACACACTTACCTTTCTCTTTACTCCGTCTTGGACTCCTAGTTATTTTCTGAATCTTTGATATCATGATGACAGAGGTGAATTAGTCTTCTACTACTAATGCTGCAAAAGAGTACTTTGTATTAGTACATAAACCAATAAGTTTCCTATAGTTTTGTTGTGCTTTATCAATTTGATGCTACTGTGTTATGTGGTATTCATTTTAGATTGTATTAATTTTCTGTTGCTATGTAACAAATTACCACAAACTTTTTTTTTAGACTACCCATTAATCACTTGACAGTTTCTGTAGGTCAGAGCATCAGGCTCTGTTTAGAATTTTAAATAAAATAGGGTGAAGTATTTATTCATATGGCTGGAGTCAAGTGGTTTTCATGGATTGCTCTCTCATTTGACACTCAACATCCTCTCCCAAGGTCATTTAGATTGTTGGTGGAATTCAGTTAAAAATCTCACAGGATTAAATACATATATGAAGAAATTATAGGAAAGATCTAGAGTTTCCCCATGATAGTTTTTCTTATTCTATGTTTTTACATGTGGATGATTTGATTTTAATACATAAATTGTGACCGACATTTTAAATTGATTTTGAGCCTTACGAGCTTTTCACCACCTCATGGATTTTTTTCTGTTTCATTGAGTAAAATGAAATTTTTTCTGGACAGAGTTCAGTTTCAGAGCTGGAGTGCTTGGGGGAAGACCAAACATTGGTGGGTGTCACCTAATGGGTGACTTACTTAACATAGGTGCTCAAGGTGTCTTCAAAATAGGAGGGATGTAGTCAGGTGGTAAAAGAGAAAATAGATATGAAGTTAGGAGATTAATTAGCAAAGATAAACTTTTCCAAATAGTAAATCTTGTAAGAACTTTAGAGGAGGGCCCATGGTGAGGTTAATTCTAATATATCCATACTTCTTTCTTTAAACAGAACAAAAACTAAGTAGCCAAGGCTAGAAAGAAGACGGGCGTTTGAATGACTAAAGAATTAATAGGAGAAAAGTCACTTACACGTGTGTAATTTTTCTGTAATTGTTGGCAAGGCAGGGTAGCGAAGAGGAACTTTACCTCTTAGCCAAAGATAAAATGCTCAGTCAACCAAAGGAATCCTTTGAGATGTTGTCCCTTGTCATGGCAACCACATATTTCAAAGATTCCATTCTGGAATGGATGTGGTTCCTGCCTAGAAAGTACTGACACTTGATCCATTGATTTTTTTAGAGAGAATAGAAGGGAGAGAGAGAAACATCCATGTCAGAAAGACAGACCCATTGGTTGACTCCTGCACACACCCTGACTGGGGCTGGGGATCAAGTCTGCAACCGAGGTACATGCCCTTGACCAGAATCGAACCCACCACCCTTCAGTCCATGGGCTCTAACCACTGAGAAAACCGATCAGGGAGAGAAATGTCTATTTTTAAATTGGGTTATGTCTTTTCTTGTTGAGTTGCAAGTGATTTTTCATATATTCTGGACCCTAGCCATTTACCAGATATAAGATTTGCAAACATTTTCTCCCATTCAGTGGACAGAATACTTTGTATTATTATGCACAATATACTTTGCATTGTTTCAACTCTGTTAAATGCATTCTAGCTTGTTTTATGGCTTCGTGTGGTCTATCTCAGAGAATGTTCCATGTGCACTTAAGAAGAATGTGTTTTCTGCTGTTGTTAGTAGGGTGTTCAATAGATGTCTCAGGTATACTTGGTTCATGGTATTCAAGTCCTCTATTTTTGTGTTGATTTCCTGATTGTTCTATCCATTATTAAAAGTGGGGTATGGAAGGCAAGCTCTTTTATCATTACATGATCTTCTTATCTCTAGTAATAATTTTTGTTTTAAAGTTTATTTTTTCTGATCATATTAGAGCCACATCATGCTTGTTTTGATTACCATTTGGATGGAATACTTTTCCCCATCCTTTCACTTTGAATCTTTGAATCGAAATTATATCCCTGGCAAACAGTACATATTTGGATCATTTTCTTATCCATTCTACCTATCTCTTTTTTATTAGAGTGCTTATTTCATTTATAATTTTGAAGGCATAGTTTTGTCAGATATAGAAATCATGGTTTTCATTTTGCTTTTAAATAATCACAAGTTCAAACCAGACAGAAAAAATGTGAATCATTGGCGTCTTCCTCCCTAAAAATCTTGGTAGCATGACTCTGCTCCAGCCAAAGAAAGGAAACTTTTGACAATGTTCCCCCCCACCCCGCGCACACACACACACACAGTGTTTTTTTGTAACACCTCCCTGGCTTCCAAAGGAGGGGAAGGGAGCTGCTTTACAATTATTACCACATAGCGCCTCTCTTCCAGAGATTTTTGACATCCCATCCATGATGTGGGAGCACAGATATTAAATTCTCTTTTACAACTAGGAGTGGGACAATCTGGATTGCCATAAGAATACAAAGTCATTTTTTTCTCACATGAAAATTGGACAAGGATAAAGATGAAAAGCAAATCCAAACCCAGCCTCTTTTGGCCTAATACTTAGCCAGAGAAACCTTCAAAGCCTAACCACGTACTCATTACAACATGGAGCCACTAGGTGTCACTAAAGATAAAATTTGTAGGCATTAGACTCGCAGCGGTTCTCAACCTGTGGGTCGCGACCCCTTTGAGGGTCGAACGACCCTTTCACGGGGGTCGCCTAAATACATCTTGAATATCAGATATTTACGTTACGATTCATAACAGTAGCAAAATTACAGTTATGAAGTAGCAACGAAAATAATTTTATGGTTGGGGGTCATCAGAACACGAGGAACTGTATTAAAGGGTCGTGGCTTTAGGAAGGTTGAGAACCATGGCATTAGAGAGTATAACTAGGAAAGCAGTAAGGGAAATTCTCCATGTTAATGGGGAAAACGGAAGTTTCTACCCATTACCCCCAGGAAAAGGTTTCAGATCCTGTCTGTCATATCTGTGTGTGGACCTGTTTGAGTTGGCATCGGTTTTTAACAGAAAAATAAGTAAATGAGCTCAGAAAACTCAAGACATATGCTAATGAAATGCAGTTGAGATTCCAAATCTCATGTGATGGAG
>NW_006293313.1:731536-735779 GCF_000327345.1 Myotis davidii | reverse complement strand
TTATTGTTCAAAAGTTTATAATGGTCTCTATTATCCATGAATGAGTGAGATCATGTGGTATTTTTCCTTCATTGACTGGCTTATTTCACTTAGCATAATGCTCTCCAGTTCCATCCATGCCGTTGCAAATGGTAAGAGTTCCTTCCTTTTTAGAGCAGCATAGTCTTCCATCGTGTAGATGTTCATGTCTAAAATTTTAACAGTGGCCCCAGGTGGGAGTAAGTAAGGTAAATTGAATTATCTTTAGACAAGGAAACTCAAGATAAGATTTTTAAAAAATCCATCCCTACTGTTTGCTGTGATTCTCACCCCCCACCCCTTCTGTGTCTTTATTCTGAAAGCCAAAACTGGCAAATAGTGTGAATTCAACCCATATTTGTTGAATGAATAGTAGGAATCAAGGGAAGGAAACCAAGACTAATTTTTAAAATATTTTTATTGATTTCAGAGAGGAAGAGAGAAGGAGAGAGAGAGATAGAAACACCAATGATGAGAGAATCATTGATCAGGTGCCTCCTGCATGTCTCCCACTGGGGATCAAGCCTGCAACCCAAGCATGTGCCCTGACTGGTAATCAAACTGTGACCTTCTGGCCCATAGTTTGATGCTCAACCATTAGCTATACTGGCCTGGTGGAAACCAACATGAGTTTAATATCTCTTTATGCTTTGTTCTCTACTGCTTACATTCATTTTTTAAAAAATTTATGCATTTTTTTAATTTAAATTCCTTATTGTTTAAAGTATTGCATTAATTTATATAATTTTAAGGAATGTAATTCTGTCACCCTGTTATGAAATTCATAGATAAAATCTGGTGTAATCTTGCCTAAAGAAATCCAGTGAAGTCTCATACCTCGGAGTATGGATACTGAAAACACTTCTTTTATATGTGGATGTAATAGCTTGCTAGCTCTGTTATAACAAAGTACCACAGACTGGTGGCTTAAACAACAGAACTTAGTTTTCTCACAGTTCTGGAGGTTCAAGGTTCAAGATAAAAAGTGCCAGCAGGGCTGGATTCTTCTGAAACCTCTGTCGTTGGCTTGCAAATGGCCAAACCTCTTGCTGTCTCTTCACATGGTCATCCCTCTTTTTTTAAAATATATTTTATTGATTTTTTACAGAGAGAAAAGGAGAGGGACAGAGAGTTAGAAACATCGATGAGAGAGAAACATCGATCAGCTGCCTCCTGCACACCCACTACTGGGGATATGCCCACAACCAAGGTACATGCCCTTGACCGGAATCGAACCTGGGACCCTTGAGTCCGCAGGCCGACACTCTATCCACTGAGCCAAACCGGCCAGGGCTGGTCATAGCTTTTATGCATATGTAGCCCTGGTGTTTCATCCTCTGCTTACATTCATTTTTAATATCTTCACCAAAAGAAACACACCCAACCCTGTGAGGTATTGCATCCATTGCTTTGTATAAGCACTACTCATGAAATCACAAGTGATCTTTACTTTTACTTCTCATTGTCCATTTCAACTTTGCTCAGTAGGAAAGCTCTTCCCTGCTCCCCCCAAAATCCTCAAATACGTCTGTGACATTTATGATTTCTTGTTGTTCCTAAAAAATTCTATAATCACTTTAAGTAGCAGAACTATCACGGTTTAGTAACTAAAATGGTCCAATTTCATGTAATAACACAACTTATTTCATTCCAAATCTCAGCTTCTTCTTCCCCAAGCTAGAACTGGCAGCCTCCAGAAGGAGGTAAAGAATGTTTCTTCCCTTTTCTTCCTCAACTCTTCCTCGACTCCCTAATGAGAGTTAGAGAAGATGGAAAAGAAAAAGAGATGAGGAAGGCAGTAGTTTCTTTCTTGGAATAATTCTTTTGACATATCCAGAAGTGCATTTTCTTTTATATACCTCAAAAAGATATTAAATATTCTAGCATATTCTCCTTCTATAATAATAGAATTACCAATTTTTAGCTGAGTACATGGTCGCTTGGAAAAAGGACTACATTTCCCAGGATTCCTCATTAGGGTCCATGTGCATATTCTTGGAAGCATCCTTAAATGGAGAGGCTTGCTTTGTCTTCCCATCCTTTCTCCCTATTGGCTGCAGCAAGGACATGATCGTTGCAGGACAGTGGGGTGGAAGTCCTATCCCGAGGTGCTCTGTGATCATGGAACTGACCTGGCAACCTTGTTCAATTACCTCTGGGCTTTACGTATAAACAAAGATAAATAAACTTGTCATCTACTGTCTCAAGTTTTTATCACATGCGGACATACAAAATCCAAAGGGATAGAAACACAGAACTAAATGAGATTTAATTGTAGGAAAGCAGTGGCTAATAAATAAAGTCAAGATTGGAAAAAATAGCCTTTACTTGTGCAAACTAATTTTTATCTCCTTATATATGTGACACTGTATGAGGTTCTGGAGGAAGAGGTGAAGTTAGGGAGGTCCTGCCCACAAGCGGTCACTCTCATTCCCGTCTTGTTCTTACTGGGCTGATTTCTTCCCCTCCAACGTTTCAGAGCTGCTGCTCTCCATCTCAGAACATTTCTCTTTCTCCACTCCTTTATCAAAATGCGAGATCCCAGGGGCTCTACAGGAGGGTGCCATGTTGGGGCTGCACTCACTGCTGCTGGGAACATGTGTTTGGACCTTCCTGCCCCATAATTCTGAAACATCAAAAGCCTTGGAAGAGTTCTTGCCCTGCAACACAGCAATCACACTTCAAGAGATCTAAAAGAGAAAGAGATTCATTCAAAATTTTGTTTACAAAGACTTTCCTCATGGTATTATTTATACTGCGAAACATAGGAATCATGCAAATACCAACAAAAGAAAACCGATGACCTCAATTATGCGGTATGCCCCAAATTAAATAATATTATGTATCTACTAAAATTATGTTTGGGGGAATTATTTTAAGTGGAGAAGCTCTAACAGTGTAATTTTTACTAAACCAAATCAGAGTGCAAAACTCCATACATTGTGAATCTAAGTACGTAAACATTAAAGAAAAAGAGACAAAACATTGCTTGCCATATGCAAAAAAATGTAATGAGTGATTATATACATAATTTGGAACAAGTAGAAATGGAAGGATAAGACAATAGACGCAGCCCAGAGTTGTGAGGCCATTCTGAATCATCACCACGCCCCAGCTGAGTCTGGCCAGACACAAGGAACCCAACGATCCTGAGAAATAATATATCATTATTGTTTTAAGCTACTACTTATGCTGTGATTTGTTACATCACAAAAGCTAATCAATACACTTAGTTACTGAAACGGAGGGAGCCATTGTTCTTCTCTCCATTATTATAATGTTTGAGATAGGAGGGATTCGACTTTCAATGAAGAATGGCACAAGTGAATCAGCAGACAAAGGGTATACCTTATACACCACGCCCCCATCATTTACACCTTTACCTGCAGAAAAGCAGATTTTATTGTGGATGGAAACTTCTGCCTGTTAACTCAGAGTGTAACATAATCCCTTACTGGCCCTGTGAGAAGCCGGTAATCAAAGTCTCATTAGAGTCTCAGTACTTCATGAGTGTTGCCTGCCTCTCCTGCTCCACGAGCTATTCTTGCAGGTCTGTCGTTGCCCCCTTAGTGTGTGTAATGGGAGGAAAGCCTGGACCTTAGTTCATTGAAATGAAGTCACACTTCAGGGTGGAGGAAAGCATCTGAGTATCAATTTTTTTTTTGTCAGGTGCCTGAAAAGGAAAGGCAGGGAATTCCAATGAGTGTTGGAAAAACAGGTTGTCATTTCTTGGCAACACATTTCACTTCTTTCTTAAGGACATTGGGTGGAAATTTTCCCCTCCCTTCATTTCTCAGCCCATGTGTATTTCCAGGGAAACCCAATCCTTCTACTTCTGATTCATTTACACTTAACTCATCACAATGTTTTTCAAGAACTATTTCCAGTGGGCCTTTAAAACATGATTTCATTTACAGGGAGAATGAGTTCCGAATCCTGCCTATCCCAGATAGCACACACACACACACACACACACATACAAAGAGGATGTGGCATATAGTATTTGTCTTTCTCTGTCTGACTTACCTCCTTTGGCAAAATACCCTCTAGGTCCATCCATGTTGTCACAAATGGCAAGATTTCATTCTTTTTAAAAATATATATTTTATTGATTTTTTACAGAGAGGAAGGGCGAGGGATAGAGAGTCAGAAACATCGATGGGTGAGAAACATTGATCAGCTGCCTCCTGCACACCCCCTACTGGGGATGTGCCCGCAACCAAGG
>NW_006293313.1:729843-730613 GCF_000327345.1 Myotis davidii | reverse complement strand
CAAGTGCGTCACAGATTAAAGCTTTGTTCTTGGCAGTGCGAGTAATATACACCCTTCTTGAAAACTGGGAAAGAAAGTATTTACTTTGGGTGTTCTCCATGAACAGTTAGGACATTCTCAAATAACACAAATGTTTTCTTTCTTGATTTTAAGGCAAATAGATATTTTCAGAGGCCTCCAAACAGACCCATAGCACTGTCATTATTGAGTTCTTGGGATGACTATTCATCATCTTGGGATGATCTCCTTAGCCATGAAGTTTCAAATAAGGAAGGAGAACAGAGACCAGAAAGAGTATAGGTTCTACTGCCTAAGGTTGGAAACTTGACCCTGCAAAACAAAGAGATGAGTGGTGGGGAATGATTCAGTTTCCTGCTAGCCAGGAAGTGATATTCTGGTAGTCTGCTCTAGACTCCTCAGCCCCACTGCACTGATTCTTTTCTTTGTTTCCCAATTTTTGGGAAGATCTCAAAATAAAATAACTAGTCATATTTGGTTTCATGGATGAATGAACTTTTCACATAAATACAACTCTGAGATATAAGAAACACATAGATTGTCTTATTGGAATCTTTATATCTAGATTCTAGGGACTGTTTGATTGCTACCTGTGTGACTGCCCAAGTTTTCTCTCTTCAGTGAAAGAAAGGAATAAAGGCAGGTTTTTCTAGTTCCAAAGTTTTGTGATTTTATGAAAACTGTCTCATCATTGGTTCTTGGGCTTCACAAAAGAAAGTTGATAAACATCTCCACACACTTCCACTTTCCCT
>NW_006293313.1:728508-729817 GCF_000327345.1 Myotis davidii | reverse complement strand
TAGCCCAGTTATCTTTTGCTGTGCCACATTTGGTTATAATAGTTACTAAGTTATTATAATATTATTGATTATGTTCCCTATGCTGTGACAACTGTGTGACTGTTTTTATTACTGGCAATTTGTACTTCCTAATCCCTTCACCTTTTTCACTCATCTTCCCAACTCTCCTCCCATCTGGTAACCATAATTTTTCCTTCTGTATCTATTAGTTTATTTTGTTTTGTAGATTCCCCACATAAGTGAAATCATATGGCATTTGTCTTTCTCTGCATGACTTATTTCACTTAGCACAATACCCTCTTGGTCCATCCATGTTGTCAAAAATGACAAGATTTCATTTATTTTAATAACTGGGCAATATTCCACTGTAATATGTACTACTTTTTCTTTATCCATTCATCTATCAATGCACGCTTAGGTTATGTTTATATCTTAGCTATTGTAAATAATTCTGCAATGAACATAGGGGTACAATACATTTTTAAAATTGTTTTTAAAATGTTTTTTATTGATTTTAAAGAGAGGAAGGGAGAGTGCGAGAAAGATAGAAGCATCAATGAGACACATTGTGATTGGCTGCCTCCTGCATTCCCTTCCTGGGGATCAAGACTGCAACCAGGGTATGTACTCTGAATGGGAATCAAACTGGCAACCTCCTGGTGCATGGGATGATGTTCAACCAATTGAGCCACACTGGCCAGGCTGCATATGTCTTTTAAAATTAGTGTTTTTGAATTGCTGGGTCATATGGTAGTTCTATTTTTAATGCTTTGAGGCACCTACATACTGTTTTCCATAGTGGCTCCGCCCATTTGCAACCCTACCAATAGTGCACAAGGGTTCCCTTTTCCCCACATCCTCACCAACATTTTAAAAAACGTTATTAAATTTATTGGGGTGACATTGGTTATTAAGATTATATGAGCTTCAAGTTCTCATTATGTTTTTTAAAATTTGCATTTCCCTGATGATTAGTAATGTTCAGCATCTTTTCATTTGTTTGTTAGCTATCTTTAAGAAATGTCTATTCAGTGGACACGGACAACAGGGGGATGGGAGCATGAGTTTGTGTGTGGGGGGGCCCCTTCACTAGACATACTCATAAAAGCACATGTATTGAGTTTCTTCATTATCCTAAGCTGTCTATATCTCATTATGTTTTCCAACAGCCCTATTACTACTGCCTTCATTTTAATGATGACGAAACTATAGTTCAAGGAGGCTAAACAACTTACCCAACAGTCTTCAAAAACATGCATCATTGTGTGTTTATGCTACCAAGCTTACATTGTCTTATTTTTCTTAGTCA